>NC_135245.1:10398422-10720797 GCF_947623445.1 Clavelina lepadiformis | reverse complement strand
TAACTAATGTATAGTGCAAATTTTTTAGTTAAGTTCTTTTAACGATAACAGACAAACCTTTTATTGGTTAACTGTTATACTTTTATTATTTACTTATTAGACTCTAATAAACATTTTGAGACCCGTTAGAACTTTTTGCTATGTGAATTGCACATTTGGCACCATATAGTTCACAAGGCACTTTTTAGGACCTATATAACTAATGTATAGTGCAAATGTTTTAGTTAAGTTCTTTTAACGATAACAGACAAACCTTTTATTGGTTAACTGTTATACTTTTATTATTTACTTATTAGACTCTAATAAACATTTTGAGACCCGTTAGAACTTTTTGCAATGTGAATTGCACATTTGGCACCATATAGTTCACAAGGCACTTTTTAGGACCTATATAACTAATGTATAGTGCAAATTTTTTTAGTTAAGTTCTTTTAACGATAACAGACAAACCTTTTATTGGTTAACTGTTATACTTTTATTATTTACTTATTAGACTCTAATAAACATTTTGAGACCCGTTAGAACTTTTTGCAATGTGAATTGCACATTTGGCACCATATAGTTCACAAGGCACTTTTTAGGACCTATATAACTAATGTATAGTGCAAATTTTTTAGTTAAGTTCTTTTAACGATAACAGACAAACCTTTTATTGGTTAACTGTTATACTTTTATTATTTACTTATTAGACTCTAATAAACATTTTGAGACCCGTTAGAACTTTTTGCTATGTGAATTGCACATTTGGCACCATATAGTTCACAAGGCACTTTTTAGGACCTATATAACTAATGTATAGTGCAAATTTTTTAGTTAAGTTCTTTTAACGATAACAGACAAACCTTTTATTGGTTAACTGTTATACTTTTATTATTTACTTATTAGACTCTAATAAACATTTTGAGACCCGTTAGAACTTTTTGCAATGTGAATTGCACATTTGGCACCATATAGTTCACAAGGCACTTTTTAGGACCTATATAACTAATGTATAGTGCGAATTTTTTAGTTAAGTTCTTTTAACGATAACAGACAAACCTTTTTTTGGTTAACTGTTATACTTTTATTATTTACTTATTAGACTCTAATAAACATTTTGAGACCCGTTAGAACTTTTTGCAATGTGAATTGCACATTTGGCACCATATAGTTCACAAGGCACTTTTTAGGACCTATATAACTAATGTATAGTGCAAATTTTTTAGTTAAGTTCTTTTAACGATAACAGACAAACCTTTTTTTGGTTAACTGTTATACTTTTATTATTTACTTATTAGACTCTAATTAACATTTTGAGACCCGTTAGAACTTTTTGCAATGTGAATTGCACATTTGGCACCATATAGTTCACAAGGCACTTTTTAGGACCTATATAACTAATGTATAGAGCAAATTTTTTAGTTAAGTTCTTTTAACGATAACAGACAAACCTTTTATTGGTTAACTGTTATACTTTTATTATTTACTTATTAGACTCTAATAAACATTTTGAGACCCGTTAGAACTTTTTGCTATGTGAATTGCACATTTGGCACCATATAGTTCACAAGGCACTTTTTAGGACCTATATAACTAATGTATAGTGCAAATGTTTTAGTTAAGTTCTTTTAACGATAACAGACAAACCTTTTATTGGTTAACTGTTATACTTTTATTATTTACTTATTAGACTCTAATAAACATTTTGAGACCCGTTAGAACTTTTTGCAATGTGAATTGCACATTTGGCACCATATAGTTCACAAGGCACTTTTTAGGACCTATATAACTAATGTATAGTGCAAATTTTTTAGTTAAGTTCTTTTAACGATAACAGACAAACCTTTTATTGGTTAACTGTTATACTTTTATTATTTACTTATTAGACTCTAATAAACATTTTGAGACCCGTTAGAACTTTTTGCAATGTGAATTGCACATTTGGCACCATATAGTTCACAAGGCACTTTTTAGGACCTATATAACTAATGTATAGTGCAAATTTTTTAGTTAAGTTCTTTTAACGATAACAGACAAACCTTTTATTGGTTAACTGTTATACTTTTATTATTTACTTATTAGACTCTAATAAACATTTTGAGACCCGTTAGAACTTTTTGCAATGTGAATTGCACATTTGGCACCATATAGTTCACAAGGCACTTTTTAGGACCTATATAACTAATGTATAGTGCAAATTTTTTAGTTAAGTTCTTTTAACGATAACAGACAAACCTTTTATTGGTTAACTGTTATACTTTTATTATTTACTTATTAGACTCTAATAAACATTTTGAGACCCGTTAGAACTTTTTGCTATGTGAATTGCACATTTGGCACCATATAGTTCACAAGGCACTTTTTAGGACCTATATAACTAATGTATAGTGCAAATTTTTTAGTTAAGTTCTTTTAACGATAACAGACAAACCTTTTATTGGTTAACTGTTATACTTTTATTATTTACTTATTAGACTCTAATAAACATTTTGAGACCCGTTAGAACTTTTTGCAATGTGAATTGCACATTTGGCACCATATAGTTCACAAGGCACTTTTTAGGACCTATATAACTAATGTATAGTGCGAATTTTTTAGTTAAGTTCTTTTAACGATAACAGACAAACCTTTTTTTGGTTAACTGTTATACTTTTATTATTTACTTATTAGACTCTAATAAACATTTTGAGACCCGTTAGAACTTTTTGCAATGTGAATTGCACATTTGGCACCATATAGTTCACAAGGCACTTTTTAGGACCTATATAACTAATGTATAGTGCAAATTTTTTAGTTAAGTTCTTTTAACGATAACAGACAAACCTTTTTTTGGTTAACTGTTATACTTTTATTATTTACTTATTAGACTCTAATTAACATTTTGAGACCCGTTAGAACTTTTTGCAATGTGAATTGCACATTTGGCACCATATAGTTCACAAGGCACTTTTTAGGACCTATATAACTAATGTATAGAGCAAATTTTTTAGTTAAGTTCTTTTAACGATAACAGACAAACCTTTTATTGGTTAACTGTTATACTTTTATTATTTACTTATTAGACTCTAATAAACATTTTGAGACCCGTTAGAACTTTTTGCTATGTGAATTGCACATTTGGCACCATATAGTTCACAAGGCACTTTTTAGGACCTATATAACTAATGTATAGTGCAAATGTTTTAGTTAAGTTCTTTTAACGATAACAGACAAACCTTTTATTGGTTAACTGTTATACTTTTATTATTTACTTATTAGACTCTAATAAACATTTTGAGACCCGTTAGAACTTTTTGCAATGTGAATTGCACATTTGGCACCATATAGTTCACAAGGCACTTTTTAGGACCTATATAACTAATGTATAGTGCAAATTTTTTAGTTAAGTTCTTTTAACGATAACAGACAAACCTTTTATTGGTTAACTGTTATACTTTTATTATTTACTTATTAGACTCTAATAAACATTTTGAGACCCGTTAGAACTTTTTGCAATGTGAATTGCACATTTGGCACCATATAGTTCACAAGGCACTTTTTAGGACCTATATAACTAATGTATAGTGCAAATTTTTTAGTTAAGTTCTTTTAACGATAACAGACAAACCTTTTATTGGTTAACTGTTATACTTTTATTATTTACTTATTAGACTCTAATAAACATTTTGAGACCCGTTAGAACTTTTTGCAATGTGAATTGCACATTTGGCACCATATAGTTCACAAGGCACTTTTTAGGACCTATATAACTAATGTATAGTGCAAATTTTTTAGTTAAGTTTTTTAACGATAACAGACAAACCTTTTTTTGGTTAACTGTTATACTTTTATTATTTACTTATTAGACTCTAATAAACATTTTGAGACCCGTTAGAACTTTTTGCAATGTGAATTGCACATTTGGCACCATATAGTTCACAAGGCACTTTTTAGGACCTATATAACTAATGTATAGAGCAAATTTTTTAGTTAAGTTCTTTTAACGATAACAGACAAACCTTTTATTGGTTAACTGTTATACTTTTATTATTTACTTATTAGACTCTAATAAACATTTTGAGACCCGTTAGAACTTTTTGCTATGTGAATTGCACATTTGGCACCATATAGTTCACAAGGCACTTTTTAGGACCTATATAACTAATGTATAGTGCAAATGTTTTAGTTAAGTTCTTTTAACGATAACAGACAAACCTTTTATTGGTTAACTGTTATACTTTTATTATTTACTTATTAGACTCTAATAAACATTTTGAGACCCGTTAGAACTTTTTGCAATGTGAATTGCACATTTGGCACCATATAGTTCACAAGGCACTTTTTAGGACCTATATAACTAATGTATAGTGCAAATTTTTTAGTTAAGTTCTTTTAACGATAACAGACAAACCTTTTATTGGTTAACTGTTATACTTTTATTATTTACTTATTAGACTCTAATAAACATTTTGAGACCCGTTAGAACTTTTTGCAATGTGAATTGCACATTTGGCAGCATATAGTTCACAAGGCACTTTTTAGGACCTATATAACTAATGTATAGTGCAAATTTTTTTGTTAAGTTCTTTTAACGATAACAGACAAACCTTTTATTGGTTAACTGTTATACTTTTATTATTTACTTATTAGACTCTAATAAACATTTTGAGACCCGTTAGAACTTTTTGCAATGTGAATTGCACATTTGGCACCATATAGTTCACAAGGCACTTTTTAGGACCTATATAACTAATGTATAGTGCAAATGTTTTAGTTAAGTTCTTTTAACGATAACAGACAAACCTTTTATTGGTTAACTGTTATACTTTTATTATTTACTTATTAGACTCTAATAAACATTTTGAGACCCGTTAGAACTTTTTGCAATGTGAATTGCACATTTGGCACCATATAGTTCACAAGGCACTTTTTAGGACCTATATAACTAATGTATAGTGCAAATTTTTTAGTTAAGTTCTTTTAACGATAACAGACAAACCTTTTATTGGTTAACTGTTATACTTTTATTATTTACTTATTAGACTCTAATAAACATTTTGAGACCCGTTAGAAGTTTTTGCAATGTGAATTGCACATTTGGCACCATATAGTTCACAAGGCACTTTTTAGGACCTATATAACTAATGTATAGTGCAAATTTTTTAGTTAAGTTCTTTTAACGATAACAGACAAACCTTTTATTGGTTAACTGTTATACTTTTATTATTTACTTATTAGACTCTAATAAACATTTTGAGACCCGTTAGAACTTTTTGCTATGTGAATTGCACATTTGGCACCATATAGTTCACAAGGCACTTTTTAGGACCTATATAACTAATGTATAGTGCAAATTTTTTAGTTAAGTTCTTTTAACGATAACAGACAAACCTTTTATTGGTTAACTGTTATACTTTTATTATTTACTTATTAGACTCTAATAAACATTTTGAGACCCGTTAGAACTTTTTGCAATGTGAATTGCACATTTGGCACCATATAGTTCACAAGGCACTTTTTAGGACCTATATAACTAATGTATAGTGCAAATTTTTTAGTTAAGTTCTTTTAACGATAACAGACAAACCTTTTTTTGGTTAACTGTTATACTTTTATTATTTACTTATTAGACTCTAATAAACATTTTAAGACCCGTTAGAACTTTTTGCAATGTGAATTGCACATTTGGCACCATATAGTTCACAAGGCACTTTTTAGGACCTATATAACTAATGTATAGTGCAAATGTTTTAGTTAAGTTCTTTTAACGATAACAGACAAACCTTTTATTGGTTAACTGTTATACTTTTATTATTTACTTATTAGACTCTAATAAACATTTTGAGACCCGTTAGAACTTTTTGCAATGTGAATTGCACATTTGGCACCATATAGTTCACAAGGCACTTTTTAGGACCTATATAACTAATGTATAGTGCAAATGTTTTAGTTAAGTTCTTTTAACGATAACAGACAAACCTTTTATTGGTTAACTGTTATACTTTTATTATTTACTTATTAGACTCTAATAAACATTTTGAGACCCGTTAGAACTTTTTGCAATGTGAATTGCACATTTGGCACCATATAGTTCACAAGGCACTTTTTAGGACCTATATAACTAATGTATAGTGCAAATTTTTTAGTTAAGTTCTTTTAACGATAACAGACAAACCTTTTATTGGTTAACTGTTATACTTTTATTATTTACTTATTAGACTCTAATAAACATTTTGAGACCCGTTAGAACTTTTTGCAATGTGAATTGCACATTTGGCACCATATAGTTCACAAGGCACTTTTTAGGACCTATATAACTAATGTATAGTGCAAATTTTTTAGTTAAGTTCTTTTAACGATAACAGACAAACCTTTTATTGGTTAACTGTTATACTTTTATTATTTACTTATTAGACTCTAATAAACATTTTGAGACCCGTTAGAACTTTTTGCAATGTGAATTGCACATTTGGCACCATATAGTTCACAAGGCACTTTTTAGGACCTATATAACTAATGTATAGTGCAAATTTTTTAGTTAAGTTCTTTTAACGATAACAGACAAACCTTTTATTGGTTAACTGTTATACTTTTATTATTTACTTATTAGACTCTAATAAACATTTTGAGACCCGTTAGAACTTTTTGCAATGTGAATTGCACATTTGGCACCATATAGTTCACAAGGCACTTTTTAGGACCTATATAACTAATGTATAGTGCAAATTTTTTAGTTAAGTTCTTTTAACGATAACAGACAAACCTTTTATTGGTTAACTGTTATACTTTTATTATTTACTTATTAGACTCTAATAAACATTTTGAGACCCGTTAGAACTTTTTGCAATGTGAATTGCACATTTGGCACCATATAGTTCACAAAGCACTTTTTAGGACCTATATAACTAATGTATAGTGCAAATTTTTTAGTTAAGTTCTTTTAACGATAACAGACAAACCTTTTATTGGTTAACTGTTATACTTTTATTATTTACTTATTAGACTCTAATAAACATTTTGAGACCCGTTAGAACTTTTTGCTATGTGAATTGCACATTTGGCACCATATAGTTCACAAGGCACTTTTTAGGACCTATATAACTAATGTATAGTGCAAATTTTTTAGTTAAGTTCTTTTAACGATAACAGACAAACCTTTTATTGGTTAACTGTTATACTTTTATTATTTACTTATTAGACTCTAATAAACATTTTGAGACCCGTTAGAACTTTTTGCAATGTGAATTGCACATTTGGCACCATATAGTTCACAAGGCACTTTTTAGGACCTATATAACTAATGTATAGTGCAAATTTTTTAGTTAAGTTCTTTTAACGATAACAGACAAACCTTTTATTGGTTAACTGTTATACTTTTATTATTTACTTATTAGACTCTAATAAACATTTTGAGACCCGTTAGAACTTTTTGCAATGTGAATTGCACATTTGGCACCATATAGTTCACAAGGCACTTTTTAGGACCTATATAACTAATGTATAGTGCAAATGTTTTAGTTAAGTTCTTTTAACGATAACAGACAAACCTTTTATTGGTTAACTGTTATACTTTTATTATTTACTTATTAGACTCTAATAAACATTTTGAGACCCGTTAGAACTTTTTGCAATGTGAATTGCACATTTGGCACCATATAGTTCACAAGGCACTTTTTAGGACCTATATAACTAATGTATAGTGCAAATTTTTTAGTTAAGTTCTTTTAACGATAACAGACAAACCTTTTATTGGTTAACTGTTATACTTTTATTATTTACTTATTAGACTCTAATAAACATTTTGAGACCCGTTAGAACTTTTTGCTAGGTGAATTGCACATTTGGCACCATATAGTTCACAAGGCACTTTTTAGGACCTATATAACTAATGTATAGTGCAAATTTTTTAGTTAAGTTCTTTTAACGATAACAGACAAACCTTTTATTGGTTAACTGTTATACTTTTATTATTTACTTATTAGACTCTAATAAACATTTTGAGACCCGTTAGAACTTTTTGCAATGTGAATTGCACATTTGGCACCATATAGTTCACAAGGCACTTTTTAGGACCTATATAACTAATGTATAGTGCAAATTTTTTAGTTAAGTTTTTTAACGATAACAGGCAAACCTTTTTTTGGTTAACTGTTATACTTTTATTATTTACTTATTAGACTCTAATAAACATTTTAAGACCCGTTAGAACTTTTTGCAATGTGAATTGCACATTTGGCACCATATAGTTCACAAGGCACTTTTTAGGACCTATATAACTAATGTATAGTGCAAATGTTTTAGTTAAGTTCTTTTAACGATAACAGACAAACCTTTTATTGGTTAACTGTTATACTTTTATTATTTACTTATTAGACTCTAATAAACATTTTGAGACCCGTTAGAACTTTTTGCAATGTGAATTGCACATTTGGCACCATATAGTTCACAAGGCACTTTTTAGGACCTATATAACTAATGTATAGTGCAAATGTTTCAGTTAAGTTCTTTTAACGATAACAGACAAACCTTTTATTGGTTAACTGTTATACTTTTATTATTTACTTATTAGACTCTAATAAACATTTTGAGACCCGTTAGAACTTTTTGCAATGTGAATTGCACATTTGGCACCATATAGTTCACAAGGCACTTTTTAGGACCTATATAACTAATGTATAGTGCAAATGTTTTAGTTAAGTTCTTTTAACGATAACAGACAAACCTTTTATTGGTTAACTGTTATACTTTTATTATTTACTTATTAGACTCTAATAAACATTTTGAGACCCGTTAGAACTTTTTGCAATGTGAATTGCACATTTGGCACCATATAGTTCACAAGGCACTTTTTAGGACCTATATAACTAATGTATAGTGCAAATTTTTTAGTTAAGTTCTTTTAACGATAACAGACAAACCTTTTATTGGTTAACTGTTATACTTTTATTATTTACTTATTAGACTCTAATAAACATTTTGAGACCCGTTAGAACTTTTTGCAATGTGAATTGCACATTTGGCACCATATAGTTCACAAGGCACTTTTTAGGACCTATATAACTAATGTATAGTGCAAATTTTTTAGTTAAGTTCTTTTAACGATAACAGACAAACCTTTTATTGGTTAACTGTTATACTTTTATTATTTACTTATTAGACTCTAATAAACATTTTGAGACCCGTTAGAACTTTTTGCAATGTGAATTGCACATTTGGCACCATATAGTTCACAAGGCACTTTTTAAGACCTATATAACTAATGTATAGTGCAAATTTTTTAGTTAAGTTCTTTTAACGATAACAGACAAACCTTTTATTGGTTAACTGTTATACTTTTATTATTTACTTATTAGACTCTAATAAACATTTTGAGACCCGTTAGAACTTTTTGCTATGTGAATTGCACATTTGGCACCATATAGTTCACAAGGCACTTTTTAGGACCTATATAACTAATGTATAGTGCAAATTTTTTAGTTAAGTTCTTTTAACGATAACAGACAAACCTTTTATTGGTTAACTGTTATACTTTTATTATTTACTTATTAGACTCTAATAAACATTTTGAGACCCGTTAGAACTTTTTGCTATGTGAATTGCACATTTGGCACCATATAGTTCACAAGGCACTTTTTAGGACCTATATAACTAATGTATAGTGCAAATTTTTTAGTTAAGTTCTTTTAACGATAACAGACAAACCTTTTATTGGTTAACTGTTATACTTTTATTATTTACTTATTAGACTCTAATAAACATTTTGAGACCCGTTAGAACTTTTTGCAATGTGAATTGCACATTTGGCACCATATAGTTCACAAGGCACTTTTTAGGACCTATATAACTAATGTATAGTGCAAATTTTTTAGTTAAGTTCTTTTAACGATAACAGACAAACGCTTTATTGGTTAACTGTTATACTTTTATTATTTACTTATTAGACTCTAATAAACATTTTGAGACCCGTTAGAACTTTTTGCAATGTGAATTGCACATTTGGCACCATATAGTTCACAAGGCACTTTTTAGGACCTATATAACTAATGTATAGTGCAAATGTTTTAGTTAAGTTCTTTTAACGATAACAGACAAACCTTTTATTGGTTAACTGTTATACTTTTATTATTTACTTATTAGACTCTAATAAACATTTTGAGACCCGTTAGAAGTTTTTGCAATGTGAATTGCACATTTGGCACCATATAGTTCACAAGGCACTTTTTAGGACCTATATAACTAATGTATAGTGCAAATTTTTTAGTTAAGTTCTTTTAACGATAACAGACAAACCTTTTATTGGTTAACTGTTATACTTTTATTATTTACTTATTAGACTCTAATAAACATTTTGAGACCCGTTAGAAGTTTTTGCAATGTGAATTGCACATTTGGCACCATATAGTTCACAAGGCACTTTTTAGGACCTATATAACTAATGTATAGTGCAAATTTTTTAGTTAAGTTCTTTTAACGATAACAGACAAACCTTTTATTGGTTAACTGTTATACTTTTATTATTTACTTATTAGACTCTAATAAACATTTTGAGACCCGTTAGAACTTTTTGCTATGTGAATTGCACATTTGGCACCATATAGTTCACAAGGCACTTTTTAGGACCTATATAACTAATGTATAGTGCAAATTTTTTAGTTAAGTTCTTTTAACGATAACAGACAAACCTTTTATTGGTTAACTGTTATACTTTTATTATTTACTTATTAGACTCTAATAAACATTTTGAGACCCGTTAGAACTTTTTGCAATGTGAATTGCACATTTGGCACCATATAGTTCACAAGGCACTTTTTAGGACCTATATAACTAATGTATAGTGCAAATTTTTTAGTTAAGTTCTTTTAACGATAACAGACAAACCTTTTATTGGTTAACTGTTATACTTTTATTATTTACTTATTAGACTCTAATAAACATTTTGAGACCCGTTAGAACTTTTTGCTATGTGAATTGCACATTTGGCACCATATAGTTCACAAGGCACTTTTTAGGACCTATATAACTAATGTATAGTGCAAATTTTTTAGTTAAGTTCTTTTAACGATAACAGACAAACCTTTTATTGGTTAACTGTTATACTTTTATTATTTACTTATTAGACTCTAATAAACATTTTGAGACCCGTTAGAACTTTTTGCAATGTGAATTGCACATTTGGCACCATATAGTTCACAAGGCACTTTTTAAGACCTATATAACTAATGTATAGTGCAAATTTTTTAGTTAAGTTCTTTTAACGATAACAGACAAACCTTTTATTGGTTAACTGTTATACTTTTATTATTTACTTATTAGACTCTAATAAACATTTTGAGACCCGTTAGAACTTTTTGCTATGTGAATTGCACATTTGGCACCATATAGTTCACAAGGCACTTTTTAGGACCTATATAACTAATGTATAGTGCAAATTTTTTAGTTAAGTTCTTTTAACGATAACAGACAAACCTTTTATTGGTTAACTGTTATACTTTTATTATTTACTTATTAGACTCTAATAAACAGTTTGAGACCCGTTAGAACTTTTTGCAATGTGAATTGCACATTTGGCACCATATAGTTCACAAGGCACTTTTTAGGACCTATATAACTAATGTATAGTGCAAATTTTTAGTTAAGTTCTTTTAACGATAACAGACAAACCTTTTATTGGTTAACTGTTATACTTTTATTATTTACTTATTAGACTCTAATAAACATTTTGAGACCCGTTAGAACTTTTTGCAATGTGAATTGCACATTTGGCACCATATAGTTCACAAGGCACTTTTTAGGACCTATATAACTAATGTATAGTGCAAATTTTTTTAGTTAAGTTCTTTTAACGATAACAGACAAACCTTTTATTGGTTAACTGTTATACTTTTATTATTTACTTATTAGACTCTAATAAACATTTTGAGACCCGTTAGAACTTTTTGCAATGTGAATTGCACATTTGGCACCATATAGTTCACAAGGCACTTTTTAGGACCTATATAACTAATGTATAGTGCAAATTTTTTAGTTAAGTTCTTTTAACGATAACAGACAAACCTTTTATTGGTTAACTGTTATACTTTTATTATTTACTTATTAGACTCTAATAAACATTTTGGGACCCGTTAGAACTTTTTGCTATGTGAATTGCACATTTGGCACCATATAGTTCACAAGGCACTTTTTAGGACCTATATAACTAATGTATAGTGCAAATTTTTTAGTTAAGTTCTTTTAACGATAACAGACAAACCTTTTATTGGTTAACTGTTATACTTTTATTATTTACTTATTAGACTCTAATAAACATTTTGAGACCCGTTAGAAGTTTTTGCAATGTGAATTGCACATTTGGCACCATATAGTTCACAAGGCACTTTTTAGGACCTATATAACTAATGTATAGTGCAAATGTTTTAGTTAAGTTCTTTTAACGATAACAGACAAACCTTTTATTGGTTAACTGTTATACTTTTATTATTTACTTATTAGACTCTAATAAACATTTTGAGACCCGTTAGAACTTTTTGCAATGTGAATTGCACATTTGGCACCATATAGTTCACAAGGCACTTTTTAGGACCTATATAACTAATGTATAGTGCAAATGTTTTAGTTAAGTTCTTTTAACGATAACAGACTAACCTTTTATTGGTTAACTGTTATACTTTTATTATTTACTTATTAGACTCTAATAAACATTTTGAGACCCGTTAGAACTTTTTGCAATGTGAATTGCACATTTGGCACCATATAGTTCACAAGGCACTTTTTAGGACCTATATAACTAATGTATAGTGCGAATTTTTTAGTTAAGTTCTTTTAACGATAACAGACAAACCTTTTTTTGGTTAACTGTTATACTTTTATTATTTACTTATTAGACTCTAATAAACATTTTGAGACCCGTTAGAACTTTTTGCAATGTGAATTGCACATTTGGCACCATATAGTTCACAAGGCACTTTTTAGGACCTATATAACTAATGTATAGTGCAAATGTTTTAGTTAAGTTCTTTTAACGATAACAGACAAACCTTTTATTGGTTAACTGTTATACTTTTATTATTTACTTATTAGACTCTAATAAACATTTTGAGACCCGTTAGAACTTTTTGCAATGTGAATTGCACATTTGGCACCATATAGTTCACAAGGCACTTTTTAGGACCTATATAACTAATGTATAGTGCAAATGTTTTAGTTAAGTTCTTTTAACGATAACAGACAAACCTTTTATTGGTTAACTGTTATACTTTTATTATTTACTTATTAGACTCTAATAAACATTTTGAGACCCGTTAGAACTTTTTGCAATGTGAATTGCACATTTGGCACCATATAGTTCACAAGGCACTTTTTAGGACCTATATAACTAATGTATAGTGCAAATGTTTTAGTTAAGTTCTTTTAACGATAACAGACAAACCTTTTATTGGTTAACTGTTATACTTTTATTATTTACTTATTAGACTCTAATAAACATTTTGAGACCCGTTAGAACTTTTTGCTATGTGAATTGCACATTTGGCACCATATAGTTCACAAGGCACTTTTTAGGACCTATATAACTAATGTATAGTGCAAATTTTTTAGTTAAGTTCTTTTAACGATAACAGACAAACCTTTTATTGGTTAACTGTTATACTTTTATTATTTACTTATTAGACTCTAATAAACATTTTGAGACCCGTTAGAACTTTTTGCAATGTGAATTGCACATTTGGCACCATATAGTTCACAAGGCACTTTTTAAGACCTATATAACTAATGTATAGTGCAAATTTTTTAGTTAAGTTCTTTTAACGATAACAGAGAAACCTTTTATTGGTTAACTGTTATACTTTTATTATTTACTTATTAGACTCTAATAAACATTTTGAGACCCGTTAGAACTTTTTGCAATGTGAATTGCACATTTGGCACCATATAGTTCACAAGGCACTTTTTAAGACCTATATAACTAATGTATAGTGCAAATTTTTTAGTTAAGTTCTTTTAACGATAACAGACAAACGCTTTATTGGTTAACTGTTATACTTTTATTATTTACTTATTAGACTCTAATAAACATTTTGAGACCCGTTAGAACTTTTTGCAATGTGAATTGCACATTTGGCACCATATAGTTCACAAGGCACTTTTTAGGACCTATATAACTAATGTATAGTGCAAATGTTTTAGTTAAGTTCTTTTAACGATAACAGACAAACCTTTTATTGGTTAACTGTTATACTTTTATTATTTACTTATTAGACTCTAATAAACATTTTGAGACCCGTTAGAACTTTTTGCAATGTGAATTGCACATTTGGCACCATATAGTTCACAAGGCACTTTTTAGGACCTATATAACTAATGTATAGTGCAAATGTTTTAGTTAAGTTCTTTTAACGATAACAGACAAACCTTTTATTGGTTAACTGTTATACTTTTATTATTTACTTATTAGACTCTAATAAACATTTTGAGACCCGTTAGAACTTTTTGCAATGTGAATTGCACATTTGGCACCATATAGTTCACAAGGCACTTTTTAGGACCTATATAACTAATGTATAGTGCAAATTTTTTAGTTAAGTTCTTTTAACGATAACAGACAAACCTTTTATTGGTTAACTGTTATACTTTTATTATTTACTTATTAGACTCTAATAAACATTTTGAGACCCGTTAGAACTTTTTGCAATGTGAATTGCACATTTGGCACCATATAGTTCACAAGGCACTTTTTAGGACCTATATAACTAATGTATAGTGCAAATTTTTTAGTTAAGTTCTTTTAACGATAACAGACAAACCTTTTATTGGTTAACTGTTATACTTTTATTATTTACTTATTAGACTCTAATAAACATTTTGAGACCCGTTAGAACTTTTTGCTATGTGAATTGCACATTTGGCACCATATAGTTCACAAGGCACTTTTTAGGACCTATATAACTAATGTATAGTGCAAATGTTTTAGTTAAGTTCTTTTAACGATAACAGACAAACATTTTATTGGTTAACTATTATACTTTTATTATTTACTTATTAGACTCTAATAAACATTTTGAGACCCGTTAGAACTTTTTGCAATGTGAATTGCACATTTGGCACCATATAGTTCACAAGGCACTTTTTAGGACCTATATAACTAATGTATAGTGCAAATTTTTTAGTTAAGTTCTTTTAACGATAACAGACAAACCTTTTATTGGTTAACTGTTATACTTTTATTATTTACTTATTAGACTCTAATAAACATTTTGAGACCCGTTAGAACTTTTTGCAATGTGAATTGCACATTTGGCACCATATAGTTCACAAGGCACTTTTTAGGACCTATATAACTAATGTATAGTGCAAATTTTTTAGTTAAGTTCTTTTAACGATAACAGACAAACCTTTTATTGGTTAACTGTTATACTTTTATTATTTACTTATTAGACTCTAATAAACATTTTGAGACCCGTTAGAAGTTTTTGCAATGTGAATTGCACATTTGGCACCATATAGTTCACAAGGCACTTTTTAGGACCTATATAACTAATGTATAGTGCAAATTTTTTAGTTAAGTTCTTTTAACGATAACAGACAAACCTTTTATTGGTTAACTGTTATACTTTTATTATTTACTTATTAGACTCTAATAAACATTTTGAGACCCGTTAGAACTTTTTGCTATGTGAATTGCACATTTGGCACCATATAGTTCACAAGGCACTTTTTAGGACCTATATAACTAATGTATAGTGCAAATGTTTTAGTTAAGTTCTTTTAACGATAACAGACAAACCTTTTATTGGTTAACTGTTATACTTTTATTATTTACTTATTAGACTCTAATAAACATTTTGAGACCCGTTAGAACTTTTTGCAATGTGAATTGCACATTTGGCACCATATAGTTCACAAGGCACTTTTTAGGACCTATATAACTAATGTATAGTGCAAATTTTTTAGTTAAGTTCTTTTAACGATAACAGACAAACCTTTTATTGGTTAACTGTTATACTTTTATTATTTACTTATTAGACTCTAATAAACATTTTGAGACCCGTTAGAACTTTTTGCAATGTGAATTGCACATTTGGCACCATATAGTTCACAAGGCACTTTTTAGGACCTATATAACTAATGTATAGTGCAAATTTTTTAGTTAAGTTCTTTTAACGATAACAGACAAACCTTTTATTGGTTAACTGTTATACTTTTATTATTTACTTATTAGACTCTAATAAACATTTTGAGACCCGTTAGAACTTTTTGCTATGTGAATTGCACATTTGGCACCATATAGTTCACAAGGCACTTTTTAGGACCTATATAACTAATGTATAGTGCAAATGTTTTAGTTAAGTTCTTTTAACGATAACAGACAAACCTTTTATTGGTTAACTGTTATACTTTTATTATTTACTTATTAGACTCTAATAAACATTTTGAGACCCGTTAGAACTTTTTGCAATGTGAATTGCACATTTGGCACCATATAGTTCACAAGGCACTTTTTAGGACCTATATAACTAATGTATAGTGCAAATTTTTTTAGTTAAGTTCTTTTAACGATAACAGACAAACCTTTTATTGGTTAACTGTTATACTTTTATTATTTACTTATTAGACTCTAATAAACATTTTGAGACCCGTTAGAACTTTTTGCAATGTGAATTGCACATTTGGCACCATATAGTTCACAAGGCACTTTTTAGGACCTATATAACTAATGTATAGTGCAAATGTTTTAGTTAAGTTCTTTTAACGATAACAGACAAACCTTTTATTGGTTAACTGTTATACTTTTATTATTTACTTATTAGACTCTAATAAACATTTTGAGACCCGTTAGAACTTTTTGCTATGTGAATTGCACATTTGGCACCATATAGTTCACAAGGCACTTTTTAGGACCTATATAACTAATGTATAGTGCAAATTTTTTAGTTAAGTTCTTTTAACGATAACAGACAAACCTTTTATTGGTTAACTGTTATACTTTTATTATTTACTTATTAGACTCTAATAAACATTTTGAGACCCGTTAGAACTTTTTGCAATGTGAATTGCACATTTGGCACCATATAGTTCACAAGGCACTTTTTAAGACCTATATAACTAATGTATAGTGCAAATTTTTTAGTTAAGTTCTTTTAACGATAACAGAGAAACCTTTTATTGGTTAACTGTTATACTTTTATTATTTACTTTTTAGACTCTAATAAACATTTTGAGACCCGTTAGAACTTTTTGCAATGTGAATTGCACATTTGGCACCATATAGTTCACAAGGCACTTTTTAAGACCTATATAACTAATGTATAGTGCAAATTTTTTAGTTAAGTTCTTTTAACGATAACAGACAAACCTTTTATTGGTTAACTGTTATACTTTTATTATTTACTTATTAGACTCTAATAAACATTTTGAGACCCGTTAGAACTTTTTGCAATGTGAATTGCACATTTGGCACCATATAGTTCACAAGGCACTTTTTAGGACCTATATAACTAATGTATAGTGCGAATTTTTTAGTTAAGTTCTTTTAACGATAACAGACAAACCTTTTTTTGGTTAACTGTTATACTTTTATTATTTACTTATTAGACTCTAATAAACATTTTGAGACCCGTTAGAACTTTTTGCAATGTGAATTGCACATTTGGCACCATATAGTTCACAAGGCACTTTTTAGGACCTATATAACTAATGTATAGTGCAAATGTTTTAGTTAAGTTCTTTTAACGATAACAGACAAACCTTTTATTGGTTAACTGTTATACTTTTATTATTTACTTATTAGACTCTAATAAACATTTTGAGACCCGTTAGAACTTTTTGCAATGTGAATTGCACATTTGGCACCATATAGTTCACAAGGCACTTTTTAGGACCTATATAACTAATGTATAGTGCAAATGTTTTAGTTAAGTTCTTTTAACGATAACAGACAAACCTTTTATTGGTTAACTGTTATACTTTTATTATTTACTTATTAGACTCTAATAAACATTTTGAGACCCGTTAGAACTTTTTGCAATGTGAATTGCACATTTGGCACCATATAGTTCACAAGGCACTTTTTAGGACCTATATAACTAATGTATAGTGCAAATGTTTTAGTTAAGTTCTTTTAACGATAACAGACAAACCTTTTATTGGTTAACTGTTATACTTTTATTATTTACTTATTAGACTCTAATAAACATTTTGAGACCCGTTAGAACTTTTTGCTATGTGAATTGCACATTTGGCACCATATAGTTCACAAGGCACTTTTTAGGACCTATATAACTAATGTATAGTGCAAATTTTTTAGTTAAGTTCTTTTAACGATAACAGACAAACCTTTTATTGGTTAACTGTTATACTTTTATTATTTACTTATTAGACTCTAATAAACATTTTGAGACCCGTTAGAACTTTTTGCAATGTGAATTGCACATTTGGCACCATATAGTTCACAAGGCACTTTTTAAGACCTATATAACTAATGTATAGTGCAAATTTTTTAGTTAAGTTCTTTTAACGATAACAGAGAAACCTTTTATTGGTTAACTGTTATACTTTTATTATTTACTTATTAGACTCTAATAAACATTTTGAGACCCGTTAGAACTTTTTGCAATGTGAATTGCACATTTGGCACCATATAGTTCACAAGGCACTTTTTAGGACCTATATAACTAATGTATAGTGCAAATTTTTTAGTTAAGTTCTTTTAACGATAACAGACAAACCTTTTATTGGTTAACTGTTATACTTTTATTATTTACTTATTAGACTCTAATAAACATTTTGAGACCCGTTAGAACTTTTTGCAATGTGAATTGCACATTTGGCACCATATAGTTCACAAGGCACTTTTTAGGACCTATATAACTAATGTATAGTGCAAATTTTTTTAGTTAAGTTCTTTTAACGATAACAGACAAACCTTTTATTGGTTAACTGTTATACTTTTATTATTTACTTATTAGACTCTAATAAACATTTTGAGACCCGTTAGAACTTTTTCCAATGTGAATTGCACATTTGGCACCATATAGTTCACAAGGCACTTTTTAGGACCTATATAACTAATGTATAGTGCAAATGTTTTAGTTAAGTTCTTTTAACGATAACAGACAAACCTTTTATTGGTTAACTGTTATACTTTTATTATTTACTTATTAGACTCTAATAAACATTTTGAGACCCGTTAGAACTTTTTGCAATGTGAATTGCACATTTGGCACCATATAGTTCACAAGGCACTTTTTAGGACCTATATAACTAATGTATAGTGCAAATTTTTTAGTTAAGTTCTTTTAACGATAACAGACAAACCTTTTATTGGTTAACTGTTATACTTTTATTATTTACTTATTAGACTCTAATAAACATTTTGAGACCCGTTAGAACTTTTTGCAATGTGAATTGCACATTTGGCACCATATAGTTCACAAGGCACTTTTTAGGACCTATATAACTAATGTATAGTGCAAATTTTTTAGTTAAGTTCTTTTAACGATAACAGACAAACCTTTTATTGGTTAACTGTTATACTTTTATTATTTACTTATTAGACTCTAATAAACATTTTGAGACCCGTTAGAACTTTTTGCTATGTGAATTGCACATTTGGCACCATATAGTTCACAAGGCACTTTTTAGGACCTATATAACTAATGTATAGTGCAAATGTTTTAGTTAAGTTCTTTTAACGATAACAGACAAACCTTTTATTGGTTAACTGTTATACTTTTATTATTTACTTATTAGACTCTAATAAACATTTTGAGACCCGTTAGAACTTTTTGCAATGTGAATTGCACATTTGGCACCATATAGTTCACAAGGCACTTTTTAGGACCTATATAACTAATGTATAGTGCAAATTTTTTTAGTTAAGTTCTTTTAACGATAACAGACAAACCTTTTATTGGTTAACTGTTATACTTTTATTATTTACTTATTAGACTCTAATAAACATTTTGAGACCCGTTAGAACTTTTTGCAATGTGAATTGCACATTTGGCACCATATAGTTCACAAGGCACTTTTTAGGACCTATATAACTAATGTATAGTGCAAATGTTTTAGTTAAGTTCTTTTAACGATAACAGACAAACCTTTTATTGGTTAACTGTTATACTTTTATTATTTACTTATTAGACTCTAATAAACATTTTGAGACCCGTTAGAACTTTTTGCTATGTGAATTGCACATTTGGCACCATATAGTTCACAAGGCACTTTTTAGGACCTATATAACTAATGTATAGTGCAAATTTTTTAGTTAAGTTCTTTTAACGATAACAGACAAACCTTTTATTGGTTAACTGTTATACTTTTATTATTTACTTATTAGACTCTAATAAACATTTTGAGACCCGTTAGAACTTTTTGCAATGTGAATTGCACATTTGGCACCATATAGTTCACAAGGCACTTTTTAGGACCTATATAACTAATGTATAGTGCAAATTTTTTAGTTAAGTTCTTTTAACGATAACAGACAAACCTTTTATTGGTTAACTGTTATACTTTTATTATTTACTTATTAGACTCTAATAAACATTTTGAGACCCGTTAGAACTTTTTGCAATGTGAATTGCACATTTGGCACCATATAGTTCACAAGGCACTTTTTAGGACCTATATAACTAATGTATAGTGCAAATTTTTTTAGTTAAGTTCTTTTAACGATAACAGACAAACCTTTTATTGGTTAACTGTTATACTTTTATTATTTACTTATTAGACTCTAATAAACATTTTGAGACCCGTTAGAACTTTTTGCAATGTGAATTGCACATTTGGCACCATATAGTTCACAAGGCACTTTTTAGGACCTATATAACTAATGTATAGTGCAAATGTTTTAGTTAAGTTCTTTTAACGATAACAGACAAACCTTTTATTGGTTAACTGTTATACTTTTATTATTTACTTATTAGACTCTAATAAACATTTTGAGACCCGTTAGAACTTTTTGCAATGTGAATTGCACATTTGGCACCATATAGTTCACAAGGCACTTTTTAGGACCTATATAACTAATGTATAGTGCAAATTTTTTAGTTAAGTTCTTTTAACGATAACAGACAAACCTTTTATTGGTTAACTGTTATACTTTTATTATTTACTTATTAGACTCTATTAAACATTTTGAGACCCGTTAGAACTTTTTGCAATGTGAATTGCACATTTGGCACCATATAGTTCACAAGGCACTTTTTAGGACCTATATAACTAATGTATAGTGCAAATTTTTTAGTTAAGTTCTTTTAACGATAACAGACAAACCTTTTATTGGTTAACTGTTATACTTTTATTATTTACTTATTAGACTCTAATAAACATTTTGAGACCCGTTAGAACTTTTTGCTATGTGAATTGCACATTTGGCACCATATAGTTCACAAGGCACTTTTTAGGACCTATATAACTAATGTATAGTGCAAATGTTTTAGTTAAGTTCTTTTAACGATAACAGACAAACCTTTTATTGGTTAACTGTTATACTTTTATTATTTACTTATTAGACTCTAATAAACATTTTGAGACCCGTTAGAACTTTTTGCAATGTGAATTGCACATTTGGCACCATATAGTTCACAAGGCACTTTTTAGGACCTATATAACTAATGTATAGTGCAAATTTTTTTAGTTAAGTTCTTTTAACGATAACAGACAAACCTTTTATTGGTTAACTGTTATACTTTTATTATTTACTTATTAGACTCTAATAAACATTTTGAGACCCGTTAGAACTTTTTGCAATGTGAATTGCACATTTGGCACCATATAGTTCACAAGGCACTTTTTAGGACCTATATAACTAATGTATAGTGCAAATGTTTTAGTTAAGTTCTTTTAACGATAACAGACAAACCTTTTATTGGTTAACTGTTATACTTTTATTATTTACTTATTAGACTCTAATAAACATTTTGAGACCCGTTAGAACTTTTTGCTATGTGAATTGCACATTTGGCACCAAAGAGTTCACAAGGCACTTTTTAGGACCTATATAACTAATGTATAGTGCAAATTTTTTAGTTAAGTTCTTTTAACGATAACAGACAAACCTTTTATTGGTTAACTGTTATACTTTTATTATTTACTTATTAGACTCTAATAAACATTTTGAGACCCGTTAGAACTTTTTGCAATGTGAATTGCACATTTGGCACCATATAGTTCACAAGGCACTTTTTAAGACCTATATAACTAATGTATAGTGCAAATTTTTTAGTTAAGTTCTTTTAACGATAACAGACAAACCTTTTATTGGTTAACTGTTATACTTTTATTATTTACTTATTAGACTCTAATAAACATTTTGAGACCCGTTAGAACTTTTTGCAATGTGAATTGCACATTTGGCACCATATAGTTCACAAGGCACTTTTTAAGACCTATATAACTAATGTATAGTGCAAATTTTTTAGTTAAGTTCTTTTAACGATAACAGACAAACCTTTTATTGGTTAACTGTTATACTTTTATTATTTACTTATTAGACTCTAATAAACATTTTGAGACCCGTTAGAACTTTTTGCAATGTGAATTGCACATTTGGCACCATATAGTTCACAAGGCACTTTTTAGGACCTATATAACTAATGTATAGTGCAAATTTTTTAGTTAAGTTCTTTTAACGATAACAGACAAACCTTTTATTGGTTAACTGTTATACTTTTATTATTTACTTATTAGACTCTAATAAACATTTTGAGACCCGTTAGAACTTTTTGCAATGTGAATTGCACATTTGGCACCATATAGTTCACAAGGCACTTTTTAGGACCTATATAACTAATGTATAGTGCAAATTTTTTTAGTTAAGTTCTTTTAACGATAACAGACAAACCTTTTATTGGTTAACTGTTATACTTTTATTATTTACTTATTAGACTCTAATAAACATTTTGAGACCCGTTAGAACTTTTTGCAATGTGAATTGCACATTTGGCACCATATAGTTCACAAGGCACTTTTTAGGACCTATATAACTAATGTATAGTGCAAATGTTTTAGTTAAGTTCTTTTAACGATAACAGACAAACCTTTTATTGGTTAACTGTTATACTTTTATTATTTACTTATTAGACTCTAATAAACATTTTGAGACCCGTTAGAACTTTTTGCAATGTGAATTGCACATTTGGCACCATATAGTTCACAAGGCACTTTTTAGGACCTATATAACTAATGTATAGTGCAAATTTTTTAGTTAAGTTCTTTTAACGATAACAGACAAACCTTTTATTGGTTAACTGTTATACTTTTATTATTTACTTATTAGACTCTAATAAACATTTTGAGACCCGTTAGAACTTTTTGCAATGTGAATTGCACATTTGGCACCATATAGTTCACAAGGCACTTTTTAGGACCTATATAACTAATGTATAGTGCAAATTTTTTAGTTAAGTTCTTTTAACGATAACAGACAAACCTTTTATTGGTTAACTGTTATACTTTTATTATTTACTTATTAGACTCTAATAAACATTTTGAGACCCGTTAGAACTTTTTGCTATGTGAATTGCACATTTGGCACCATATAGTTCACAAGGCACTTTTTAGGACCTATATAACTAATGTATAGTGCAAATGTTTTAGTTAAGTTCTTTTAACGATAACAGACAAACCTTTTATTGGTTAACTGTTATACTTTTATTATTTACTTATTAGACTCTAATAAACATTTTGAGACCCGTTAGAACTTTTTGCAATGTGAATTGCACATTTGGCACCATATAGTTCACAAGGCACTTTTTAGGACCTATATAACTAATGTATAGTGCAAATTTTTTTAGTTAAGTTCTTTTAACGATAACAGACAAACCTTTTATTGGTTAACTGTTATACTTTTATTATTTACTTATTAGACTCTAATAAACATTTTGAGACCCGTTAGAACTTTTTGCAATGTGAATTGCACATTTGGCACCATATAGTTCACAAGGCACTTTTTAGGACCTATATAACTAATGTATAGTGCAAATGTTTTAGTTAAGTTCTTTTAACGATAACAGACAAACCTTTTATTGGTTAACTGTTATACTTTTATTATTTACTTATTAGACTCTAATAAACATTTTGAGACCCGTTAGAACTTTTTGCTATGTGAATTGCACATTTGGCACCATATAGTTCACAAGGCACTTTTTAGGACCTATATAACTAATGTATAGTGCAAATTTTTTAGTTAAGTTCTTTTAACGATAACAGAGAAACCTTTTATTGGTTAACTGTTATACTTTTATTATTTACTTATTAGACTCTAATAAACATTTTGAGACCCGTTAGAACTTTTTGCAATGTGAATTGCACATTTGGCACCATATAGTTCACAAAGCACTTTTTAAGACCTATATAACTAATGTATAGTGCAAATTTTTTAGTTAAGTTCTTTTAACGATAACAGACAAACCTTTTATTGGTTAACTGTTATACTTTTATTATTTACTTATTAGACTCTAATAAACATTTTGAGACCCGTTAGAACTTTTTGCAATGTGAATTGCACATTTGGCACCATATAGTTCACAAGGCACTTTTTAAGACCTATATAACTAATGTATAGTGCAAATTTTTTAGTTAAGTTCTTTTAACGATAACAGAGAAACCTTTTATTGGTTAACTGTTATACTTTTATTATTTACTTATTAGACTCTAATAAACATTTTGAGACCCGTTAGAACTTTTTGCAATGTGAATTGCACATTTGGCACCATATAGTTCACAAGGCACTTTTTAGGACCTATATAACTAATGTATAGTGCAAATTTTTTAGTTAAGTTCTTTTAACGATAACAGACAAACCTTTTATTGGTTAACTGTTATACTTTTATTATTTACTTATTAGACTCTAATAAACATTTTGAGACCCGTTAGAACTTTTTGCAATGTGAATTGCACATTTGGCACCATATAGTTCACAAGGCACTTTTTAGGACCTATATAACTAATGTATAGTGCAAATGTTTTAGTTAAGTTCTTTTAACGATAACAGACAAACCTTTTATTGGTTAACTGTTATACTTTTATTATTTACTTGTTAGACTCTAATAAACATTTTGAGACCCGTTAGAACTTTTTGCAATGTGAATTGCACATTTGGCACCATATAGTTCACAAGGCACTTTTTAGGACCTATATAACTAATGTATAGTGCAAATTTTTTAGTTAAGTTCTTTTAACGATAACAGACAAACCTTTTATTGGTTAACTGTTATACTTTTATTATTTACTTATTAGACTCTAATAAACATTTTGAGACCCGTTAGAACTTTTTGCAATGTGAATTGCACATTTGGCACCATATAGTTCACAAGGCACTTTTTAGGACCTATATAACTAATGTATAG
Source organism: Clavelina lepadiformis (assembly GCF_947623445.1). Taxonomy (NCBI): domain Eukaryota; kingdom Metazoa; phylum Chordata; class Ascidiacea; order Aplousobranchia; family Clavelinidae; genus Clavelina; species Clavelina lepadiformis. The sequence goes on along the minus strand of NC_135245.1, from coordinate 10,695,493 downwards.
TGCAAATTTTTTAGTTAAGTTCTTTTAACGATAACAGACAAACCTTTTATTGGTTAACTGTTATACTTTTATTATTTACTTATTAGACTCTAATAAACATTTTGAGACCCGTTAGAACTTTTTGCTATGTGAATTGCACATTTGGCACCATATAGTTCACAAGGCACTTTTTAGGACCTATATAACTAATGTATAGTGCAAATGTTTTAGTTAAGTTCTTTTAACGATAACAGACAAACCTTTTATTGGTTAACTGTTATACTTTTATTATTTACTTATTAGACTCTAATAAACATTTTGAGACCCGTTAGAACTTTTTGCAATGTGAATTGCACATTTGGCACCATATAGTTCACAAGGCACTTTTTAGGACCTATATAACTAATGTATAGTGCAAATTTTTTTAGTTAAGTTCTTTTAACGATAACAGACAAACCTTTTATTGGTTAACTGTTATACTTTTATTATTTACTTATTAGACTCTAATAAACATTTTGAGACCCGTTAGAACTTTTTGCAATGTGAATTGCACATTTGGCACCATATAGTTCACAAGGCACTTTTTAGGACCTATATAACTAATGTATAGTGCAAATGTTTTAGTTAAGTTCTTTTAACGATAACAGACAAACCTTTTATTGGTTAACTGTTATACTTTTATTATTTACTTATTAGACTCTAATAAACATTTTGAGACCCGTTAGAACTTTTTGCTATGTGAATTGCACATTTGGCACCATATAGTTCACAAGGCACTTTTTAGGACCTATATAACTAATGTATAGTGCAAATTTTTTAGTTAAGTTCTTTTAACGATAACAGAGAAACCTTTTATTGGTTAACTGTTATACTTTTATTATTTACTTATTAGACTCTAATAAACATTTTAAGACCCGTTAGAACTTTTTGCAATGTGAATTGCACATTTGGCACCATATAGTTCACAAGGCACTTTTTAAGACCTATATAACTAATGTATAGTGCAAATTTTTTAGTTAAGTTCTTTTAACGATAACAGACAAACCTTTTATTGGTTAACTGTTATACTTTTATTATTTACTTATTAGACTCTAATAAACATTTTGAGACCCGTTAGAACTTTTTGCAATGTGAATTGCACATTTGGCACCATATAGTTCACAAGGCACTTTTTAAGACCTATATAACTAATGTATAGTGCAAATTTTTTAGTTAAGTTCTTTTAACGATAACAGACAAACCTTTTATTGGTTAACTGTTATACTTTTATTATTTACTTATTAGACTCTAATAAACATTTTGAGACCCGTTAGAACTTTTTGCAATGTGAATTGCACATTTGGCACCATATAGTTCACAAGGCACTTTTTAGGACCTATATAACTAATGTATAGTGCAAATTTTTTAGTTAAGTTCTTTTAACGATAACAGACAAACCTTTTATTGGTTAACTGTTATACTTTTATTATTTACTTATTAGACTCTAATAAACATTTTGAGACCCGTTAGAACTTTTTGCAATGTGAATTGCACATTTGGCACCATATAGTTCACAAGGCACTTTTTAGGACCTATATAACTAATGTATAGTGCAAATTTTTTTAGTTAAGTTCTTTTAACGATAACAGACAAACCTTTTATTGGTTAACTGTTATACTTTTATTATTTACTTATTAGACTCTAATAAACATTTTGAGACCCGTTAGAACTTTTTGCAATGTGAATTGCACATTTGGCACCATATAGTTCACAAGGCACTTTTTAGGACCTATATAACTAATGTATAGTGCAAATGTTTTAGTTAAGTTCTTTTAACGATAACAGACAAACCTTTTATTGGTTAACTGTTATACTTTTATTATTTACTTATTAGACTCTAATAAACATTTTGAGACCCGTTAGAACTTTTTGCAATGTGAATTGCACATTTGGCACCATATAGTTCACAAGGCACTTTTTAGGACCTATATAACTAATGTATAGTGCAAATTTTTTAGTTAAGTTCTTTTAACGATAACAGACAAACCTTTTATTGGTTAACTGTTATACTTTTATTATTTACTTATTAGACTCTAATAAACATTTTGAGACCCGTTAGAACTTTTTGCAATGTGAATTGCACATTTGGCACCATATAGTTCACAAGGCACTTTTTAGGACCTATATAACTAATGTATAGTGCAAATTTTTTAGTTAAGTTCTTTTAACGATAACAGACAAACCTTTTATTGGTTAACTGTTATACTTTTATTATTTACTTATTAGACTCTAATAAACATTTTGAGACCCGTTAGAACTTTTTGCTATGTGAATTGCACATTTGGCACCATATAGTTCACAAGGCACTTTTTAGGACCTATATAACTAATGTATAGTGCAAATGTTTTAGTTAAGTTCTTTTAACGATAACAGACAAACCTTTTATTGGTTAACTGTTATACTTTTATTATTTACTTATTAGACTCTAATAAACATTTTGAGACCCGTTAGAACTTTTTGCAATGTGAATTGCACATTTGGCACCATATAGTTCACAAGGCACTTTTTAGGACCTATATAACTAATGTATAGTGCAAATTTTTTAGTTAAGTTCTTTTAACGATAACAGACAAACCTTTTATTGGTTAACTGTTATACTTTTATTATTTACTTATTAGAATCTAATAAACATTTTGAGACCCGTTAGAACTTTTCGCAATGTGAATTGCACATTTGGCACCATATAGTTCACAAGGCACTTTTTAGGACCTATATAACTAATGTATAGTGCAAATGTTTTAGTTAAGTTCTTTTAACGATAACAGACAAACCTTTTATTGGTTAACTGTTATACTTTTATTATTTACTTATTAGACTCTAATAAACATTTTGAGACCCGTTAGAACTTTTTGCAATGTGAATTGCACATTTGGCACCATATAGTTCACAAGGCACTTTTTAGGACCTATATAACTAATGTATAGTGCAAATTTTTTAGTTAAGTTCTTTTAACGATAACAGACAAACCTTTTATTGGTTAACTGTTATACTTTTATTATTTACTTATTAGACTCTAATAAACATTTTGAGACCCGTTAGAAGTTTTTGCAATGTGAATTGCACATTTGGCACCATATAGTTCACAAGTCACTTTTTAGGACCTATATAACTAATGTATAGTGCAAATTTTTTAGTTAAGTTCTTTTAACGATAACAGACAAACCTTTTATTGGTTAACTGTTATACTTTTATTATTTACTTATTAGACTCTAATAAACATTTTGAGACCCGTTAGAAGTTTTTGCAATGTGAATTGCACATTTGGCACCATATAGTTCACAAGGCACTTTTTAGGACCTATATAACTAATGTATAGTGCAAATATTTTAGTTAAGTGCTTTTAACGATAACAGACAAACCTTTTATTGGTTAACTGTTATACTTTTATTATTTACTTATTAGACTCTAATAAACATTTTGAGACCCGTTAGAACTTTTTGCTATGTGAATTGCACATTTGGCACCATATAGTTCACAAGGCACTTTTTAGGACCTATATAACTAATGTATAGTGCAAATGTTTTAGTTAAGTTCTTTTAACGATAACAGACAAACCTTTTATTGGTTAACTGTTATACTTTTATTATTTACTTATTAGACTCTAATAAACATTTTGAGACCCGTTAGAACTTTTTGCTATGTGAATTGCACATTTGGCACCATATAGTTCACAAGGCACTTTTTAGGACCTATATAACTAATGTATAGTGCAAATGTTTTAGTTAAGTTCTTTTAACGATAACAGACAAACCTTTTATTGGTTAACTGTTATACTTTTATTATTTACTTATTAGACTCTAATAAACATTTTGAGACCCGTTAGAACTTTTTGCTATGTGAATTGCACATTTGGCACCATATAGTTCACAAGGCACTTTTTAGGACCTATATAACTAATGTATAGTGCAAATTTTTTAGTTAAGTTCTTTTAACGATAACAGACAAACCTTTTATTGGTTAACTGTTATACTTTTATTATTTACTTATTAGACTCTAATAAACATTTTGAGACCCGTTAGAAGTTTTTGCAATGTGAATTGCACATTTGGCACCATATAGTTCACAAGGCACTTTTTAGGACCTATATAACTAATGTATAGTGCAAATTTTTTAGTTAAGTTCTTTTAACGATAACAGACAAACCTTTTATTGGTTAACTGTTATACTTTTATTATTTACTTATTAGACTCTAATAAACATTTTGAGACCCGTTAGAACTTTTTGCAATGTGAATTGCACATTTGGCACCATATAGTTCACAAGGCACTTTTTAGGACCTATATAACTAATGTATAGTGCAAATTTTTTAGTTAAGTTCTTTTAACGATAACAGACAAACCTTTTATTGGTTAACTGTTATACTTTTATTATTTACTTATTAGAATCTAATAAACATTTTGAGACCCGTTAGAAGTTTTTGCAATGTGAATTGCACATTTGGCACCATATAGTTCACAAGGCACTTTTTAGGACCTATATAACTAATGTATAGTGCAAATGTTTTAGTTAAGTTCTTTTAACGATAACAGACAAACCTTTTATTGGTTAACTGTTATACTTTTATTATTTACTTATTAGACTCTAATAAACATTTTGAGACCCGTTAGAAGTTTTTGCAATGTGAATTGCACATTTGGCACCATATAGTTCACAAGGCACTTTTTAGGACCTATATAACTAATGTATAGTGCAAATTTTTTAGTTAAGTTCTTTTAACGATAACAGACAAACCTTTTATTGGTTAACTGTTATACTTTTATTATTTACTTATTAGACTCTAATAAACATTTTGAGACCCGTTAGAAGTTTTTGCAATGTGAATTGCACATTTGGCACCATATAGTTCACAAGGCACTTTTTAGGACCTATATAACTAATGTATAGTGCAAATATTTTAGTTAAGTGCTTTTAACGATAACAGACAAACCTTTTATTGGTTAACTGTTATACTTTTATTATTTACTTATTAGACTCTAATAAACATTTTGAGACCCGTTAGAACTTTTTGCAATGTGAATTGCACATTTGGCACCATATAGTTCACAAGGCACTTTTTAGGACCTATATAACTAATGTATAGTGCAAATTTTTTAGTTAAGTTCTTTTAACGATAACAGACAAACCTTTTATTGGTTAACTGTTATACTTTTATTATTTACTTATTAGACTCTAATAAACATTTTGAGACCCGTTAGAAGTTTTTGCAATGTGAATTGCACATTTGGCACCATATAGTTCACAAGTCACTTTTTAGGACCTATATAACTAATGTATAGTGCAAATTTTTTAGTTAAGTTCTTTTAACGATAACAGACAAACCTTTTATTGGTTAACTGTTATACTTTTATTATTTACTTATTAGACTCTAATAAACATTTTGAGACCCGTTAGAAGTTTTTGCAATGTGAATTGCACATTTGGCACCATATAGTTCACAAGGCACTTTTTAGGACCTATATAACTAATGTATAGTGCAAATATTTTAGTTAAGTGCTTTTAACGATAACAGACAAACCTTTTATTGGTTAACTGTTATACTTTTATTATTTACTTATTAGACTCTAATAAACATTTTGAGACCCGTTAGAACTTTTTGCTATGTGAATTGCACATTTGGCACCATATAGTTCACAAGGCACTTTTTAGGACCTATATAACTAATGTATAGTGCAAATGTTTTAGTTAAGTTCTTTTAACGATAACAGACAAACCTTTTATTGGTTAACTGTTATACTTTTATTATTTACTTATTAGACTCTAATAAACATTTTGAAACCCGTTAGAACTTTTTGCTATGTGAATTGCACATTTGGCACCATATAGTTCACAAGGCACTTTTTAGGACCTATATAACTAATGTATAGTGCAAATGTTTTAGTTAAGTTCTTTTAACGATAACAGACAAACCTTTTATTGGTTAACTGTTATACTTTTATTATTTACTTATTAGACTCTAATAAACATTTTGAGACCCGTTAGAACTTTTTGCTATGTGAATTGCACATTTGGCACCATATAGTTCACAAGGCACTTTTTAGGACCTATATAACTAATGTATAGTGCAAATTTTTTAGTTAAGTTCTTTTAACGATAACAGACAAACCTTTTATTGGTTAACTGTTATACTTTTATTATTTACTTATTAGACTCTAATAAACATTTTGAGACCCGTTAGAACTTTTTGCAATGTGAATTGCACATTTGGCACCATATAGTTCACAAGGCACTTTTTAGGACCTATATAACTAATGTATAGTGCAAATTTTTTAGTTAAGTTCTTTTAACGATAACAGACAAACCTTTTATTGGTTAACTGTTATACTTTTATTATTTACTTATTAGACTCTAATAAACATTTTGAGCCCGGTTAGAACTTTTTGCAATGTGAATTGCACATTTGGCACCATATAGTTCACAAGGCACTTTTTAGGACCTATATAACTAATGTATAGTGCAAATGTTTTAGTTAAGTTCTTTTAACGATAACAGACAAACCTTTTATTGGTTAACTGTTATACTTTCATTATTTACTTATTAGACTCTAATAAACATTTTGAGACCCGTTAGAACTTTTTGCTATGTGAATTGCACATTTGGCACCATATAGTTCACAAGGCACTTTTTAGGACCTATATAACTAATGTATAGTGCAAATGTTTTAGTTAGGTTCTTTTAACGATAACAGACAAACCTTTTATTGGTTAACTGTTGTACTTTTATTATTTACTTATTAGACGCTAATAAACATTTTGAGACCCGTTAGAACTTTTTGCAATGTGAATTGCACATTTGGCACCATATAGTTCACAAGGCACTTTTTAGGACCTATATAACTAATGTATAGTGCAAATTTTTTAGTTAAGTTCTTTTAACGATAACAGACAAACCTTTTATTGGTTAACTGTTATACTTTTATTATTTACTTATTAGAATCTAATAAACATTTTGAGACCCGTTAGAACTTTTTGCAATGTGAATTGCACATTTGGCACCATATAGTTCACAAGGCACTTTTTAGGACCTATATAACTAATGTATAGTGCAAATGTTTTAGTTAAGTTTTTTTAACGATAACAGACAAACCTTTTATTGGTTAACTGTTATACTTTTATTATTTACTTATTAGACTCTAATAAACATTTTGAGACCCGTTAGAAGTTTTTGCAATGTGAATTGCACATTTGGCACCATATAGTTCACAAGGCACTTTTTAGGACCTATATAACTAATGTATAGTGCAAATGTTTTAGTTAAGTTCTTTTAACGATAACAGACAAACCTTTTATTGGTTAACTGTTATACTTTTATTATTTACTTATTAGACTCTAATAAACATTTTGAGACCCGTTAGAACTTTTTGCTATGTGAATTGCACATTTGGCACCATATAGTTCACAAGGCACTTTTTAGGACCTATATAACTAATGTATAGTGCAAATGTTTTAGTTAAGTTCTTTTAACGATAACAGACAAACCTTTTATTGGTTAACTGTTATACTTTTATTATTCACTTATTAGACTCTAATAAACATTTTGAGACCCGTTAGAAGTTTTTGCAATGTGAATTGCACATTTGGCACCATATAGTTCACAAGGCACTTTTTAGGACCTATATAACTAATGTATAGTGCAAATGTTTTAGTTAAGTTCTTTTAACGATAACAGACAAACCTTTTATTGGTTAACTGTTATACTTTTATTATTTACTTATTAGACTCTAATAAACATTTTGAGACCCGTTAGAAGTTTTTGCAATGTGAATTGCACATTTGGCACCATATAGTTCACAAGGCACTTTTTAGGACCTATATAACTAATGTATAGTGCAAATTTTTTAGTTAAGTTCTTTTAACGATAACAGACAAACCTTTTATTGGTTAACTGTTATACTTTTATTATTTACTTATTAGACGCTAATAAACATTTTGAGACCCGTTAGAACTTTTTGCAATGTGAATTGCACATTTGGCACCATATAGTTCACAAGGCACTTTTTAGGATTTATATAACTAATGTATAGTGCAAATTTTTTAGTTAAGTTCTTTTAACGATAACAGACAAACCTTTTATTGGTTAACTGTTATACTTTTATTATTTACTTATTAGACTCTAATAAACATTTTGAGACCCGTTAGAAGTTTTTGCAATGTGAATTGCACATTTGGCACCATATAGTTCACAAGGCACTTTTTAGGACCTATATAACTAATGTATAGTGCAAATTTTTTAGTTAAGTTCTTTTAACGATAACAGACAAACCTTTTATTGGTTAACTGTTATACTTTTATTATTTACTTATTAGACTCTAATAAACATTTTGAGACCCGTTAGAAGTTTTTGCAATGTGAATTGCACATTTGGCACCATATAGTTCACAAGGCACTTTTTAGGACCTATATAACTAATGTATAGTGCAAATATTTTAGTTAAGTGCTTTTAACGATAACAGACAAACCTTTTATTGGTTAACTGTTATACTTTTATTATTTACTTATTAGACTCTAATAAACATTTTGAGACCCGTTAGAACTTTTTGCAATGTGAATTGCACATTTGGCACCATATAGTTCACAAGGCACTTTTTAGGACCTATATAACTAATGTATAGTGCAAATTTTTTAGTTAAGTTCTTTTAACGATAACAGACAAACCTTTTATTGGTTAACTGTTATACTTTTATTATTTACTTATTAGACTCTAATAAACATTTTGAGACCCGTTAGAAGTTTTTGCAATGTGAATTGCACATTTGGCACCATATAGTTCACAAGTCACTTTTTAGGACCTATATAACTAATGTATAGTGCAAATTTTTTAGTTAAGTTCTTTTAACGATAACAGACAAACCTTTTATTGGTTAACTGTTATACTTTTATTATTTACTTATTAGACTCTAATAAACATTTTGAGACCCGTTAGAAGTTTTTGCAATGTGAATTGCACATTTGGCACCATATAGTTCACAAGGCACTTTTTAGGACCTATATAACTAATGTATAGTGCAAATATTTTAGTTAAGTGCTTTTAACGATAACAGACAAACCTTTTATTGGTTAACTGTTATACTTTTATTATTTACTTATTAGACTCTAATAAACATTTTGAGACCCGTTAGAACTTTTTGCTATGTGAATTGCACATTTGGCACCATATAGTTCACAAGGCACTTTTTAGGACCTATATAACTAATGTATAGTGCAAATGTTTTAGTTAAGTTCTTTTAACGATAACAGACAAACCTTTTATTGGTTAACTGTTATACTTTTATTATTTACTTATTAGACTCTAATAAACATTTTGAAACCCGTTAGAACTTTTTGCTATGTGAATTGCACATTTGGCACCATATAGTTCACAAGGCACTTTTTAGGACCTATATAACTAATGTATAGTGCAAATGTTTTAGTTAAGTTCTTTTAACGATAACAGACAAACCTTTTATTGGTTAACTGTTATACTTTTATTATTTACTTATTAGACTCTAATAAACATTTTGAGACCCGTTAGAACTTTTTGCTATGTGAATTGCACATTTGGCACCATATAGTTCACAAGGCACTTTTTAGGACCTATATAACTAATGTATAGTGCAAATTTTTTAGTTAAGTTCTTTTAACGATAACAGACAAACCTTTTATTGGTTAACTGTTATACTTTTATTATTTACTTATTAGACTCTAATAAACATTTTGAGACCCGTTAGAACTTTTTGCAATGTGAATTGCACATTTGGCACCATATAGTTCACAAGGCACTTTTTAGGACCTATATAACTAATGTATAGTGCAAATTTTTTAGTTAAGTTCTTTTAACGATAACAGACAAACCTTTTATTGGTTAACTGTTATACTTTTATTATTTACTTATTAGACTCTAATAAACATTTTGAGCCCGGTTAGAACTTTTTGCAATGTGAATTGCACATTTGGCACCATATAGTTCACAAGGCACTTTTTAGGACCTATATAACTAATGTATAGTGCAAATTTTTTAGTTAAGTTCTTTTAACGATAACAGACAAACCTTTTATTGGTTAACTGTTATACTTTCATTATTTACTTATTAGACTCTAATAAACATTTTGAGACCCGTTAGAACTTTTTGCTATGTGAATTGCACATTTGGCACCATATAGTTCACAAGGCACTTTTTAGGACCTATATAACTAATGTATAGTGCAAATGTTTTAGTTAGGTTCTTTTAACGATAACAGACAAACCTTTTATTGGTTAACTGTTGTACTTTTATTATTTACTTATTAGACGCTAATAAACATTTTGAGACCCGTTAGAACTTTTTGCAATGTGAATTGCACATTTGGCACCATATAGTTCACAAGGCACTTTTTAGGACCTATATAACTAATGTATAGTGCAAATTTTTTAGTTAAGTTCTTTTAACGATAACAGACAAACCTTTTATTGGTTAACTGTTATACTTTTATTATTTACTTATTAGAATCTAATAAACATTTTGAGACCCGTTAGAACTTTTTGCAATGTGAATTGCACATTTGGCACCATATAGTTCACAAGGCACTTTTTAGGACCTATATAACTAATGTATAGTGCAAATGTTTTAGTTAAGTTTTTTTAACGATAACAGACAAACCTTTTATTGGTTAACTGTTATACTTTTATTATTTACTTATTAGACTCTAATAAACATTTTGAGACCCGTTAGAAGTTTTTGCAATGTGAATTGCACATTTGGCACCATATAGTTCACAAGGCACTTTTTAGGACCTATATAACTAATGTATAGTGCAAATGTTTTAGTTAAGTTCTTTTAACGATAACAGACAAACCTTTTATTGGTTAACTGTTATACTTTTATTATTTACTTATTAGACTCTAATAAACATTTTGAGACCCGTTAGAACTTTTTGCTATGTGAATTGCACATTTGGCACCATATAGTTCACAAGGCACTTTTTAGGACCTATATAACTAATGTATAGTGCAAATGTTTTAGTTAAGTTCTTTTAACGATAACAGACAAACCTTTTATTGGTTAACTGTTATACTTTTATTATTTACTTATTAGACTCTAATAAACATTTTGAGACCCGTTAGAACTTTTTGCAATGTGAATTGCACATTTGGCACCATATAGTTCACAAGGCACTTTTTAGGACCTATATAACTAATGTATAGTGCAAATTTTTTAGTTAAGTTCTTTTAACGATAACAGACAAACCTTTTATTGGTTAACTGTTATACTTTTATTATTTACTTATTAGAATCTAATAAACATTTTGAGACCCGTTAGAACTTTTCGCAATGTGAATTGCACATTTGGCACCATATAGTTCACAAGGCACTTTTTAGGACCTATATAACTAATGTATAGTGCAAATGTTTTAGTTACGTTCTTTTAACGATAACAGACAAACCTTTTATTGGTTAACTGTTATACTTTTATTATTTACTTATTAGACTCTAATAAACATTTTGAGACCCGTTAGAACTTTTTGCAATGTGAATTGCACATTTGGCACCATATAGTTCACAAGGCACTTTTTAGGACCTATATAACTAATGTATAGTGCAAATTTTTTAGTTAAGTTCTTTTAACGATAACAGACAAACCTTTTATTGGTTAACTGTTATACTTTTATTATTTACTTATTAGACTCTAATAAACATTTTGAGACCCGTTAGAAGTTTTTGCAATGTGAATTGCACATTTGGCACCATATAGTTCACAAGTCACTTTTTAGGACCTATATAACTAATGTATAGTGCAAATTTTTTAGTTAAGTTCTTTTAACGATAACAGACAAACCTTTTATTGGTTAACTGTTATACTTTTATTATTTACTTATTAGACTCTAATAAACATTTTGAGACCCGTTAGAACTTTTTGCTATGTGAATTGCACATTTGGCACCATATAGTTCACAAGGCACTTTTTAGGACCTATATAACTAATGTATAGTGCAAATGTTTTAGTTAAGTTCTTTTAACGATAACAGACAAACCTTTTATTGGTTAACTGTTATACTTTTATTATTTACTTATTAGACTCTAATAAACATTTTGAGACCCGTTAGAACTTTTTGCTATGTGAATTGCACATTTGGCACCATATAGTTCACAAGGCACTTTTTAGGACCTATATAACTAATGTATAGTGCAAATGTTTTAGTTAAGTTCTTTTAACGATAACAGACAAACCTTTTATTGGTTAACTGTTATACTTTTATTATTTACTTATTAGACTCTAATAAACATTTTGAGACCCGTTAGAACTTTTTGCTATGTGAATTGCACATTTGGCACCATATAGTTCACAAGGCACTTTTTAGGACCTATATAACTAATGTATAGTGCAAATTTTTTAGTTAAGTTCTTTTAACGATAACAGACAAACCTTTTATTGGTTAACTGTTATACTTTTATTATTTACTTATTAGACTCTAATAAACATTTTGAGACCCGTTAGAACTTTTTGCAATGTGAATTGCACATTTGGCACCATATAGTTCACAAGGCACTTTTTAGGACCTATATAACTAATGTATAGTGCAAATTTTTTAGTTAAGTTCTTTTAACGATAACAGACAAACCTTTTATTGGTTAACTGTTATACTTTTATTATTTACTTATTAGACTCTAATAAACATTTTGAGACCCGTTAGAACTTTTTGCAATGTGAATTGCACATTTGGCACCATATAGTTCACAAGGCACTTTTTAGGACCTATATAACTAATGTATAGTGCAAATGTTTTAGTTAAGTTCTTTTAACGATAACAGACAAACCTTTTATTGGTTAACTGTTATACTTTTATTATTTACTTATTAGACTCTAATAAACATTTTGAGACCCGTTAGAACTTTTTGCAATGTGAATTGCACATTTGGCACCATATAGTTCACAAGGCACTTTTTAGGACCTATATAACTAATGTATAGTGCAAATTTTTTAGTTAAGTTCTTTTAACGATAACAGACAAACCTTTTATTGGTTAACTGTTATACTTTCATTATTTACTTATTAGACTCTAATAAACATTTTGAGCCCGGTTAGAACTTTTTGCAATGTGAATTGCACATTTGGCACCATATAGTTCACAAGGCACTTTTTAGGACCTATATAACTAATGTATAGTGCAAATTTTTTAGTTAAGTTCTTTTAACGATAACAGACAAACCTTTTATTGGTTAACTGTTATACTTTCATTATTTACTTATTAGACTCTAATAAACATTTTGAGACCCGTTAGAACTTTTTGCTATGTGAATTGCACATTTGGCACCATATAGATCACAAGGCACTTTTTAGGACCTATATAACTAATGTATAGTGCAAATGTTTTAGTTAAGTTCTTTTAACGATAACAGACAAACCTTTTATTGGTTAACTGTTGTACTTTTATTATTTACTTATTAGACGCTAATAAACATTTTGAGACCCGTTAGAACTTTTTGCAATGTGAATTGCACATTTGGCACCATATAGTTCACAAGGCACTTTTTAGGACCTATATAACTAATGTATAGTGCAAATTTTTTAGTTAAGTTCTTTTAACGATAACAGACAAACCTTTTATTGGTTAACTGTTATACTTTTATTATTTACTTATTAGACTCTAATAAACATTTTGAGACCCGTTAGAACTTTTTGCAATGTGAATTGCACATTTGGCACCATATAGTTCACAAGGCACTTTTTAGGACCTATATAACTAATGTATAGTGCAAATTTTTTAGTTAAGTTCTTTTAACGATAACAGACAAACCTTTTATTGGTTAACTGTTATACTTTTATTATTTACTTATTAGAATCTAATAAACATTTTGAGACCCGTTAGAACTTTTTGCAATGTGAATTGCACATTTGGCACCATATAGTTCACAAGGCACTTTTTAGGACCTATATAACTAATGTATAGTGCAAATGTTTTAGTTAAGTTTTTTTAACGATAACAGACAAACCTTTTATTGGTTAACTGTTATACTTTTATTATTTACTTATTAGACTCTAATAAACATTTTGAGACCCGTTAGAACTTTTTGCAATGTGAATTGCACATTTGGCACCATATAGTTCACAAGGCACTTTTTAGGACCTATATAACTAATGTATAGTGCAAATGTTTTAGTTAAGTTCTTTTAACGATAACAGACAAACCTTTTATTGGTTAACTGTTATACTTTTATTATTTACTTATTAGACTCTAATAAACATTTTGAGACCCGTTAGAACTTTTTGCAATGTGAATTGCACATTTGGCACCATATAGTTCACAAGGCACTTTTTAGGACCTATATAACTAATGTATAGTGCAAATTTTTTAGTTAAGTTCTTTTAACGATAACAGACAAACCTTTTATTGGTTAACTGTTATACTTTTATTATTTACTTATTAGACTCTAATAAACATTTTGAGACCCGTTAGAACTTTTTGCAATGTGAATTGCACATTTGGCACCATATAGTTCACAAGGCACTTTTTAGGACCTATATAACTAATGTATAGTGCAAATGTTTTAGTTAAGTTCTTTTAACGATAACAGACAAACCTTTTATTGGTTAACTGTTATACTTTTATTATTTACTTATTAGACTCTAATAAACATTTTGAGACCCGTTAGAACTTTTTGCTATGTGAATTGCACATTTGGCACCATATAGTTCACAAGGCACTTTTTAGGACCTATATAACTAATGTATAGTGCAAATGTTTTAGTTAAGTTCTTTTAACGATAACAGACAAACCTTTTATTGGTTAACTGTTATACTTTTATTATTTACTTATTAGACTCTAATAAACATTTTGAGACCCGTTAGAACTTTTTGCAATGTGAATTGCACATTTGGCACCATATAGTTCACAAGGCACTTTTTAGGACCTATATAACTAATGTATAGTGCAAATGTTTTAGTTAAGTTCTTTTAACGATAACAGACAAACCTTTTATTGGTTAACTGTTATACTTTTATTATTTACTTATTAGACTCTAATAAACATTTTGAGACCCGTTAGAACTTTTTGCAATGTGAATTGCACATTTGGCACCATATAGTTCACAAGGCACTTTTTAGGACCTATATAACTAATGTATAGTGCAAATTTTTTAGTTAAGTTCTTTTAACGATAACAGACAAACCTTTTATTGGTTAACTGTTATACTTTTATTATTTACTTATTAGACTCTAATAAACATTTTGAGACCCGTTAGAAGTTTTTGCAATGTGAATTGCACATTTGGCACCATATAGTTCACAAGGCACTTTTTAGGACCTATATAACTAATGTATAGTGCAAATGTTTTAGTTAAGTTCTTTTAACGATAACAGACAAACCTTTTATTGGTTAACTGTTATACTTTTATTATTTACTTATTAGACTCTAATAAACATTTTGAGACCCGTTAGAACTTTTTGCAATGTGAATTGCACATTTGGCACCATATAGTTCACAAGGCACTTTTTAGGACCTATATAACTAATGTATAGTGCAAATTTTTTAGTTAAGTTCTTTTAACGATAACAGACAAACCTTTTATTGGTTAACTGTTATACTTTTATTATTTACTTATTAGACTCTAATAAACATTTTGAGACCCGTTAGAAGTTTTTGCAATGTGAATTGCACATTTGGCACCATATAGTTCACAAGGCACTTTTTAGGACCTATATAACTAATGTATAGTGCAAATGTTTTAGTTAAGTTCTTTTAACGATAACAGACAAACCTTTTATTGGTTAACTGTTATACTTTTATTATTTACTTATTAGACTCTAATAAACATTTTGAGACCCGTTAGAACTTTTTGCAATGTGAATTGCACATTTGGCACCATATAGTTCACAAGGCACTTTTTAGGACCTATATAACTAATGTATAGTGCAAATTTTTTAGTTAAGTTCTTTTAACGATAACAGACAAACCTTTTATTGGTTAACTGTTATACTTTTATTATTTACTTATTAGACTCTAATAAACATTTTGAGACCCGTTAGAACTTTTTGCTATGTGAATTGCACATTTGGCACCATATAGTTCACAAGGCACTTTTTAGGACCTATATAACTAATGTATAGTGCAAATGTTTTAGTTAAGTTCTTTTAACGATAACAGACAAACCTTTTATTGGTTAACTGTTATACTTTTATTATTTACTTATTAGACTCTAATAAACATTTTGAGACCCGTTAGAACTTTTTGCTATGTGAATTGCACATTTGGCACCATATAGTTCACAAGGCACTTTTTAGGACCTATATAACTAATGTATAGTGCAAATGTTTTAGTTAAGTTCTTTTAACGATAACAGACAAACCTTTTATTGGTTAACTGTTATACTTTTATTATTTACTTATTAGACTCTAATAAACATTTTGAAACCCGTTAGAACTTTTTGCTATGTGAATTGCACATTTGGCACCATATAGTTCACAAGGCACTTTTTAGGACCTATATAACTAATGTATAGTGCAAATTTTTTAGTTAAGTTCTTTTAACGATAACAGACAAACCTTTTATTGGTTAACTGTTATACTTTTATTATTTACTTATTAGACTCTAATAAACATTTTGAGCCCGGTTAGAACTTTTTGCAATGTGAATTGCACATTTGGCACCATATAGTTCACAAGGCACTTTTTAGGACCTATATAACTAATGTATAGTGCAAATTTTTTAGTTAAGTTCTTTTAACGATAACAGACAAACCTTTTATTGGTTAACTGTTATACTTTCATTATTTACTTATTAGACTCTAATAAACATTTTGAGACCCGTTAGAACTTTTTGCTATGTGAATTGCACATTTGGCACCATATAGTTCACAAGGCACTTTTTAGGACCTATATAACTAATGTATAGTGCAAATGTTTTAGTTAGGTTCTTTTAACGATAACAGACAAACCTTTTATTGGTTAACTGTTGTACTTTTATTATTTACTTATTAGACGCTAATAAACATTTTGAGACCCGTTAGAACTTTTTGCAATGTGAATTGCACATTTGGCACCATATAGTTCACAAGGCACTTTTTAGGACCTATATAACTAATGTATAGTGCAAATTTTTTAGTTAAGTTCTTTTAACGATAACAGACAAACCTTTTATTGGTTAACTGTTATACTTTTATTATTTACTTATTAGAATCTAATAAACATTTTGAGACCCGTTAGAACTTTTTGCAATGTGAATTGCACATTTGGCACCATATAGTTCACAAGGCACTTTTTAGGACCTATATAACTAATGTATAGTGCAAATGTTTTAGTTAAGTTTTTTTAACGATAACAGACAAACCTTTTATTGGTTAACTGTTATACTTTTATTATTTACTTATTAGACTCTAATAAACATTTTGAGACCCGTTAGAACTTTTTGCAATGTGAATTGCACATTTGGCACCATATAGTTCACAAGGCACTTTTTAGGACCTATATAACTAATGTATAGTGCAAATGTTTTAGTTAAGTTCTTTTAACGATAACAGACAAACCTTTTATTGGTTAACTGTTATACTTTTATTATTTACTTATTAGACTCTAATAAACATTTTGAGACCCGTTAGAACTTTTTGCTATGTGAATTGCACATTTGGCACCATATAGTTCACAAGGCACTTTTTAGGACCTATATAACTAATGTATAGTGCAAATGTTTTAGTTAAGTTCTTTTAACGATAACAGACAAACCTTTTATTGGTTAACTGTTATACTTTTATTATTTACTTATTAGACTCTAATAAACATTTTGAGACCCGTTAGAACTTTTTGCAATGTGAATTGCACATTTGGCACCATATAGTTCACAAGGCACTTTTTAGGACCTATATAACTAATGTATAGTGCAAATTTTTTAGTTAAGTTCTTTTAACGATAACAGACAAACCTTTTATTGGTTAACTGTTATACTTTTATTATTTACTTATTAGACTCTAATAAACATTTTGAGACCCGTTAGAACTTTTTGCAATGTGAATTGCACATTTGGCACCATATAGTTCACAAGGCACTTTTTAGGACCTATATAACTAATGTATAGTGCAAATTTTTTAGTTAAGTTCTTTTAACGATAACAGACAAACCTTTTATTGGTTAACTGTTATACTTTTATTATTTACTTATTAGAATCTAATAAACATTTTGAGACCCGTTAGAACTTTTCGCAATGTGAATTGCACATTTGGCACCATATAGTTCACAAGGCACTTTTTAGGACCTATATAACTAATGTATAGTGCAAATGTTTTAGTTAAGTTCTTTTAACGATAACAGACAAACCTTTTATTGGTTAACTGTTATACTTTTATTATTTACTTATTAGACTCTAATAAACATTTTGAGACCCGTTAGAAGTTTTTGCTATGTGAATTGCACATTTGGCACCATATAGTTCACAAGGCACTTTTTAGGACCTATATAACTAATGTATAGTGCAAATGTTTTAGTTAAGTTCTTTTAACGATAACAGACAAACCTTTTATTGGTTAACTGTTATACTTTTATTATTTACTTATTAGACTCTAATAAACATTTTGAGACCCGTTAGAACTTTTTGCAATGTGAATTGCACATTTGGCACCATATAGTTCACAAGGCACTTTTTAGGACCTATATAACTAATGTATAGTGCAAATTTTTTAGTTAAGTTCTTTTAACGATAACAGACAAACCTTTTATTGGTTAACTGTTATACTTTTATTATTTACTTATTAGACTCTAATAAACATTTTGAGACCCGTTAGAAGTTTTTGCAATGTGAATTGCACATTTGGCACCATATAGTTCACAAGGCACTTTTTAGGACCTATATAACTAATGTATAGTGCAAATTTTTTAGTTAAGTTCTTTTAACGATAACAGACAAACCTTTTATTGGTTAACTGTTATACTTTTATTATTTACTTATTAGACTCTAATAAACATTTTGAGACCCGTTAGAACTTTTTGCTATGTGAATTGCACATTTGGCACCATATAGTTCACAAGGCACTTTTTAGGACCTATATAACTAATGTATAGTGCAAATTTTTTAGTTAAGTTCTTTTAACGATAACAGACAAACCTTTTATTGGTTAACTGTTATACTTTTATTATTTACTTATTAGACTCTAATAAACATTTTGAGACCCGTTAGAACTTTTTGCAATGTGAATTGCACATTTGGCACCATATAGTTCACAAGGCACTTTTTAGGACCTATATAACTAATGTATAGTGCAAATTTTTTAGTTAAGTTCTTTTAACGATAACAGACAAACCTTTTATTGGTTAACTGTTATACTTTTATTATTTACTTATTAGACTCTAATAAACATTTTGAGACCCGTTAGAACTTTTTGCAATGTGAATTGCACATTTGGCACCATATAGTTCACAAGGCACTTTTTAGGACCTATATAACTAATGTATAGTGCAAATTTTTTAGTTAAGTTCTTTTAACGATAACAGACAAACCTTTTATTGGTTAACTGTTATACTTTTATTATTTACTTATTAGACTCTAATAAACATTTTGAGACCCGTTAGAACTTTTTGCTATGTGAATTGCACATTTGGCACCATATAGTTCACAAGGCACTTTTTAGGACCTATATAACTAATGTATAGTGCAAATTTTTTAGTTAAGTTCTTTTAACGATAACAGACAAACCTTTTATTGGTTAACTGTTATACTTTTATTATTTACTTATTAGACTCTAATAAACATTTTGAGACCCGTTAGAACTTTTTGCTATGTGAATTGCACATTTGGCACCATATAGTTCACAAGGCACTTTTTAGGACCTATATAACTAATGTATAGTGCAAATTTTTTAGTTAAGTTCTTTTAACGATAACAGACAAACCTTTTATTGGTTAACTGTTATACTTTTATTATTTACTTATTAGACTCTAATAAACATTTTGAGACCCGTTAGAACTTTTTGCAATGTGAATTGCACATTTGGCACCATATAGTTCACAAGGCACTTTTTAGGACCTATATAACTAATGTATAGTGCAAATTTTTTAGTTAAGTTCTTTTAACGATAACAGACAAACCTTTTATTGGTTAACTGTTATACTTTTATTATTTACTTATTAGACTCTAATAAACATTTTGAGACCCGTTAGAAGTTTTTGCAATGTGAATTGCACATTTGGCACCATATAGTTCACAAGGCACTTTTTAGGACCTATATAACTAATGTATAGTGCAAATTTTTTAGTTAAGTTCTTTTAACGATAACAGACAAACCTTTTATTGGTTAACTGTTATACTTTTATTATTTACTTATTAGACTCTAATAAACATTTTGAGACCCGTTAGAACTTTTTGCAATGTGAATTGCACATTTGGCACCATATAGTTCACAAGGCACTTTTTAGGACCTATATAACTAATGTATAGTGCAAATTTTTTAGTTAAGTTCTTTTAACGATAACAGACAAACCTTTTATTGGTTAACTGTTATACTTTTATTATTTACTTATTAGACTCTAATAAACATTTTGAGACCCGTTAGAACTTTTTGCAATGTGAATTGCACATTTGGCACCATATAGTTCACAAGGCACGTTTTAGGACCTATATAACTAAAGTATAGTGCAAATTTTTTAGTTAAGTTCTTTTAACGATAACAGACAAACCTTTTATTGGTTAACTGTTATACTTTTATTATTTACTTATTAGACTCTAATAAACATTTTGAGCCCGGTTAGAACTTTTTGCAATGTGAATTGCACATTTGGCACCATATAGTTCACAAGGCACTTTTTAGGACCTATATAACTAATGTATAGTGCAAATTTTTTAGTTAAGTTCTTTTAACGATAACAGACAAACCTTTTATTGGTTAACTGTTATACTTTCATTATTTACTTATTAGACTCTAATAAACATTTTGAGACCCGTTAGAACTTTTTGCTATGTGAATTGCACATTTGGCACCATATAGTTCACAAGGCACTTTTTAGGACCTATATAACTAATGTATAGTGCAAATGTTTTAGTTAGGTTCTTTTAACGATAACAGACAAACCTTTTATTGGTTAACTGTTGTATTTTTATTATTTACTTATTAGACTCTAATAAACATTTTGAGACCCGTTAGAACTTTTTGCAATGTGAATTGCACATTTGGCACCATATAGTTCACAAGGCACTTTTTAGGACCTATATAACTAATGTATAGTGCAAATGTTTTAGTTAAGTTCTTTTAACGATAACAGACAAACCTTTTATTGGTTAACTGTTATACTTTTATTATTTACTTATTAGACTCTAATAAACATTTTGAGACCCGTTAGAACTTTTTGCTATGTGAATTGCACATTTGGCACCATATAGTTCACAAGGCACTTTTTAGGACCTATATAACTAATGTATAGTGCAAATGTTTTAGTTAAGTTCTTTTAACGATAACAGACAAACCTTTTATTGGTTAACTGTTATACTTTTATTATTTACTTATTAGACTCTAATAAACATTTTGAGACCCGTTAGAACTTTTTGCAATGTGAATTGCACATTTGGCACCATATAGTTCACAAGGCACTTTTTAGGACCTATATAACTAATGTATAGTGCAAATTTTTTAGTTAAGTTCTTTTAACGATAACAGACAAACCTTTTATTGGTTAACTGTTATACTTTTATTATTTACTTATTAGACTCTAATAAACATTTTGAGACCCGTTAGAACTTTTTGCAATGTGAATTGCACATTTGGCACCATATAGTTCACAAGGCACTTTTTAGGACCTATATAACTAATGTATAGTGCAAATTTTTTAGTTAAGTTCTTTTAACGATAACAGACAAACCTTTTATTGGTTAACTGTTATACTTTTATTATTTACTTATTAGACTCTAATAAACATTTTGAGACCCGTTAGAACTTTTCGCAATGTGAATTGCACATTTGGCACCATATAGTTCACAAGGCACTTTTTAGGACCTATATAACTAATGTATAGTGCAAATTTTTTAGTTAAGTTCTTTTAACGATAACAGACAAACCTTTTATTGGTTAACTGTTATACTTTTATTATTTACTTATTAGACTCTAATAAACATTTTGAGACCCGTTAGAAGTTTTTGCAATGTGAATTGCACATTTGGCACCATATAGTTCACAAGGCACTTTTTAGGACCTATATAACTAATGTATAGTGCAAATTTTTTAGTTAAGTTCTTTTAACGATAACAGACAAACCTTTTATTGGTTAACTGTTATACTTTTATTATTTACTTATTAGACTCTAATAAACATTTTGAGACCCGTTAGAAGTTTTTGCAATGTGAATTGCACATTTGGCACCATATAGTTCACAAGGCACTTTTTAGGACCTATATAACTAATGTATAGTGCAAATGTTTTAGTTAAGTTCTTTTAACGATAACAGACAAACCTTTTATTGGTTAACTGTTATACTTTTATTATTTACTTATTAGACTCTAATAAACATTTTGAGACCCGTTAGAACTTTTTGCTATGTGAATTGCACATTTGGCACCATATAGTTCACAAGGCACTTTTTAGGACCTATATAACTAATGTATAGTGCAAATGTTTTAGTTAAGTTCTTTTAACGATAACAGACAAACCTTTTATTGGTTAACTGTTATACTTTTATTATTTACTTATTAGACTCTAATAAACATTTTGAGACCCGTTAGAACTTTTTGCTATGTGAATTGCACATTTGGCACCATATAGTTCACAAGGCACTTTTTAGGACCTATATAACTAATGTATAGTGCAAATTTTTTAGTTAAGTTCTTTTAACGATAACAGACAAACCTTTTATTGGTTAACTGTTATACTTTTATTATTTACTTATTAGACTCTAATAAACATTTTGAGACCCGTTAGAAGTTTTTGCAATGTGAATTGCACATTTGGCACCATATAGTTCACAAGGCACTTTTTAGGACCTATATAACTAATGTATAGTGCAAATGTTTTAGTTAAGTTCTTTTAACGATAACAGACAAACCTTTTATTGGTTAACTGTTATACTTTTATTATTTACTTATTAGACTCTAATAAACATTTTGAGACCCGTTAGAACTTTTTGCTATGTGAATTGCACATTTGGCACCATATAGTTCACAAGGCACTTTTTAGGACCTATATAACTAATGTATAGTGCAAATGTTTTAGTTAAGTTCTTTTAACGATAACAGACAAACCTTTTATTGGTTAACTGTTATACTTTTATTATTTACTTATTAGACTCTAATAAACATTTTGAGACCCGTTAGAACTTTTTGCAATGTGAATTGCACATTTGGCACCATATAGTTCACAAGGCACTTTTTAGGACCTATATAACTAATGTATAGTGCAAATTTTTTAGTTAAGTTCTTTTAACGATAACAGACAAACCTTTTATTGGTTAACTGTTATACTTTCATTATTTACTTATTAGACTCTAATAAACATTTTGAGCCCGGTTAGAACTTTTTGCAATGTGAATTGCACATTTGGCACCATATAGTTCACAAGGCACTTTTTAGGACCTATATAACTAATGTATAGTGCAAATTTTTTAGTTAAGTTCTTTTAACGATAACAGACAAACCTTTTATTGGTTAACTGTTATACTTTCATTATTTACTTATTAGACTCTAATAAACATTTTGAGACCCGTTAGAACTTTTTGCTATGTGAATTGCACATTTGGCACCATATAGATCACAAGGCACTTTTTAGGACCTATATAACTAATGTATAAAGCAAATGTTTTAGTTAAGTTCTTTTAACGATAACAGACAAACCTTTTATTGGTTAACTGTTGTACTTTTATTATTTACTTATTAGACGCTAATAAACATTTTGAGACCCGTTAGAACTTTTTGCAATGTGAATTGCACATTTGGCACCATATAGTTCACAAGGCACTTTTTAGGACCTATATAACTAATGTATAGTGCAAATTTTTTAGTTAAGTTCTTTTAACGATAACAGACAAACCTTTTATTGGTTAACTGTTATACTTTTATTATTTACTTATTAGACTCTAATAAACATTTTGAGACCCGTTAGAACTTTTTGCAATGTGAATTGCACATTTGGCACCATATAGTTCACAAGGCACTTTTTAGGACCTATATAACTAATGTATAGTGCAAATTTTTTAGTTAAGTTCTTTTAACGATAACAGACAAACCTTTTATTGGTTAACTGTTATACTTTTATTATTTACTTATTAGAATCTAATAAACATTTTGAGACCCGTTAGAACTTTTTGCAATGTGAATTGCACATTTGGCACCATATAGTTCACAAGGCACTTTTTAGGACCTATATAACTAATGTATAGTGCAAATGTTTTAGTTAAGTTTTTTTAACGATAACAGACAAACCTTTTATTGGTTAACTGTTATACTTTCATTATTTACTTATTAGACTCTAATAAACATTTTGAGACCCGTTAGAACTTTTTGCAATGTGAATTGCACATTTGGCACCATATAGTTCACAAGGCACTTTTTAGGACCTATATAACTAATGTATAGTGCAAATTTTTTAGTTAAGTTCTTTTAACGATAACAGACAAACCTTTTATTGGTTAACTGTTATACTTTTATTATTTACTTATTAGACTCTAATAAACATTTTGAGACCCGTTAGAACTTTTTGCTATGTGAATTGCACATTTGGCACCATATAGTTCACAAGTCACTTTTTAGGACCTATATAACTAATGTATAGTGCAAATTTTTTAGTTAAGTTCTTTTAACGATAACAGACAAACCTTTTATTGGTTAACTGTTATACTTTTATTATTTACTTATTAGACTCTAATAAACATTTTGAGACCCGTTAGAAGTTTTTGCAATGTGAATTGCACATTTGGCACCATATAGTTCACAAGGCACTTTTTAGGACCTATATAACTAATGTATAGTGCAAATGTTTTAGTTAAGTTCTTTTAACGATAACAGACAAACCTTTTATTGGTTAACTGTTATACTTTTATTATTTACTTATTAGACTCTAATAAACATTTTGAGACCCGTTAGAACTTTTTGCTATGTGAATTGCACATTTGGCACCATATAGTTCACAAGGCACTTTTTAGGACCTATATAACTAATGTATAGTGCAAATGTTTTAGTTAAGTTCTTTTAACGATAACAGACAAACCTTTTATTGGTTAACTGTTATACTTTTATTATTTACTTATTAGACTCTAATAAACATTTTGAGACCCGTTAGAAGTTTTTGCAATGTGAATTGCACATTTGGCACCATATAGTTCACAAGGCACTTTTTAGGACCTATATAACTAATGTATAGTGCAAATGTTTTAGTTAAGTTCTTTTAACGATAACAGACAAACCTTTTATTGGTTAACTGTTATACTTTTATTATTTACTTATTAGACTCTAATAAACATTTTGAGACCCGTTAGAACTTTTTGCAATGTGAATTGCACATTTGGCACCATATAGTTCACAAGGCACTTTTTAGGACCTATATAACTAATGTATAGTGCAAATTTTTTAGTTAAGTTCTTTTAACGATAACAGACAAACCTTTTATTGGTTAACTGTTATACTTTTATTATTTACTTATTAGACTCTAATAAACATTTTGAGACCCGTTAGAACTTTTTGCTATGTGAATTGCACATTTGGCACCATATAGTTCACAAGGCACTTTTTAGGACCTATATAACTAATGTATAGTGCAAATGTTTTAGTTAAGTTCTTTTAACGATAACAGACAAACCTTTTATTGGTTAACTGTTATACTTTTATTATTTACTTATTAGACTCTAATAAACATTTTGAGACCCGTTAGAAGTTTTTGCAATGTGAATTGCACATTTGGCACCATATAGTTCACAAGGCACTTTTTAGGACCTATATAACTAATGTATAGTGCAAATTTTTTAGTTAAGTTCTTTTAACGATAACAGACAAACCTTTTATTGGTTAACTGTTATACTTTTATTATTTACTTATTAGACTCTAATAAACATTTTGAGACCCGTTAGAACTTTTTGCAATGTGAATTGCACATTTGGCACCATATAGTTCACAAGGCACTTTTTAGGACCTATATAACTAATGTATAGTGCAAATGTTTTAGTTAAGTTCTTTTAACGATAACAGACAAACCTTTTATTGGTTAACTGTTATACTTTTATTATTTACTTATTAGACTCTAATAAACATTTTGAGACCCGTTAGAACTTTTTGCAATGTGAATTGCACATTTGGCACCATATAGTTCACAAGGCACTTTTTAGGACCTATATAACTAATGTATAGTGCAAATTTTTTAGTTAAGTTCTTTTAACGATAACAGACAAACCTTTTATTGGTTAACTGTTATACTTTTATTATTTACTTATTAGACTCTAATAAACATTTTGAGACCCGTTAGAACTTTTTGCTATGTGAATTGCACATTTGGCACCATATAGTTCACAAGGCACTTTTTAGGACCTATATAACTAATGTATAGTGCAAATGTTTTAGTTAAGTTCTTTTAACGATAACAGACAAACCTTTTATTGGTTAACTGTTATACTTTTATTATTTACTTATTAGACTCTAATAAACATTTTGAGACCCGTTAGAACTTTTTGCTATGTGAATTGCACATTTGGCACCATATAGTTCACAAGGCACTTTTTAGGACCTATATAACTAATGTATAGTGCAAATGTTTTAGTTAAGTTCTTTTAACGATAACAGACAAACCTTTTATTGGTTAACTGTTATACTTTTATTATTTACTTATTAGACTCTAATAAACATTTTGAAACCCGTTAGAACTTTTTGCTATGTGAATTGCACATTTGGCACCATATAGTTCACAAGGCACTTTTTAGGACCTATATAACTAATGTATAGTGCAAATTTTTTAGTTAAGTTCTTTTAACGATAACAGACAAACCTTTTATTGGTTAACTGTTATACTTTTATTATTTACTTATTAGACTCTAATAAACATTTTGAGCCCGGTTAGAACTTTTTGCAATGTGAATTGCACATTTGGCACCATATAGTTCACAAGGCACTTTTTAGGACCTATATAACTAATGTATAGTGCAAATTTTTTAGTTAAGTTCTTTTAACGATAACAGACAAACCTTTTATTGGTTAACTGTTATACTTTCATTATTTACTTATTAGACTCTAATAAACATTTTGAGACCCGTTAGAACTTTTTGCTATGTGAATTGCACATTTGGCACCATATAGTTCACAAGGCACTTTTTAGGACCTATATAACTAATGTATAGTGCAAATGTTTTAGTTAGGTTCTTTTAACGATAACAGACAAACCTTTTATTGGTTAACTGTTGTACTTTTATTATTTACTTATTAGACGCTAATAAACATTTTGAGACCCGTTAGAACTTTTTGCAATGTGAATTGCACATTTGGCACCATATAGTTCACAAGGCACTTTTTAGGACCTATATAACTAATGTATAGTGCAAATTTTTTAGTTAAGTTCTTTTAACGATAACAGACAAACCTTTTATTGGTTAACTGTTATACTTTTATTATTTACTTATTAGAATCTAATAAACATTTTGAGACCCGTTAGAACTTTTTGCAATGTGAATTGCACATTTGGCACCATATAGTTCACAAGGCACTTTTTAGGACCTATATAACTAATGTATAGTGCAAATGTTTTAGTTAAGTTTTTTTAACGATAACAGACAAACCTTTTATTGGTTAACTGTTATACTTTTATTATTTACTTATTAGACTCTAATAAACATTTTGAGACCCGTTAGAACTTTTTGCAATGTGAATTGCACATTTGGCACCATATAGTTCACAAGGCACTTTTTAGGACCTATATAACTAATGTATAGTGCAAATGTTTTAGTTAAGTTCTTTTAACGATAACAGACAAACCTTTTATTGGTTAACTGTTATACTTTTATTATTTACTTATTAGACTCTAATAAACATTTTGAGACCCGTTAGAACTTTTTGCTATGTGAATTGCACATTTGGCACCATATAGTTCACAAGGCACTTTTTAGGACCTATATAACTAATGTATAGTGCAAATGTTTTAGTTAAGTTCTTTTAACGATAACAGACAAACCTTTTATTGGTTAACTGTTATACTTTTATTATTTACTTATTAGACTCTAATAAACATTTTGAGACCCGTTAGAACTTTTTGCAATGTGAATTGCACATTTGGCACCATATAGTTCACAAGGCACTTTTTAGGACCTATATAACTAATGTATAGTGCAAATTTTTTAGTTAAGTTCTTTTAACGATAACAGACAAACCTTTTATTGGTTAACTGTTATACTTTTATTATTTACTTATTAGACTCTAATAAACATTTTGAGACCCGTTAGAACTTTTTGCAATGTGAATTGCACATTTGGCACCATATAGTTCACAAGGCACTTTTTAGGACCTATATAACTAATGTATAGTGCAAATTTTTTAGTTAAGTTCTTTTAACGATAACAGACAAACCTTTTATTGGTTAACTGTTATACTTTTATTATTTACTTATTAGAATCTAATAAACATTTTGAGACCCGTTAGAACTTTTCGCAATGTGAATTGCACATTTGGCACCATATAGTTCACAAGGCACTTTTTAGGACCTATATAACTAATGTATAGTGCAAATGTTTTAGTTAAGTTCTTTTAACGATAACAGACAAACCTTTTATTGGTTAACTGTTATACTTTTATTATTTACTTATTAGACTCTAATAAACATTTTGAGACCCGTTAGAAGTTTTTGCTATGTGAATTGCACATTTGGCACCATATAGTTCACAAGGCACTTTTTAGGACCTATATAACTAATGTATAGTGCAAATGTTTTAGTTAAGTTCTTTTAACGATAACAGACAAACCTTTTATTGGTTAACTGTTATACTTTTATTATTTACTTATTAGACTCTAATAAACATTTTGAGACCCGTTAGAACTTTTTGCAATGTGAATTGCACATTTGGCACCATATAGTTCACAAGGCACTTTTTAGGACCTATATAACTAATGTATAGTGCAAATTTTTTAGTTAAGTTCTTTTAACGATAACAGACAAACCTTTTATTGGTTAACTGTTATACTTTTATTATTTACTTATTAGACTCTAATAAACATTTTGAGACCCGTTAGAAGTTTTTGCAATGTGAATTGCACATTTGGCACCATATAGTTCACAAGGCACTTTTTAGGACCTATATAACTAATGTATAGTGCAAATTTTTTAGTTAAGTTCTTTTAACGATAACAGACAAACCTTTTATTGGTTAACTGTTATACTTTTATTATTTACTTATTAGACTCTAATAAACATTTTGAGACCCGTTAGAACTTTTTGCTATGTGAATTGCACATTTGGCACCATATAGTTCACAAGGCACTTTTTAGGACCTATATAACTAATGTATAGTGCAAATTTTTTAGTTAAGTTCTTTTAACGATAACAGACAAACCTTTTATTGGTTAACTGTTATACTTTTATTATTTACTTATTAGACTCTAATAAACATTTTGAGACCCGTTAGAACTTTTTGCAATGTGAATTGCACATTTGGCACCATATAGTTCACAAGGCACTTTTTAGGACCTATATAACTAATGTATAGTGCAAATTTTTTAGTTAAGTTCTTTTAACGATAACAGACAAACCTTTTATTGGTTAACTGTTATACTTTTATTATTTACTTATTAGACTCTAATAAACATTTTGAGACCCGTTAGAACTTTTTGCTATGTGAATTGCACATTTGGCACCATATAGTTCACAAGGCACTTTTTAGGACCTATATAACTAATGTATAGTGCAAATGTTTTAGTTAAGTTCTTTTAACGATAACAGACAAACCTTTTATTGGTTAACTGTTATACTTTTATTATTTACTTATTAGACTCTAATAAACATTTTGAGACCCGTTAGAACTTTTTGCTATGTGAATTGCACATTTGGCACCATATAGTTCACAAGGCACTTTTTAGGACCTATATAACTAATGTATAGTGCAAATGTTTTAGTTAAGTTCTTTTAACGATAACAGACAAACCTTTTATTGGTTAACTGTTATACTTTTATTATTTACTTATTAGACTCTAATAAACATTTTAAAACCCGTTAGAACTTTTTGCAATGTGAATTGCACATTTGGCACCATATAGTTCACAAGGCACTTTTTAGGACCTATATAACTAATGTATAGTGCAAATTTTTTAGTTAAGTTCTTTTAACGATAACAGACAAACCTTTTATTGGTTAACTGTTATACTTTTATTATTTACTTATTAGACTCTAATAAACATTTTGAGACCCGTTAGAACTTTTTGCAATGTGAATTGCACATTTGGCACCATATAGTTCACAAGGCACTTTTTAGGACCTATATAACTAATGTATAGTGCAAATGTTTTAGTTAAGTTCTTTTAACGATAACAGACAAACCTTTTATTGGTTAACTGTTATACTTTTATTATTTACTTATTAGACTCTAATAAACATTTTGAGACCCGTTAGAACTTTTTGCAATGTGAATTGCACATTTGGCACCATATAGTTCACAAGGCACTTTTTAGGACCTATATAACTAATGTATAGTGCAAATTTTTTAGTTAAGTTCTTTTAACGATAACAGACAAACCTTTTATTGGTTAACTGTTATACTTTTATTATTTACTTATTAGACTCTAATAAACATTTTGAGACCCGTTAGAACTTTTTGCAATGTGAATTGCACATTTGGCACCATATAGTTCACAAGGCACGTTTTAGGACCTATATAACTAAAGTATAGTGCAAATTTTTTAGTTAAGTTCTTTTAACGATAACAGACAAACCTTTTATTGGTTAACTGTTATACTTTTATTATTTACTTATTAGACTCTAATAAACATTTTGAGCCCGGTTAGAACTTTTTGCAATGTGAATTGCACATTTGGCACCATATAGTTCACAAGGCACTTTTTAGGACCTATATAACTAATGTATAGTGCAAATTTTTTAGTTAAGTTCTTTTAACGATAACAGACAAACCTTTTATTGGTTAACTGTTATACTTTCATTATTTACTTATTAGACTCTAATAAACATTTTGAGACCCGTTAGAACTTTTTGCTATGTGAATTGCACATTTGGCACCATATAGTTCACAAGGCACTTTTTAGGACCTATATAACTAATGTATAGTGCAAATGTTTTAGTTAGGTTCTTTTAACGATAACAGACAAACCTTTTATTGGTTAACTGTTGTATTTTTATTATTTACTTATTAGACTCTAATAAACATTTTGAGACCCGTTAGAACTTTTTGCAATGTGAATTGCACATTTGGCACCATATAGTTCACAAGGCACTTTTTAGGACCTATATAACTAATGTATAGTGCAAATGTTTTAGTTAAGTTCTTTTAACGATAACAGACAAACCTTTTATTGGTTAACTGTTATACTTTTATTATTTACTTATTAGACTCTAATAAACATTTTGAGACCCGTTAGAACTTTTTGCTATGTGAATTGCACATTTGGCACCATATAGTTCACAAGGCACTTTTTAGGACCTATATAACTAATGTATAGTGCAAATGTTTTAGTTAAGTTCTTTTAACGATAACAGACAAACCTTTTATTGGTTAACTGTTATACTTTTATTATTTACTTATTAGACTCTAATAAACATTTTGAGACCCGTTAGAACTTTTTGCAATGTGAATTGCACATTTGGCACCATATAGTTCACAAGGCACTTTTTAGGACCTATATAACTAATGTATAGTGCAAATTTTTTAGTTAAGTTCTTTTAACGATAACAGACAAACCTTTTATTGGTTAACTGTTATACTTTTATTATTTACTTATTAGACTCTAATAAACATTTTGAGACCCGTTAGAACTTTTTGCAATGTGAATTGCACATTTGGCACCATATAGTTCACAAGGCACTTTTTAGGACCTATATAACTAATGTATAGTGCAAATTTTTTAGTTAAGTTCTTTTAACGATAACAGACAAACCTTTTATTGGTTAACTGTTATACTTTTATTATTTACTTATTAGACTCTAATAAACATTTTGAGACCCGTTAGAACTTTTCGCAATGTGAATTGCACATTTGGCACCATATAGTTCACAAGGCACTTTTTAGGACCTATATAACTAATGTATAGTGCAAATTTTTTAGTTAAGTTCTTTTAACGATAACAGACAAACCTTTTATTGGTTAACTGTTATACTTTTATTATTTACTTATTAGACTCTAATAAACATTTTGAGACCCGTTAGAAGTTTTTGCAATGTGAATTGCACATTTGGCACCATATAGTTCACAAGGCACTTTTTAGGACCTATATAACTAATGTATAGTGCAAATTTTTTAGTTAAGTTCTTTTAACGATAACAGACAAACCTTTTATTGGTTAACTGTTATACTTTTATTATTTACTTATTAGACTCTAATAAACATTTTGAGACCCGTTAGAAGTTTTTGCAATGTGAATTGCACATTTGGCACCATATAGTTCACAAGGCACTTTTTAGGACCTATATAACTAATGTATAGTGCAAATGTTTTAGTTAAGTTCTTTTAACGATAACAGACAAACCTTTTATTGGTTAACTGTTATACTTTTATTATTTACTTATTAGACTCTAATAAACATTTTGAGACCCGTTAGAACTTTTTGCTATGTGAATTGCACATTTGGCACCATATAGTTCACAAGGCACTTTTTAGGACCTATATAACTAATGTATAGTGCAAATGTTTTAGTTAAGTTCTTTTAACGATAACAGACAAACCTTTTATTGGTTAACTGTTATACTTTTATTATTTACTTATTAGACTCTAATAAACATTTTGAGACCCGTTAGAACTTTTTGCTATGTGAATTGCACATTTGGCACCATATAGTTCACAAGGCACTTTTTAGGACCTATATAACTAATGTATAGTGCAAATTTTTTAGTTAAGTTCTTTTAACGATAACAGACAAACCTTTTATTGGTTAACTGTTATACTTTTATTATTTACTTATTAGACTCTAATAAACATTTTGAGACCCGTTAGAAGTTTTTGCAATGTGAATTGCACATTTGGCACCATATAGTTCACAAGGCACTTTTTAGGACCTATATAACTAATGTATAGTGCAAATGTTTTAGTTAAGTTCTTTTAACGATAACAGACAAACCTTTTATTGGTTAACTGTTATACTTTTATTATTTACTTATTAGACTCTAATAAACATTTTGAGACCCGTTAGAACTTTTTGCTATGTGAATTGCACATTTGGCACCATATAGTTCACAAGGCACTTTTTAGGACCTATATAACTAATGTATAGTGCAAATGTTTTAGTTAAGTTCTTTTAACGATAACAGACAAACCTTTTATTGGTTAACTGTTATACTTTTATTATTTACTTATTAGACTCTAATAAACATTTTGAGACCCGTTAGAACTTTTTGCAATGTGAATTGCACATTTGGCACCATATAGTTCACAAGGCACTTTTTAGGACCTATATAACTAATGTATAGTGCAAATTTTTTAGTTAAGTTCTTTTAACGATAACAGACAAACCTTTTATTGGTTAACTGTTATACTTTCATTATTTACTTATTAGACTCTAATAAACATTTTGAGCCCGGTTAGAACTTTTTGCAATGTGAATTGCACATTTGGCACCATATAGTTCACAAGGCACTTTTTAGGACCTATATAACTAATGTATAGTGCAAATTTTTTAGTTAAGTTCTTTTAACGATAACAGACAAACCTTTTATTGGTTAACTGTTATACTTTCATTATTTACTTATTAGACTCTAATAAACATTTTGAGACCCGTTAGAACTTTTTGCTATGTGAATTGCACATTTGGCACCATATAGATCACAAGGCACTTTTTAGGACCTATATAACTAATGTATAAAGCAAATGTTTTAGTTAAGTTCTTTTAACGATAACAGACAAACCTTTTATTGGTTAACTGTTGTACTTTTATTATTTACTTATTAGACGCTAATAAACATTTTGAGACCCGTTAGAACTTTTTGCAATGTGAATTGCACATTTGGCACCATATAGTTCACAAGGCACTTTTTAGGACCTATATAACTAATGTATAGTGCAAATTTTTTAGTTAAGTTCTTTTAACGATAACAGACAAACCTTTTATTGGTTAACTGTTATACTTTTATTATTTACTTATTAGACTCTAATAAACATTTTGAGACCCGTTAGAACTTTTTGCAATGTGAATTGCACATTTGGCACCATATAGTTCACAAGGCACTTTTTAGGACCTATATAACTAATGTATAGTGCAAATTTTTTAGTTAAGTTCTTTTAACGATAACAGACAAACCTTTTATTGGTTAACTGTTATACTTTTATTATTTACTTATTAGAATCTAATAAACATTTTGAGACCCGTTAGAACTTTTTGCAATGTGAATTGCACATTTGGCACCATATAGTTCACAAGGCACTTTTTAGGACCTATATAACTAATGTATAGTGCAAATGTTTTAGTTAAGTTTTTTTAACGATAACAGACAAACCTTTTATTGGTTAACTGTTATACTTTCATTATTTACTTATTAGACTCTAATAAACATTTTGAGACCCGTTAGAACTTTTTGCAATGTGAATTGCACATTTGGCACCATATAGTTCACAAGGCACTTTTTAGGACCTATATAACTAATGTATAGTGCAAATTTTTTAGTTAAGTTCTTTTAACGATAACAGACAAACCTTTTATTGGTTAACTGTTATACTTTTATTATTTACTTATTAGACTCTAATAAACATTTTGAGACCCGTTAGAACTTTTTGCTATGTGAATTGCACATTTGGCACCATA
Organism: Clavelina lepadiformis; assembly: GCF_947623445.1. Classification (NCBI taxonomy): domain Eukaryota; kingdom Metazoa; phylum Chordata; class Ascidiacea; order Aplousobranchia; family Clavelinidae; genus Clavelina; species Clavelina lepadiformis. The sequence goes on along the minus strand of NC_135245.1, from coordinate 10,660,647 downwards.
TAGTTCACAAGTCACTTTTTAGGACCTATATAACTAATGTATAGTGCAAATTTTTTAGTTAAGTTCTTTTAACGATAACAGACAAACCTTTTATTGGTTAACTGTTATACTTTTATTATTTACTTATTAGACTCTAATAAACATTTTGAGACCCGTTAGAAGTTTTTGCAATGTGAATTGCACATTTGGCACCATATAGTTCACAAGGCACTTTTTAGGACCTATATAACTAATGTATAGTGCAAATGTTTTAGTTAAGTTCTTTTAACGATAACAGACAAACCTTTTATTGGTTAACTGTTATACTTTTATTATTTACTTATTAGACTCTAATAAACATTTTGAGACCCGTTAGAACTTTTTGCTATGTGAATTGCACATTTGGCACCATATAGTTCACAAGGCACTTTTTAGGACCTATATAACTAATGTATAGTGCAAATGTTTTAGTTAAGTTCTTTTAACGATAACAGACAAACCTTTTATTGGTTAACTGTTATACTTTTATTATTTACTTATTAGACTCTAATAAACATTTTGAGACCCGTTAGAAGTTTTTGCAATGTGAATTGCACATTTGGCACCATATAGTTCACAAGGCACTTTTTAGGACCTATATAACTAATGTATAGTGCAAATGTTTTAGTTAAGTTCTTTTAACGATAACAGACAAACCTTTTATTGGTTAACTGTTATACTTTTATTATTTACTTATTAGACTCTAATAAACATTTTGAGACCCGTTAGAACTTTTTGCAATGTGAATTGCACATTTGGCACCATATAGTTCACAAGGCACTTTTTAGGACCTATATAACTAATGTATAGTGCAAATTTTTTAGTTAAGTTCTTTTAACGATAACAGACAAACCTTTTATTGGTTAACTGTTATACTTTTATTATTTACTTATTAGACTCTAATAAACATTTTGAGACCCGTTAGAACTTTTTGCTATGTGAATTGCACATTTGGCACCATATAGTTCACAAGGCACTTTTTAGGACCTATATAACTAATGTATAGTGCAAATGTTTTAGTTAAGTTCTTTTAACGATAACAGACAAACCTTTTATTGGTTAACTGTTATACTTTTATTATTTACTTATTAGACTCTAATAAACATTTTGAGACCCGTTAGAAGTTTTTGCAATGTGAATTGCACATTTGGCACCATATAGTTCACAAGGCACTTTTTAGGACCTATATAACTAATGTATAGTGCAAATTTTTTAGTTAAGTTCTTTTAACGATAACAGACAAACCTTTTATTGGTTAACTGTTATACTTTTATTATTTACTTATTAGACTCTAATAAACATTTTGAGACCCGTTAGAACTTTTTGCAATGTGAATTGCACATTTGGCACCATATAGTTCACAAGGCACTTTTTAGGACCTATATAACTAATGTATAGTGCAAATTTTTTAGTTAAGTTCTTTTAACGATAACAGACAAACCTTTTATTGGTTAACTGTTATACTTTTATTATTTACTTATTAGACTCTAATAAACATTTTGAGACCCGTTAGAACTTTTTGCAATGTGAATTGCACATTTGGCACCATATAGTTCACAAGGCACTTTTTAGGACCTATATAACTAATGTATAGTGCAAATTTTTTAGTTAAGTTCTTTTAACGATAACAGACAAACCTTTTATTGGTTAACTGTTATACTTTTATTATTTACTTATTAGACTCTAATAAACATTTTGAGACCCGTTAGAAGTTTTTGCAATGTGAATTGCACATTTGGCACCATATAGTTCACAAGGCACTTTTTAGGACCTATATAACTAATGTATAGTGCAAATGTTTTAGTTAAGTTCTTTTAACGATAACAGACAAACCTTTTATTGGTTAACTGTTATACTTTTATTATTTACTTATTAGACTCTAATAAACATTTTGAGACCAGTTAGAACTTTTTGCAATGTGAATTGCACATTTGGCACCATATAGTTCACAAGGCACTTTTTAGGACCTATATAACTAATGTATAGTGCAAATTTTTTAGTTAAGTTCTTTTAACGATAACAGACAAACCTTTTATTGGTTAACTGTTATACTTTTATTATTTACTTATTAGACTCTAATAAACATTTTGAGACCCGTTAGAAGTTTTTGCAATGTGAATTGCACATTTGGCACCATATAGTTCACAAGGCACTTTTTAGGACCTATATAACTAATGTATAGTGCAAATTTTTTAGTTAAGTTCTTTTAACGATAACAGACAAACCTTTTATTGGTTAACTGTTATACTTTTATTATTTACTTATTAGACTCTAATAAACATTTTGAGACCCGTTAGAAGTTATTGCTATGTGAATTGCACATTTGGCACTATATAGTTCACAAGGCACTTTTTAGGACCTATATAACTAATGTATAGTGCAAATGTTTTAGTTAAGTTCTTTTAACGATAACAGACAAACCTTTTATTGGTTAACTGTTATACTTTTATTATTTACTTATTAGACTCTAATAAACATTTTGAGACCCGTTAGAACTTTTTGCAATGTGAATTGCACATTTGGCACCATATAGTTCACAAGGCACTTTTTAGGACCTATATAACTAATGTATAGTGCAAATTTTTTAGTTAAGTTCTTTTAACGATAACAGACAAACCTTTTATTGGTTAACTGTTATACTTTTATTATTTACTTATTAGACTCTAATAAACATTTTGAGACCCGTTAGAACTTTTTGCTATGTGAATTGCACATTTGGCACCATATAGTTCACAAGGCACTTTTTAGGACCTATATAACTAATGTATAGTGCAAATTTTTTAGTTAAGTTCTTTTAACGATAACAGACAAACCTTTTATTGGTTAACTGTTATACTTTTATTATTTACTTATTAGACTCTAATAAACATTTTGAGACCGGTTAGAACTTTTTGCAATGTGAATTGCACATTTGGCACCATATAGTTCACAAGGCACTTTTTAGGACCTATATAACTAATGTATAGTGCAAATTTTTTAGTTAAGTTCTTTTAACGATAACAGACAAACCTTTTATTGGTTAACTGTTATACTTTTATTATTTACTTATTAGACTCTAATAAACATTTTGAGACCCGTTAGAACTTTTTGCAATGTGAATTGCACATTTGGCACCATATAGTTCACAAGGCACTTTTTAGGACCTATATAACTAATGTATAGTGCAAATTTTTTAGTTAAGTTCTTTTAACGATAACAGACAAACCTTTTATTGGTTAACTGTTATACTTTTATTATTTACTTATTAGAATCTAATAAACATTTTGAGACCCGTTAGAACTTTTCGCAATGTGAATTGCACATTTGGCACCATATAGTTCACAAGGCACTTTTTAGGACCTATATAACTAATGTATAGTGCAAATGTTTTAGTTAAGTTCTTTTAACGATAACAGATAAACCTTTTATTGGTTAACTGTTATACTTTTATTATTTACTTATTAGACTCTAATAAACATTTTGAGACCCGTTAGAAGTTTTTGCAATGTGAATTGCACATTTGGCACCATATAGTTCACAAGGCACTTTTTAGGACCTATATAACTAATGTATAGTGCAAATTTTTTAGTTAAGTTCTTTTAACGATAACAGACAAACCTTTTATTGGTTAACTGTTATACTTTTATTATTTACTTATTAGACTCTAATAAACATTTTGAGACCCGTTAGAACTTTTTGCAATGTGAATTGCACATTTGGCACCATATAGTTCACAAGGCACTTTTTAGGACCTATATAACTAATGTATAGTGCAAATTTTTTAGTTAAGTTCTTTTAACGATAACAGACAAACCTTTTATTGGTTAACTGTTATACTTTTATTATTTACTTATTAGACTCTAATAAACATTTTGAGACCCGTTAGAACTTTTTGCAATGTGAATTGCACATTTGGCACCATATAGTTCACAAGGCACTTTTTAGGACCTATATAACTAATGTATAGTGCAAATGTTTTAGTTAAGTTCTTTTAACGATAACAGACAAACCTTTTATTGGTTAACTGTTATACTTTTATTATTTACTTATTAGACTCTAATAAACATTTTGAGACCCGTTAGAAGTTTTTGCAATGTGAATTGCACATTTGGCACCATATAGTTCACAAGGCACTTTTTAGGACCTATATAACTAATGTATAGTGCAAATTTTTTAGTTAAGTTCTTTTAACGATAACAGACAAACCTTTTATTGGTTAACTGTTATACTTTTATTATTTACTTATTAGACTCTAATAAACATTTTGAGACCCGTTAGAACTTTTTGCAATGTGAATTGCACATTTGGAACCATATAGTTCACAAGGCACTTTTTAGGACCTATATAACTAATGTATAGTGCAAATGTTTTAGTTAAGTTCTTTTAACGATAACAGACAAACCTTTTATTGGTTAACTGTTATACTTTTATTATTTACTTATTAGACTCTAATAAACATTTTGAGACCCGTTAGAACTTTTTGCAATGTGAATTGCACATTTGGCACCATATAGTTCACAAGGCACTTTTTAGGACCTATATAACTAATGTATAGTGCAATTTTTTTAGTTAAGTTCTATTAACGATAACAGACAAACCTTTTATTGGTTAACTGTTATACTTTTATTATTTACTTATTAGACTCTAATAAACATTTTGAGACCCGTTAGAACTTTTTGCAATGTGAATTGCACATTTGGCACCATATAGTTCACAAGGCACTTTTTAGGACCTATATAACTAATGTATAGTGCAAATTTTTTAGTTAAGTTCTTTTAACGATAACAGACAAACCTTTTATTGGTTAACTGTTATACTTTTATTATTTACTTATTAGACTCTAATAAACATTTTGAGACCCGTTAGAAGTTTTTGCAATGTGAATTGCACATTTGGCACCATATAGTTCACAAGGCACTTTTTAGGACCTGTATAACTAATGTATAGTGCAAATGTTTTAGTTAAGTTCTTTTAACGATAACAGACAAACCTTTTATTGGTTAACTGTTATACTTTTATTATTTACTTATTAGACTCTAATAAACATTTTGAGACCCGTTAGAACTTTTTGCTATGTGAATTGCACATTTGGCACCATATAGTTCACAAGGCACTTTTTAGGACCTATATAACTAATGTATAGTGCAAATGTTTTAGTTAAGTTCTTTTAACGATAACAGACAAACCTTTTATTGGTTAACTGTTATACTTTTATTATTTACTTATTAGACTCTAATAAACATTTTGAGACCCGTTAGAACTTTTTGCAATGTGAATTGCACATTTGGCACCATATAGTTCACAAGGAACTTTTTAGGACCTATATAACTAATGTATAGTGCAATTTTTTTAGTTAAGTTCTTTTAACGATAACAGACAAACCTTTTATTGGTTAACTGTTATACTTTTATTATTTACTTATTAGACTCTAATAAACATTTTGAGACCCGTTAGAACTTTTTGCAGTGTGAATTGCACATTTGGCACCATATAGTTCACAAGGCACTTTTTAGGACCTATATAACTAATGTATAGTGCAAATTTTTTAGTTAAGTTCTTTTAACGATAACAGACAAACCTTTTATTGGTTAACTGTTATACTTTTATTATTTACTTATTAGACTCTAATAAACATTTTGAGACCCGTTAGAAGTTTTTGCTATGTGAATTGCACATTTGGAACCATATAGTTCACAAGGCACTTTTTAGGACCTATATAACTAATGTATAGTGCAAATGTTTTAGTTAAGTTCTTTTAACGATAACAGACAAACCTTTTATTGGTTAACTGTTATACTTTTATTATTTACTTATTAGACTCTAATAAACATTTTGAGACCCGTTAGAACTTTTTGCAATGTGAATTGCACATTTGGCACCATATAGTTCACAAGGCACTTTTTAGGACCTATATAACTAATGTATAGTGCAAATGTTTTAGTTAAGTTCTTTTAACGATAACAGACAAACCTTTTATTGGTTAACTGTTATACTTTTATTATTTACTTATTAGACTCTAATAAACATTTTGAGACCCGTTAGAACTTTTTGCAATGTGAATTGCACATTTGGCACCATATAGTTCACAAGGCACTTTTTAGGACCTATATAACTAATGTATAGTGCAAATTTTTTAGTTAAGTTCTTTTAACGATAACAGACAAACCTTTTATTGGTTAACTGTTATACTTTTATTATTTACTTATTAGACTCTAATAAACATTTTGAGACCCGTTAGAAGTTTTTGCAATGTGAATTGCACATTTGGCACCATATAGTTCACAAGGCACTTTTTAGGACCTATATAACTAATGTATAGTGCAAATTTTTTAGTTAAGTTCTTTTAACGATAACAGACAAACCTTTTATTGGTTAACTGTTATACTTTTATTATTTACTTATTAGACTCTAATAAACATTTTGAGACCCGTTAGAAGTTATTGCTATGTGAATTGCACATTTGGCACTATATAGTTCACAAGGCACTTTTTAGGACCTATATAACTAATGTATAGTGCAAATGTTTTAGTTAAGTTCTTTTAACGATAACAGACAAACCTTTTATTGGTTAACTGTTATACTTTTATTATTTACTTATTAGACTCTAATAAACATTTTGAGACCCGTTAGAACTTTTTGCAATGTGAATTGCACATTTGGCACCATATAGTTCACAAGGCACTTTTTAGGACCTATATAACTAATGTATAGTGCAAATTTTTTAGTTAAGTTCTTTTAACGATAACAGACAAACCTTTTATTGGTTAACTGTTATACTTTTATTATTTACTTATTAGACTCTAATAAACATTTTGAGACCCGTTAGAACTTTTTGCTATGTGAATTGCACATTTGGCACCATATAGTTCACAAGGCACTTTTTAGGACCTATATAACTAATGTATAGTGCAAATTTTTTAGTTAAGTTCTTTTAACGATAACAGACAAACCTTTTATTGGTTAACTGTTATACTTTTATTATTTACTTATTAGACTCTAATAAACATTTTGAGACCGGTTAGAACTTTTTGCAATGTGAATTGCACATTTGGCACCATATAGTTCACAAGGCACTTTTTAGGACCTATATAACTAATGTATAGTGCAAATTTTTTAGTTAAGTTCTTTTAACGATAACAGACAAACCTTTTATTGGTTAACTGTTATACTTTTATTATTTACTTATTAGACTCTAATAAACATTTTGAGACCCGTTAGAACTTTTTGCAATGTGAATTGCACATTTGGCACCATATAGTTCACAAGGCACTTTTTAGGACCTATATAACTAATGTATAGTGCAAATTTTTTAGTTAAGTTCTTTTAACGATAACAGACAAACCTTTTATTGGTTAACTGTTATACTTTTATTATTTACTTATTAGAATCTAATAAACATTTTGAGACCCGTTAGAACTTTTTGCAATGTGAATTGCACATTTGGCACCATATAGTTCACAAGGCACTTTTTAGGACCTATATAACTAATGTATAGTGCAAATGTTTTAGTTAAGTTCTTTTAACGATAACAGATAAACCTTTTATTGGTTAACTGTTATACTTTTATTATTTACTTATTAGACTCTAATAAACATTTTGAGACCCGTTAGAAGTTTTTGCAATGTGAATTGCACATTTGGCACCATATAGTTCACAAGGCACTTTTTAGGACCTATATAACTAATGTATAGTGCAAATTTTTTAGTTAAGTTCTTTTAACGATAACAGACAAACCTTTTATTGGTTAACTGTTATACTTTTATTATTTACTTATTAGACTCTAATAAACATTTTGAGACCCGTTAGAACTTTTTGCAATGTGAATTGCACATTTGGCACCATATAGTTCACAAGGCACTTTTTAGGACCTATATAACTAATGTATAGTGCAAATTTTTTAGTTAAGTTCTTTTAACGATAACAGACAAACCTTTTATTGGTTAACTGTTATACTTTTATTATTTACTTATTAGACTCTAATAAACATTTTGAGACCCGTTAGAACTTTTTGCAATGTGAATTGCACATTTGGCACCATATAGTTCACAAGGCACTTTTTAGGACCTATATAACTAATGTATAGTGCAAATGTTTTAGTTAAGTTCTTTTAACGATAACAGACAAACCTTTTATTGGTTAACTGTTATACTTTTATTATTTACTTATTAGACTCTAATAAACATTTTGAGACCCGTTAGAAGTTTTTGCAATGTGAATTGCACATTTGGCACCATATAGTTCACAAGGCACTTTTTAGGACCTATATAACTAATGTATAGTGCAAATTTTTTAGTTAAGTTCTTTTAACGATAACAGACAAACCTTTTATTGGTTAACTGTTATACTTTTATTATTTACTTATTAGACTCTAATAAACATTTTGAGACCCGTTAGAACTTTTTGCAATGTGAATTGCACATTTGGAACCATATAGTTCACAAGGCACTTTTTAGGACCTATATAACTAATGTATAGTGCAAATGTTTTAGTTAAGTTCTTTTAACGATAACAGACAAACCTTTTATTGGTTAACTGTTATACTTTTATTATTTACTTATTAGACTCTAATAAACATTTTGAGACCCGTTAGAACTTTTTGCAATGTGAATTGCACATTTGGCACCATATAGTTCACAAGGCACTTTTTAGGACCTATATAACTAATGTATAGTGCAATTTTTTTAGTTAAGTTCTATTAACGATAACAGACAAACCTTTTATTGGTTAACTGTTATACTTTTATTATTTACTTATTAGACTCTAATAAACATTTTGAGACCCGTTAGAACTTTTTGCAATGTGAATTGCACATTTGGCACCATATAGTTCACAAGGCACTTTTTAGGACCTATATAACTAATGTATAGTGCAAATTTTTTAGTTAAGTTCTTTTAACGATAACAGACAAACCTTTTATTGGTTAACTGTTATACTTTTATTATTTACTTATTAGACTCTAATAAACATTTTGAGACCCGTTAGAAGTTTTTGCAATGTGAATTGCACATTTGGCACCATATAGTTCACAAGGCACTTTTTAGGACCTGTATAACTAATGTATAGTGCAAATGTTTTAGTTAAGTTCTTTTAACGATAACAGACAAACCTTTTATTGGTTAACTGTTATACTTTTATTATTTACTTATTAGACTCTAATAAACATTTTGAGACCCGTTAGAACTTTTTGCTATGTGAATTGCACATTTGGCACCATATAGTTCACAAGGCACTTTTTAGGACCTATATAACTAATGTATAGTGCAAATGTTTTAGTTAAGTTCTTTTAACGATAACAGACAAACCTTTTATTGGTTAACTGTTATACTTTTATTATTTACTTATTAGACTCTAATAAACATTTTGAGACCCGTTAGAACTTTTTGCAATGTGAATTGCACATTTGGCACCATATAGTTCACAAGGAACTTTTTAGGACCTATATAACTAATGTATAGTGCAATTTTTTTAGTTAAGTTCTTTTAACGATAACAGACAAACCTTTTATTGGTTAACTGTTATACTTTTATTATTTACTTATTAGACTCTAATAAACATTTTGAGACCCGTTAGAACTTTTTGCAGTGTGAATTGCACATTTGGCACCATATAGTTCACAAGGCACTTTTTAGGACCTATATAACTAATGTATAGTGCAAATTTTTTAGTTAAGTTCTTTTAACGATAACAGACAAACCTTTTATTGGTTAACTGTTATACTTTTATTATTTACTTATTAGACTCTAATAAACATTTTGAGACCCGTTAGAACTTTTTGCTATGTGAATTGCACATTTGGCACCATATAGTTCACAAGGCACTTTTTAGGACCTATATAACTAATGTATAGTGCAAATGTTTTAGTTAAGTTCTTTTAACGATAACAGACAAACCTTTTATTGGTTAACTGTTATACTTTTATTATTTACTTATTAGACTCTAATAAACATTTTGAGACCCGTTAGAAGTTTTTGCAATGTGAATTGCACATTTGGCACCATATAGTTCACAAGGCACTTTTTAGGACCTATATAACTAATGTATAATGCAAATTTTTTAGTTAAGTTTTTTTAACGATAACAGACAAACCTTTTATTGGTTAACTGTTATACTTTTATTATTTACTTATTAGACTCTAATAAACATTTTGAGACCCGTTAGAACTTTTTGCAATGTGAATTGCACATTTGGCACCATATAGTTCACAAGGCACTTTTTAGGACCTATATAACTAATGTATAGTGCAAATTTTTTAGTTAAGTTCTTTTAACGATAACAGACAAACCTTTTATTGGTTAACTGTTATACTTTTATTATTTACTTATTAGACTCTAATAAACATTTTGAGACCGGTTAGAACTTTTTGCAATGTGAATTGCACATTTGGCACCATATAGTTCACAAGGCACTTTTTAGGACCTATATAACTAATGTATAGTGCAAATTTTTTAGTTAAGTTCTTTAAACGATAACAGACAAACCTTTTATTGGTTAACTGTTATACTTTTATTATTTACTTATTAGACTCTAATAAACATTTTGAGACCCGTTAGAACTTTTTGCAATGTGAATTGCACATTTGGCACCATATAGTTCACAAGGCACTTTTTAGGACCTATATAACTAATGTATAGTGCAAATTTTTTAGTTAAGTTCTTTTAACGATAACAGACAAACCTTTTATTGGTTAACTGTTATACTTTTATTATTTACTTATTAGAATCTAATAAACATTTTGAGACCCGTTAGAACTTTTCGCAATGTGAATTGCACATTTGGCACCATATAGTTCACAAGGCACTTTTTAGGACCTATATAACTAATGTATAGTGCAAATGTTTTAGTTAAGTTCTTTTAACGATAACAGACAAACCTTTTATTGGTTAACTGTTATACTTTTATTATTTACTTATTAGACTCTAATAAACATTTTGAGACCCGTTAGAAGTTTTTGCAATGTGAATTGCACATTTGGCACCATATAGTTCACAAGGCACTTTTTAGGACCTATATAACTAATGTATAGTGCAAATTTTTTAGTTAAGTTCTTTTAACGATAACAGACAAACCTTTTATTGGTTAACTGTTATACTTTTATTATTTACTTATTAGACTCTAATAAACATTTTGAGACCCGTTACAACTTTTTGCAATGTGAATTGCACATTTGGCACCATATAGTTCACAAGGCACTTTTTAGGACCTATATAACTAATGTATAGTGCAAATGTTTTAGTTAAGTTCTTTTAACGATAACAGACAAACCTTTTATTGGTTAACTGTTATACTTTTATTATTTACTTATTAGACTCTAATAAACATTTTGAGACCCGTTAGAACTTTTTGCAATGTGAATTGCACATTTGGCACCATATAGTTCACAAGGAACTTTTTGGGACCTATATAACTAATGTATAGTGCAATTTTTTTAGTTAAGTTCTTTTAACGATAACAGACAAACCTTTTATTGGTTAACTGTTATACTTTTATTATTTACTTATTAGACTCTAATAAACATTTTGAGACCCGTTAGAACTTTTTGCAGTGTGAATTGCACATTTGGCACCATATAGTTCACAAGGCACTTTTTAGGACCTATATAACTAATGTATAGTGCAAATTTTTTTTATTTAAGTTCTTTTAACGATAACAGACAAACCTTTTATTGGTTAACTGTTATACTTTTATTATTTACTTATTAGACTCTAATAAACATTTTGAGACCCGTTAGAACTTTTTGCTATGTGAATTGCACATTTGGCACCATATAGTTCACAAGGCACTTTTTAGGACCTATATAACTAATGTATAGTGCAAATGTTTTAGTTAAGTTCTTTTAACGATAACAGACAAACCTTTTATTGGTTAACTGTTATACTTTTATTATTTACTTATTAGACTCTAATAAACATTTTGAGACCCGTTAGAACTTTTTGCAATGTGAATTGCACATTTGGCACCATATAGTTCACAAGGCACTTTTTAGGACCTATATAACTAATGTATAGTGCAAATTTTTTAGTTAAGTTCTTTTAACGATAACAGACAAACCTTTTATTGGTTAACTGTTATACTTTTATTATTTACTTATTAGACTCTAATAAACATTTTGAGACCCGTTAGAACTTTTTGCAATGTGAATTGCACATTTGGCACCATATAGTTCACAAGGCACTTTTTAGGACCTATATAACTAATGTATAGTGCAAATTTTTTAGTTAAGTTCTTTTAACGATAACAGACAAACCTTTTATTGGTTAACTGTTATACTTTTATTATTTACTTATTAGACTCTAATAAACATTTTGAGACCCGTTAGAACTTTTTGCAATGTGAATTGCACATTTGGCACCATATAGTTCACAAGGCACTTTTTAGGACCTATATAACTAATGTATAGTGCAAATGTTTTAGTTAAGTTCTTTTAACGATAACAGACAAACCTTTTATTGGTTAACTGTTATACTTTTATTATTTACTTATTAGACTCTAATAAACATTTTGAGACCCGTTAGAAGTTTTTGCAATGTGAATTGCACATTTGGCACCATATAGTTCACAAGGCACTTTTTAGGACCTATATAACTAATGTATAGTGCAAATTTTTTAGTTAAGTTCTTTTAACGATAACAGACAAACCTTTTATTGGTTAACTGTTATACTTTTATTATTTACTTATTAGACTCTAATAAACATTTTGAGACCCGTTAGAACTTTTTGCAATGTGAATTGCACATTTGGCACCATATAGTTCACAAGGCACTTTTTAGGACCTATATAACTAATGTATAGTGCAAATGTTTTAGTTAAGTTCTTTTAACGATAACAGACAAACCTTTTATTGGTTAACTGTTATACTTTTATTATTTACTTATTAGACTCTAATAAACATTTTGAGACCCGTTAGAACTTTTTGCAATGTGAATTGCACATTTGGCACCATATAGTTCACAAGGCACTTTTTAGGACCTATATAACTAATGTATAGTGCAATTTTTTTAGTTAAGTTCTATTAACGATAACAGACAAACCTTTTATTGGTTAACTGTTATACTTTTATTATTTACTTATTAGACTCTAATAAACATTTTGAGACCCGTTAGAACTTTTTGCAATGTGAATTGCACATTTGGCACCATATAGTTCACAAGGCACTTTTTAGGACCTATATAACTAATGTATAGTGCAAATTTTTTAGTTAAGTTCTTTTAACGATAACAGACAAACCTTTTATTGGTTAACTGTTATACTTTTATTATTTACTTATTAGACTCTAATAAACATTTTGAGACCCGTTAGAAGTTTTTGCAATGTGAATTGCACATTTGGCACCATATAGTTCACAAGGCACTTTTTAGGACCTGTATAACTAATGTATAGTGCAAATGTTTTAGTTAAGTTCTTTTAACGATAACAGACAAACCTTTTATTGGTTAACTGTTATACTTTTATTATTTACTTATTAGACTCTAATAAACATTTTGAGACCCGTTAGAACTTTTTGCTATGTGAATTGCACATTTGGCACCATATAGTTCACAAGGCACTTTTTAGGACCTATATAACTAATGTATAGTGCAAATGTTTTAGTTAAGTTCTTTTAACGATAACAGACAAACCTTTTATTGGTTAACTGTTATACTTTTATTATTTACTTATTAGACTCTAATAAACATTTTGAGACCCGTTAGAACTTTTTGCAATGTGAATTGCACATTTGGCACCATATAGTTCACAAGGAACTTTTTAGGACCTATATAACTAATGTATAGTGCAATTTTTTTAGTTAAGTTCTTTTAACGATAACAGACAAACCTTTTATTGGTTAACTGTTATACTTTTATTATTTACTTATTAGACTCTAATAAACATTTTGAGACCCGTTAGAACTTTTTGCAGTGTGAATTGCACATTTGGCACCATATAGTTCACAAGGCACTTTTTAGGACCTATATAACTAATGTATAGTGCAAATTTTTTAGTTAAGTTCTTTTAACGATAACAGACAAACCTTTTATTGGTTAACTGTTATACTTTTATTATTTACTTATTAGACTCTAATAAACATTTTGAGACCCGTTAGAACTTTTTGCTATGTGAATTGCACATTTGGCACCATATAGTTCACAAGGCACTTTTTAGGACCTATATAACTAATGTATAGTGCAAATGTTTTAGTTAAGTTCTTTTAACGATAACAGACAAACCTTTTATTGGTTAACTGTTATACTTTTATTATTTACTTATTAGACTCTAATAAACATTTTGAGACCCGTTAGAACTTTTTGCAATGTGAATTGCACATTTGGCACCATATAGTTCACAAGGCACTTTTTAGGACCTATATAACTAATGTATAGTGCAAATTTTTTAGTTAAGTTTTTTTAACGATAACAGACAAACCTTTTATTGGTTAACTGTTATACTTTTATTATTTACTTATTAGACTCTAATAAACATTTTGAGACCCGTTAGAACTTTTTGCAATGTGAATTGCACATTTGGCACCATATAGTTCACAAGGCACTTTTTAGGACCTATATAACTAATGTATAGTGCAAATTTTTTAGTTAAGTTCTTTTAACGATAACAGACAAACCTTTTATTGGTTAACTGTTATACTTTTATTATTTACTTATTAGACTCTAATAAACATTTTGAGACCGGTTAGAACTTTTTGCAATGTGAATTGCACATTTGGCACCATATAGTTCACAAGGCACTTTTTAGGACCTATATAACTAATGTATAGTGCAAATTTTTTAGTTAAGTTCTTTTAACGATAACAGACAAACCTTTTATTGGTTAACTGTTATACTTTTATTATTTACTTATTAGACTCTAATAAACATTTTGAGACCCGTTAGAACTTTTTGCAATGTGAATTGCACATTTGGCACCATATAGTTAACAAGGCACTTTTTAGGACCTATATAACTAATGTATAGTGCAAATTTTTTAGTTAAGTTCTTTTAACGATAACAGACAAACCTTTTATTGGTTAACTGTTATACTTTTATTATTTACTTATTAGAATCTAATAAACATTTTGAGACCCGTTAGAACTTTTCGCAATGTGAATTGCACATTTGGCACCATATAGTTCACAAGGCACTTTTTAGGACCTATATAACTAATGTATAGTGCAAATGTTTTAGTTAAGTTCTTTTAACGATAACAGACAAACCTTTTATTGGTTAACTGTTATACTTTTATTATTTACTTATTAGACTCTAATAAACATTTTGAGACCCGTTAGAAGTTTTTGCAATGTGAATTGCACATTTGGCACCATATAGTTCACAAGGCACTTTTTAGGACCTATATAACTAATGTATAGTGCAAATTTTTTAGTTAAGTTCTTTTAACGATAACAGACAAACCTTTTATTGGTTAACTGTTATACTTTTATTATTTACTTATTAGACTCTAATAAACATTTTGAGACCCGTTACAACTTTTTGCAATGTGAATTGCACATTTGGCACCATATAGTTCACAAGGCACTTTTTAGGACCTATATAACTAATGTATAGTGCAAATGTTTTAGTTAAGTTCTTTTAACGATAACAGACAAACCTTTTATTGGTTAACTGTTATACTTTTATTATTTACTTATTAGACTCTAATAAACATTTTGAGACCCGTTAGAACTTTTTGCAATGTGAATTGCACATTTGGCACCATATAGTTCACAAGGAACTTTTTAGGACCTATATAACTAATGTATAGTGCAATTTTTTTAGTTAAGTTCTTTTAGCGATAACAGACAAACCTTTTATTGGTTAACTGTTATACTTTTATTATTTACTTATTAGACTCTAATAAACATTTTGAGACCCGTTAGAACTTTTTGCAGTGTGAATTGCACATTTGGCACCATATAGTTCACAAGGCACTTTTTAGGACCTATATAACTAATGTATAGTGCAAATTTTTTTTATTTAAGTTCTTTTAACGATAACAGACAAACCTTTTATTGGTTAACTGTTATACTTTTATTATTTACTTATTAGACTCTAATAAACATTTTGAGACCCGTTAGAACTTTTTGCTATGTGAATTGCACATTTGGCACCATATAGTTCACAAGGCACTTTTTAGGACCTATATAACTAATGTATAGTGCAAATGTTTTAGTTAAGTTCTTTTAACGATAACAGACAAACCTTTTATTGGTTAACTGTTATACTTTTATTATTTACTTATTAGACTCTAATAAACATTTTGAGACCCGTTAGAACTTTTTGCAATGTGAATTGCACATTTGGCACCATATAGTTCACAAGGCACTTTTTAGGACCTATATAACTAATGTATAGTGCAAATTTTTTAGTTAAGTTCTTTTAACGATAACAGACAAACCTTTTATTGGTTAACTGTTATACTTTTATTATTTACTTATTAGACTCTAATAAACATTTTGAGACCCGTTAGAACTTTTTGCAATGTGAATTGCACATTTGGCACCATATAGTTCACAAGGCACTTTTTAGGACCTATATAACTAATGTATAGTGCAAATTTTTTAGTTAAGTTCTTTTAACGATAACAGACAAACCTTTTATTGGTTAACTGTTATACTTTTATTATTTACTTATTAGACTCTAATAAACATTTTGAGACCGGTTAGAACTTTTTGCTATGTGAATTGCACATTTGGCACCATATAGTTCACAAGGCACTTTTTAGGACCTATATAACTAATGTATAGTGCAAATTTTTTAGTTAAGTTCTTTTAACGATAACAGACAAACCTTTTATTGGTTAACTGTTATACTTTTATTATTTACTTATTAGACTCTAATAAACATTTTGAGACCCGTTAGAAGTTTTTGCAATGTGAATTGCACATTTGGCACCATATAGTTCACAAGGCACTTTTTAGGACCTATATAACTAATGTATAGTGCAAATTTTTTAGTTAAGTTCTTTTAACGATAACAGACAAACCTTTTATTGGTTAACTGTTATACTTTTATTATTTACTTATTAGACTCTAATAAACATTTTGAGACCCGTTAGAAGTTTTTGCAATGTGAATTGCACATTTGGCACCATATAGTTCACAAGGCACTTTTTAGGACCTATATAACTAATGTATAGTGCAAATGTTTTAGTTAAGTTCTTTTAACGATAACAGACAAACCTTTTATTGGTTAACTGTTATACTTTTATTATTTACTTATTAGACTCTAATAAACATTTTGAGACCCGTTAGAACTTTTTGCAATGTGAATTGCACATTTGGCACCATATAGTTCACAAGGCACTTTTTAGGACCTATATAACTAATGTATAGTGCAATTTTTTTAGTTAAGTTCTTTTAACGATAACAGACAAACCTTTTATTGGTTAACTGTTATACTTTTATTATTTACTTATTAGACTCTAATAAACATTTTGAGACCCGTTAGAACTTTTTGCAATGTGAATTGCACATTTGGCACCATATAGTTCACAAGGCACTTTTTAGGACCTATATAACTAATGTATAGTGCAAATTTTTTAGTTAAGTTCTTTTAACGATAACAGACAAACCTTTTATTGGTTAACTGTTATACTTTTATTATTTACTTATTAGACTCTAATAAACATTTTGAGACCGGTTAGAACTTTTTGCTATGTGAATTGCACATTTGGCACCATATAGTTCACAAGGCACTTTTTAGGACCTATATAACTAATGTATAGTGCAAATTTTTTAGTTAAGTTCTTTTAACGATAACAGACAAACCTTTTATTGGTTAACTGTTATACTTTTATTATTTACTTATTAGACTCTAATAAACATTTTGAGACCCGTTAGAAGTTTTTGCAATGTGAATTGCACATTTGGCACCATATAGTTCACAAGGCACTTTTTAGGACCTATATAACTAATGTATAGTGCAAATTTTTTAGTTAAGTTCTTTTAACGATAACAGACAAACCTTTTATTGGTTAACTGTTATACTTTTATTATTTACTTATTAGACTCTAATAAACATTTTGAGACCCGTTAGAAGTTTTTGCAATGTGAATTGCACATTTGGCACCATATAGTTCACAAGGCACTTTTTAGGACCTATATAACTAATGTATAGTGCAAATGTTTTAGTTAAGTTCTTTTAACGATAACAGACAAACCTTTTATTGGTTAACTGTTATACTTTTATTATTTACTTATTAGACTCTAATAAACATTTTGAGACCCGTTAGAACTTTTTGCAATGTGAATTGCACATTTGGCACCATATAGTTCACAAGGCACTTTTTAGGACCTATATAACTAATGTATAGTGCAATTTTTTTAGTTAAGTTCTTTTAACGATAACAGACAAACCTTTTATTGGTTAACTGTTATACTTTTATTATTTACTTATTAGACTCTAATAAACATTTTGAGACCCGTTAGAACTTTTTGCAATGTGAATTGCACATTTGGCACCATATAGTTCACAAGGCACTTTTTAGGACCTATATAACTAATGTATAGTGCAAATTTTTTAGTTAAGTTCTTTTAACGATAACAGACAAACCTTTTATTGGTTAACTGTTATACTTTTATTATTTACTTATTAGACTCTAATAAACATTTTGAGACCCGTTAGAACTTTTTGCTATGTGAATTGCACATTTGGCACCATATAGTTCACAAGGCACTTTTTAGGACCTATATAACTAATGTATAGTGCAAATTTTTTAGTTAAGTTCTTTTAACGATAACAGACAAACCTTTTATTGGTTAACTGTTATACTTTTATTATTTACTTATTAGACTCTAATAAACATTTTGAGACCCGTTAGAACTTTTTGCAATGTGAATTGCACATTTGGCACCATATAGTTCACAAGGCACTTTTTAGGACCTATATAACTAATGTATAGTGCAAATTTTTTAGTTAAGTTCTTTTAACGATAACAGACAAACCTTTTATTGGTTAACTGTTATACTTTTATTATTTACTTATTAGACTCTAATAAACATTTTGAGACCGGTTAGAAGTTTTTGCAATGTGAATTGCACATTTGGCACCATATAGTTCACAAGGCACTTTTTAGGACCTATATAACTAATGTATAGTGCAAATTTTTTAGTTAAGTTCTTTTAACGATAACAGACAAACCTTTTATTGGTTAACTGTTATACTTTTATTATTTGATTATTAGAATCTAATAAACATTTTGAGACCCGTTAGAACTTTTCGCAATGTGAATTGCACATTTGGCACCATATAGTTCACAAGGCACTTTTTAGGACCTATATAACTAATGTATAGTGCAAATTTTTTAGTTAAGTTCTTTTAACGATAACAGACAAACCTTTTATTGGTTAACTGTTATACTTTTATTATTTACTTATTAGACTCTAATAAACATTTTGAGACCCGTTAGAACTTTTTGCAATGTGAATTGCACATTTGGCACCATATAGTTCACAAGGCACTTTTTAGGACCTGTATAACTAATGTATAGTGCAAATGTTTTAGTTAAGTTCTTTTAACGATAACAGACAAACCTTTTATTGGTTAACTGTTATACTTTTATTATTTACTTATTAGACTCTAATAAACATTTTGAGACCCGTTAGAAGTTTTTGCTATGTGAATTGCACATTTGGCACCATATAGTTCACAAGGCACTTTTTAGGACCTATATAACTAATGTATAGTGCAAATGTTTTAGTTAAGTTCTTTTAACGATAACAGACAAACCTTTTATTGGTTAACTGTTATACTTTTATTATTTACTTATTAGACTCTAATAAACATTTTGAGACCCGTTAGAACTTTTTGCAATGTGAATTGCACATTTGGCACCATATAGTTTACAAGGAACTTTTTAGGACCTATATAACTAATGTATAGTGCAATTTTTTTAGTTAAGTTCTTTTAACGATAACAGACAAACCTTTTATTGGTTAACTGTTATACTTTTATTATTTACTTATTAGACTCTAATAAACATTTTGAGACCCGTTAGAACTTCTTGCAGTGTGAATTGCACATTTGGCACCATATAGTTCACAAGGCACTTTTTAGGACCTATATAACTAATGTATAGTGCAAATGTTTTAGTTAAGTTCTTTTAACGATAACAGACAAACCTTTTATTGGTTAACTGTTATACTTTTATTATTTACTTATTAGACTCTAATAAACATTTTGAGACCCGTTAGAACTTTTTGCAATGTGAATTGCCCATTTGGCACCATATAGTTCACAAGGCACTTTTTAGGACCTATATAACTAATGTATAGTGCAAATTTTTTAGTTAAGTTCTTTTAACGATAACAGACAAACCTTTTATTGGTTAACTGTTATACTTTTATTATTTACTTATTAGACTCTAATAAACATTTTGAGACCCGTTAGAACTTTTTGCAATGTGAATTGCACATTTGGCACCATATAGTTCACAAGGCACTTTTTAGGACCTATATAACTAATGTATAGTGCAAATTTTTTAGTTAAGTTCTTTTAACGATAACAGACAAACCTTTTATTGGTTAACTGTTATACTTTTATTATTTACTTATTAGACTCTAATAAACATTTTGAGACCCGTTAGAACTTTTTGCAATGTGAATTGCACATTTGGCACCATATAGTTCACAAGGCACTTTTTAGGACCTATATAACTAATGTATAGTGCAAATTTTTTAGTTAAGTTTTTTTAACGATAACAGACAAACCTTTTATTGGTTAACTGTTATACTTTTATTATTTACTTATTAGACTCTAATAAACATTTTGAGACCCGTTAGAAGTTTTTGCAATGTGAATTGCACATTTGGCACCATATAGTTCACAAGGCACTTTTTAGGACCTATATAACTAATGTATAGTGCAAATGTTTTAGTTAAGTTCTTTTAACGATAACAGACAAACCTTTTATTGGTTAACTGTTATACTTTTATTATTTACTTATTAGACTCTAATAAACATTTTGAGACCCGTTAGAACTTTTTGCAATGTGAATTGCACATTTGGCACCATATAGTTCACAAGGCACTTTTTAGGACCTATATAACTAATGTATAGTGCAATTTTTTTAGTTAAGTTCTTTTAACGATAACAGACAAACCTTTTATTGGTTAACTGTTATACTTTTATTATTTACTTATTAGACTCTAATAAACATTTTGAGACCCGTTAGAACTTTTTGCTATGTGAATTGCACATTTGGCACCATATAGTTCACAAGGCACTTTTTAGGACCTATATAACTAATGTATAGTGCAAATGTTTTAGTTAAGTTCTTTTAACGATAACAGACAAACCTTTTATTGGTTAACTGTTATACTTTTATTATTTACTTATTAGACTCTAATAAACATTTTGAGACCCGTTAGAACTTTTTGCAATGTGAATTGCCCATTTGGCACCATATAGTTCACAAGGCACTTTTTAGGACCTATATAACTAATGTATAGTGCAAATTTTTTAGTTAAGTTCTTTTAACGATAACAGACAAACCTTTTATTGGTTAACTGTTATACTTTTATTATTTACTTATTAGACTCTAATAAACATTTTGAATCCCATTAGAACTTTTTGCAATGTGAATTGCACATTTGGCACCATATAGTTCACAAGGCACTTTTTAGGACCTATATAACTAATGTATAGTGCAAATTTTTTAGTTAAGTTCTTTTAACGATAACAGACAAACCTTTTATTGGTTAACTGTTATACTTTTATTATTTACTTATTAGACTCTAATAAACATTTTGAGACCCGTTAGAACTTTTTGCAATGTGAATTGCACATTTGGCACCATATAGTTCACAAGGCACTTTTTAGGACCTATATAACTAATGTATAGTGCAAATTTTTTAGTTAAGTTCTTTTAACGATAACAGACAAACCTTTTATTGGTTAACTGTTATACTTTTATTATTTACTTACTAGACTCTAATAAACATTTTGAGACCCGTTAGAACTTTTTGCTATGTGAATTGCACATTTGGCACCATATAGTTCACAAGGCACTTTTTAGGACCTATATAACTAATGTATAGTGCAAATGTTTTAGTTAAGTTCTTTTAACGATAACAGACAAACCTTTTATTGGTTAACTGTTATACTTTTATTATTTACTTATTAGACGCTAATAAACATTTTGAGACCCGTTAGGACTTTTTGCTATGTGAATTGCACATTTGGCACCATATAGTTCACAAGGCACTTTTTAGGACCTATATAACTAATGTATAGTGCAAATTTTTTAGTTAAGTTCTTTTAACGATAACAGACAAACCTTTTATTGGTTAACTGTTATACTTTTATTATTTACTTATTAGACTCTAATAAACATTTTGAGACCCGTTAGAACTTTTTGCAATGTGAATTGCACATTTGGCACCATATAGTTCACAAGGCACTTTTTAGGACCTATATAACTAATGTATAGTGCAAATTTTTTAGTTAAGTTCTTTTAACGATAACAGACAAACCTTTTATTGGTTAACTGTTATACTTTTATTATTTACTTATTAGACTCTAATAAACATTTTGAGACCCGTTAGAAGTTTTTGCAATGTGAATTGCACATTTGGCACCATATAGTTCACAAGGCACTTTTTAGGACCTATATAACTAATGTATAGTGCAAATGTTTTAGTTAAGTTCTTTTAACGATAACAGACAAACCTTTTATTGGTTAACTGTTATACTTTTATTATTTACTTATTAGACGCTAATAAACATTTTGAGACCCGTTAGAACTTTTTGCTATGTGAATTGCACATTTGGCACCATATAGTTCACAAGGCACTTTTTAGGACCTATATAACTAATGTATAGTGCAAATTTTTTAGTTAAGTTCTTTTAACGATAACAGACAAACCTTTTATTGGTTAACTGTTATACTTTTATTATTTACTTATTAGACTCTAATAAACATTTTGAGACCCGTTAGAACTTTTTGCAATGTGAATTGCACATTTGGCACCATATAGTTCACAAGGCACTTTTTAGGACCTATATAACTAATGTATAGTGCAAATTTTTTAGTTAAGTTCTTTTAACGATAACAGACAAACCTATTATTGGTTAACTGTTATACTTTTATTATTTACTTATTAGACTCTAATAAACATTTTGAGACCCGTTAGAACTTTTTGCAATGTGAATTGCACATTTGGCACCATATAGTTCACAAGGCACTTTTTAGGACCTATATAACTAATGTATAGTGCAAATTTTTTAGTTAAGTTCTTTTAACGATAACAGACAAACCTTTTATTGGTTAACTGTTATACTTTTATTATTTACTTATTAGACTCTAATAAACATTTTGAGACCGGTTAGAACTTTTTGCAATGTGAATTGCACATTTGGCACCATATAGTTCACAAGGCACTTTTTAGGACCTATATAACTAATGTATAGTGCAAATGTTTTAGTTAAGTTCTTTTAACGATAACAGACAAACCTTTTATTGGTTAACTGTTATACTTTTATTATTTACTTATTAGACTCTAATAAACATTTTGAGACCCGTTAGAAGTTTTTGCAATGTGAATTGCACATTTGGCACCATATAGTTCACAAGGCACTTTTTAGGACCTATATAACTAATGTATAGTGCAAATGTTTTAGTTAAGTTCTTTTAACGATAACAGACAAACCTTTTATTGGTTAACTGTTATACTTTTATTATTTACTTATTAGACTCTAATAAACATTTTGAGACCCGTTAGAACTTTTTGCTATGTGAATTGCACATTTGGCACCATATAGTTCACAAGGCACTTTTTAGGACCTATATAACTAATGTATAGTGCAAATGTTTTAGTTAAGTTCTTTTAACGATAACAGACAAACCTTTTATTGGTTAACTGTTATACTTTTATTATTTACTTATTAGACTCTAATAAACATTTTGAGACCCGTTAGAACTTTTTGCAATGTGAATTGCCCATTTGGCACCATATAGTTCACAAGGCACTTTTTAGGACCTATATAACTAATGTATAGTGCAAATTTTTTAGTTAAGTTCTTTTAACGATAACAGACAAACCTTTTATTGGTTAACTGTTATACTTTTATTATTTACTTATTAGACTCTAATAAACATTTTGAGTCCCATTAGAACTTTTTGCAATGTGAATTGCACATTTGGCACCATATAGTTCACAAGGCACTTTTTAGGACCTATATAACTAATGTATAGTGCAAATTTTTTAGTTAAGTTCTTTTAACGATAACAGACAAACCTTTTATTGGTTAACTGTTATACTTTTATTATTTACTTATTAGACTCTAATAAACATTTTGAGACCCGTTAGAAGTTTTTGCAATGTGAATTGCACATTTGGCACCATATAGTTCACAAGGCACTTTTTAGGACCTATATAACTAATGTATAGTGCAAATTTTTTAGTTAAGTTTTTTTAACGATAACAGACAAACCTTTTATTGGTTAACTGTTATACTTTTATTATTTACTTATTAGACTCTAATAAACATTTTGAGACCCGTTAGAACTTTTTGCTATGTGAATTGCACATTTGGCACCATATAGTTCACAAGGCACTTTTTAGGACCTATATAACTAATGTATAGTGCAAATGTTTTAGTTAAGTTCTTTTAACGATAACAGACAAACCTTTTATTGGTTAACTGTTATACTTTTATTATTTACTTATTAGACGCTAATAAACATTTTGAGACCCGTTAGAACTTTTTGCTATGTGAATTGCACATTTGGCACCATATAGTTCACAAGGCACTTTTTAGGACCTATATAACTAATGTATAGTGCAAATTTTTTAGTTAAGTTCTTTTAACGATAACAGACAAACCTTTTATTGGTTAACTGTTATACTTTTATTATTTACTTATTAGACTCTAATAAACATTTTGAGACCCGTTAGAACTTTTTGCAATGTGAATTGCACATTTGGCACCATATAGTTCACAAGGCACTTTTTAGGACCTATATAACTAATGTATAGTGCAAATTTTTTAGTTAAGTTCTTTTAACGATAACAGACAAACCTTTTATTGGTTAACTGTTATACTTTTATTATTTACTTATTAGACTCTAATAAACATTTTGAGACCCGTTAGAACTTTTTGCAATGTGAATTGCACATTTGGCACCATATAGTTCACAAGGCACTTTTTAGGACCTATATAACTAATGTATAGTGCAAATTTTTTAGTTAAGTTCTTTTAACGATAACAGACAAACCTTTTATTGGTTAACTGTTATACTTTTATTATTTACTTATTAGACTCTAATAAACATTTTGAGACCGGTTAGAACTTTTTGCAATGTGAATTGCACATTTGGCACCATATAGTTCACAAGGCACTTTTTAGGACCTATATAACTAATGTATAGTGCAAATGTTTTAGTTAAGTTCTTTTAACGATAACAGACAAACCTTTTATTGGTTAACTGTAATACTTTTATTATTTACTTATTAGACTCTAATAAACATTTTGAGACCCGTTAGAAGTTTTTGCAATGTGAATTGCACATTTGGCACCATATAGTTCACAAGGCACTTTTTAGGACCTATATAACTAATGTATAGTGCAAATTTTTTAGTTAAGTTCTTTTAACGATAACAGACAAACCTTTTATTGGTTAACTGTTATACTTTTATTATTTACTTATTAGACTCTAATAAACATTTTGAGACCCGTTAGAAGTTTTTGCAATGTGAATTGCACATTTGGCACCATATAGTTCACAAGGCACTTTTTAGGACCTATATAACTAATGTATAGTGCAAATGTTTTAGTTAAGTTCTTTTAACGATAACAGACAAACCTTTTATTGGTTAACTGTTATACTTTTATTATTTACTTATTAGACTCTAATAAACATTTTGAGACCCGTTAGAACTTTTTGCAATGTGAATTGCACATTTGGCACCATATAGTTCACAAGGAACTTTTTAGGACCTATATAACTAATGTATAGTGCAATTTTTTTAGTTAAGTTCTTTTAACGATAACAGACAAACCTTTTATTGGTTAACTGTTATACTTTTATTATTTACTTATTAGACTCTAATAAACATTTTGAGACCCGTTAGAAGTTTTTGCAATGTGAATTGCACATTTGGCACCATATAGTTCACAAGGCACTTTTTAGGACCTATATAACTAATGTATAGTGCAAATTTTTTAGTTAAGTTCTTTTAACGATAACAGACAAACCTTTTATTGGTTAACTGTTATACTTTTATTATTTACTTATTAGACTCTAATAAACATTTTGAGACCCGTTAGAACTTTTTGCTATGTGAATTGCACATTTGGCACCATATAGTTCACAAGGCACTTTTTAGGACCTATATAACTAATGTATAGTGCAAATGTTTTAGTTAAGTTCTTTTAACGATAACAGACAAACCTTTTATTGGTTAACTGTTATACTTTTATTATTTACTTATTAGACTCTAATAAACATTTTGAGACCCGTTAGAACTTTTTGCAATGTGAATTGCACATTTGGCACCATATAGTTCACAAGGCACTTTTTAGGACCTATATAACTAATGTATAGTGCAAATTTTTTAGTTAAGTTCTTTTAACGATAACAGACAAACCTTTTATTGGTTAACTGTTATACTTTTATTATTTACTTATTAGACTCTAATAAACATTTTGAGACCCGTTAGAACTTTTTGCAATGTGAATTGCACATTTGGCACCATATAGTTCACAAGGCACTTTTTAGGACCTATATAACTAATGTATAGTGCAAATTTTTTAGTTAAGTTCTTTTAACGATAACAGACAAACCTTTTATTGGTTAACTGTTATACTTTTATTATTTACTTATTAGACTCTAATAAACATTTTGAGACCCGTTAGAACTTTTTGCAATGTGAATTGCACATTTGGCACCATATAGTTCACAAGGCACTTTTTAGGACCTGTATAACTAATGTATAGTGCAAATGTTTTAGTTAAGTTCTTTTAACGATAACAGACAAACCTTTTATTGGTTAACTGTTATACTTTTATTATTTACTTATTAGACTCTAATAAACATTTTGAGACCCGTTAGAACTTTTTGCTATGTGAATTGCACATTTGGCACCATATAGTTCACAAGGCACTTTTTAGGACCTATATAACTAATGTATAGTGCAAATGTTTTAGTTAAGTTCTTTTAACGATAACAGACAAACCTTTTATTGGTTAACTGTTATACTTTTATTATTTACTTATTAGACTCTAATAAACATTTTGAGACCCGTTAGAACTTTTTGCAATGTGAATTGCACATTTGGCACCATATAGTTCACAAGGAACTTTTTAGGACCTATATAACTAATGTATAGTGCAATTTTTTTAGTTAAGTTCTTTTAACGATAACAGACAAACCTTTTATTGGTTAACTGTTATACTTTTATTATTTACTTATTAGACTCTAATAAACATTTTGAGACCCGTTAGAACTTTTTGCAGTTTGAATTGCACATTTGGCACCATATAGTTCACAAGGCACTTTTTAGGACCTATATAACTAATGTATAGTGCAAATTTTTTAGTTAAGTTCTTTTAACGATAACAGACAAACCTTTTATTGGTTAACTGTTATACTTTTATTATTTACTTATTAGACTCTAATAAACATTTTGAGACCCGTTAGAAGTTTTTGCAATGTGAATTGCACATTTGGCACCATATAGTTCACAAGGCACTTTTTAGGACCTATATAACTAATGTATAGTGCAAATTTTTTAGTTAAGTTCTTTTAACGATAACAGACAAACCTTTTATTGGTTAACTGTTATACTTTTATTATTTACTTATTAGACTCTAATAAACATTTTGAGACCCGTTAGAACTTTTTGCTATGTGAATTGCACATTTGGCACCATATAGTTCACAAGGCACTTTTTAGGACCTATATAACTAATGTATAGTGCAAATGTTTTAGTTAAGTTCTTTTAACGATAACAGACAAACCTTTTATTGGTTAACTGTTATACTTTTATTATTTACTTATTAGACTCTAATAAACATTTTGAGACCCGTTAGAAGTTTTTGCAATGTGAATTGCCCATTTGGCACCATATAGTTCACAAGGCATTTTTTAGGACCTATATAACTAATGTATAGTGCAAATTTTTTAGTTAAGTTCTTTTAACGATAACAGACAAACCTTTTATTGGTTAACTGTTATACATTTATTATTTACTTATTAGACTCTAATAAACATTTTGAGACCCGTTAGAACTTTTTGCAATGTGAATTGCACATTTGGCACCATATAGTTCACAAGGCACTTTTTAGGACCTATATAACTAATGTATAGTGCAAATTTTTTAGTTAAGTTCTTTTAACGATAACAGACAAACCTTTTATTGGTTAACTGTTATACTTTTATTATTTACTTATTAGACTCTAATAAACATTTTGAGACCCGTTAGAAGTTTTTGCAATGTGAATTGCACATTTGGCACCATATAGTTCACAAGGCACTTTTTAGGACCTATATAACTAATGTATAGTGCAAATTTTTTAGTTAAGTTTTTTTAACGATAACAGACAAACCTTTTATTGGTTAACTGTTATACTTTTATTATTTACTTATTAGACTCTAATAAACATTTTGAGACCCGTTAGAACTTTTTGCTATGTGAATTGCACATTTGGCACCATATAGTTCACAAGGCACTTTTTAGGACCTATATAACTAATGTATAGTGCAAATGTTTTAGTTAAGTTCTTTTAACGATAACAGACAAACCTTTTATTGGTTAACTGTTATACTTTTAATATTTACTTATTAGACTCTAATAAACATTTTGAGACCCGTTAGAACTTTTTGCTATGTGAATTGCACATTTGGCACCATATAGTTCACAAGGCACTTTTTAGGACCTATATAACTAATGTATAGTGCAAATGTTTTAGTTAAGTTCTTTTAACGATAACAGACAAACCTTTTATTGGTTAACTGTTATACTTTTATTATTTACTTATTAGACTCTAATAAACATTTTGAGACCCGTTAGAACTTTTTGCAATGTGAATTGCACATTTGGCACCATATAGTTCACAAGGCACTTTTTAGGACCTATATAACTAATGTATAGTGCAAATTTTTTAGTTAAGTTCTTTTAACGATAACAGACAAACCTTTTATTGGTTAACTGTTATACTTTTATTATTTACTTATTAGACTCTAATAAACATTTTGAGACCCGTTAGAACTTTTTGCTATGTGAATTGCACATTTGGCACCATATAGTTCACAAGGCACTTTTTAGGACCTATATAACTAATGTATAGTGCAAATTTTTTAGTTAAGTTCTTTTAACGATAACAGACAAACCTTTTATTGGTTAACTGTTATACTTTTATTATTTACTTATTAGACTCTAATAAACATTTTGAGACCGGTTAGAACTTTTTGCAATGTGAATTGCACATTTGGCACCATATAGTTCACAAGGCACTTTTTAGGACCTATATAACTAATGTATAGTGCAAATGTTTTAGTTAAGTTCTTTTAACGATAACAGACAAACCTTTTATTGGTTAACTGTTATACTTTTATTATTTACTTATTAGACGCTAATAAACATTTTGAGACCCGTTAGAACTTTTTGCAATGTGAATTGCACATTTGGCACCATATAGTTCACAAGGCACTTTTTAGGACCTATATAACTAATGTATAGTGCAAATTTTTTAGTTAAGTTCTTTTAACGATAACAGACAAACCTTATATTGGTTAACTGTTATACTTTTATTATTTACTTATTAGACTCTAATAAACATTTTGAGACCCGTTAGAACTTTTTGCTATGTGAATTGCACATTTGGCACCATATAGTTCACAAGGCACTTTTTAGGACCTATATAACTAATGTATAGTGCAAATGTTTTAGTTAAGTTCTTTTAACGATAACAGACAAACCTTTTATTGGTTAACTGTTATACTTTTATTATTTACTTATTAGACGCTAATAAACATTTTGAGAACCGTTAGAACTTTTTGCAATGTGAATTGCACATTTGGCACCATATAGTTCACAAGGCACTTTTTAGGACCTATATAACTAATGTATAGTGCAAATTTTTTAGTTAAGTTCTTTTAACGATAACAGACAAACCTTTTATTGGTTAACTGTTATACTTTTATTATTTACTTATTAGACTCTAATAAACATTTTGAGACCGGTTAGAACTTTTTGCAATGTGAATTGCACATTTGGCACCATATAGTTCACAAGGCACTTTTTAGGACCTATATAACTAATGTATAGTGCAAATGTTTTAGTTAAGTTCTTTTAACGATAACAGACAAACCTTTTATTGGTTAACTGTTATACTTTTATTATTTACTTATTAGACGCTAATAAACATTTTGAGAACCGTTAGAACTTTTTGCAATGTGAATTGCACATTTGGCACCATATAGTTCACAAGGCACTTTTTAGGACCTATATAACTAATGTGTAGTGCAAATTTTTTAGTTAAGTTCTTTTAACGATAACAGACAAACCTTTTATTGGTTAACTGTTATACTTTTATTATTTACTTATTAGACTCTAATAAACATTTTGAGACCCGTTAGAACTTTTTGCTATGTGAATTGCACATTTGGCACCATATAGTTCACAAGGCACTTTTTAGGACCTATATAACTAATGTATAGTGCAAATGTTTTAGTTAAGTTCTTTTAACGATAACAGACAAACCTTTTATTGGTTAACTGTTATACTTTTATTATTTACTTATTAGACTCTAATAAACATTTTGAGACCCGTTAGAACTTTTTGCTATGTGAATTGCACATTTGGCACCATATAGTTCACAAGGCACTTTTTAGGACCTATATAACTAATGTATAGTGCAAATTTTTTAGTTAAGTTCTTTTAACGATAACAGACAAACCTTTTATTGGTTAACTGTTATACTTTTATTATTTACTTATTAGAATCTAATAAACATTTTGAGACCCGTTAGAACTTTTCGCAATGTGAATTGCACATTTGGCACCATATAGTTCACAAGGCACTTTTTAGGACCTATATAACTAATGTATAGTGCAAATTTTTTAGTTAAGTTCTTTTAACGATAACAGACAAACCTTTTATTGGTTAACTGTTATACTTTTATTATTTACTTATTAGACTCTAATAAACATTTTGAGACCGGTTAGAACTTTTTGCAATGTGAATTGCACATTTGGCACCATATAGTTCACAAGGCACTTTTTAGGACCTATATAACTAATGTATAGTGCAAATGTTTTAGTTAAGTTCTTTTAACGATAACAGACAAACCTTTTATTGGTTAACTGTTATACTTTTATTATTTACTTATTAGACGCTAATAAACATTTTGAGAACCGTTAGAACTTTTTGCAATGTGAATTGCACATTTGGCACCATATAGTTCACAAGGCACTTTTTAGGACCTATATAACTAATGTGTAGTGCAAATTTTTTAGTTAAGTTCTTTTAACGATAACAGACAAACCTTTTATTGGTTAACTGTTATACTTTTATTATTTACTTATTAGACTCTAATAAACATTTTGAGACCCGTTAGAACTTTTTGCTATGTGAATTGCACATTTGGCACCATATAGTTCACAAGGCACTTTTTAGGACCTATATAACTAATGTATAGTGCAAATGTTTTAGTTAAGTTCTTTTAACGATAACAGACAAACCTTTTATTGGTTAACTGTTATACTTTTATTATTTACTTATTAGACTCTAATAAACATTTTGAGACCCGTTAGAACTTTTTGCTATGTGAATTGCACATTTGGCACCATATAGTTCACAAGGCACTTTTTAGGACCTATATAACTAATGTATAGTGCAAATTTTTTAGTTAAGTTCTTTTAACGATAACAGACAAACCTTTTATTGGTTAACTGTTATACTTTTATTATTTACTTATTAGAATCTAATAAACATTTTGAGACCCGTTAGAACTTTTCGCAATGTGAATTGCACATTTGGCACCATATAGTTCACAAGGCACTTTTTAGGACCTATATAACTAATGTATAGTGCAAATTTTTTAGTTAAGTTCTTTTAACGATAACAGGCAAACCTTTTATTGGTTAACTGTTATACTTTTATTATTTACTTATTAGACTCTAATAAACATTTTGAGACCCGTTAGAACTTTTCGCAATGTGAATTGCACATTTGGCACCATATAGTTCACAAGGCACTTTTTAGGACCTATATAACTAATGTATAGTGCAAATTTTTTAGTTAAGTTCTTTTAACGATAACAGACAAACCTTTTATTGGTTAACTGTTATACTTTTATTATTTACTTATTAGACTCTAATAAACATTTTGAGACCCGTTAAAAGTTTTTGCAATGTGAATTGCACATTTGGCACCATATAGTTCACAAGGCACTTTTTAGGACCTATATAACTAATGTATAGTGCAAATTTTTTAGTTAAGTTTTTTTAACGATAACAGACAAACCTTTTATTGGTTAACTGTTATACTTTTATTATTTACTTATTAGACTCTAATAAACATTTTGAGACCCGTTAGAACTTTTTGCTATGTGAATTGCACATTTGGCACCATATAGTTCACAAGGCACTTTTTAGGACCTATATAACTAATGTATAGTGCAAATTTTTTAGTTAAGTTCTTTTAACGATAACAGACAAACCTTTTATTGGTTAACTGTTATACTTTTATTATTTACTTATTAGACTCTAATAAACATTTTGAGACCCGTTAGAACTTTTTGCTATGTGAATTGCACATTTGGCACCATATAGTTCACAAGGCACTTTTTAGGACCTATATAACTAATGTATAGTGCAAATGTTTTAGTTAAGTTCTTTTAACGAAAACAGACAAACCTTTTATTGGTTAACTGTTATACTTTTATTATTTACTTATTAGACTCTAATAAACATTTTGAGACCCGTTAGAACTTTTTGCAATGTGAATTGCACATTTGGCACCATATAGTTCACAAGGCACTTTTTAGGACCTATATAACTAATGTATAGTGCAAATTTTTTAGTTAAGTTCTTTTAACGATAACAGACAAACCTTTTATTGGTTAACTGTTATACTTTTATTATTTACTTATTAGACTCTAATAAACATTTTGAGACCCGTTAGAACTTTTTGCAATGTGAATTGCACATTTGGCACCATATAGTTCACAAGGCACTTTTTAGGACCTATATAACTAATGTATAGTGCAAATGTTTTAGTTAAGTTCTTTTAACGATAACAGACAAACCTTTTATTGGTTAACTGTTATACTTTTATTATTTACTTATTAGACTCTAATAAACATTTTGAGACCCGTTAGAACTTTTTGCTATGTGAATTGCACATTTGGCACCATATAGTTCACAAGGCACTTTTTAGGACCTATATAACTAATGTATAGTGCAAATGTTTTAGTTAAGTTCTTTTAACGATAACAGACAAACCTTTTATTGGTTAACTGTTATACTTTTATTATTTACTTATTAGACTCTAATAAACATTTTGAGACCCGTTAGAAGTTTTTGCAATGTGAATTGCACATTTGGAACCATATAGTTCACAAGGCACTTTTTAGGACCTATATAACTAATGTATAGTGCAAATGTTTTAGTTAAGTTCTTTTAACGATAACAGACAAACCTTTTATTGGTTAACTGTTATACTTTTATTATTTACTTATTAGACTCTAATAAACATTTTGAGACCCGTTAGAACTTTTTGCAATGTGAATTGCACATTTGGCACCATATAGTTCACAAGGCACTTTTTAGGACCTATATAACTAATGTATAGTGCAATATTTTAGTTAAGTTCTTTTAACGATAACAGACAAACCTTTTATTGGTTAACTGTTATACTTTTATTATTTACTTATTAGACTCTAATAAACATTTTGAGACCCGTTAGAAGTTTTTGCAATGTGAATTGCACATTTGGCACCATATAGTTCACAAGGCACTTTTTAGGACCTATATAACTAATGTATAGTGCAAATTTTTTAGTTAAGTTCTTTTAACGATAACAGACAAACCTTTTATTGGTTAACTGTTATACTTTTATTATTTACTTATTAGACTCTAATAAACATTTTGAGACCGGTTAGAACTTTTTGCAATGTGAATTGCACATTTGGCACCATATAGTTCACAAGGCACTTTTTAGGACCTATATAACTAATGTATAATGCAAATGTTTTAGTTAAGTTCTTTTAACGATAACAGACAAACCTTTTATTGGTTAACTGTTATACTTTTATTATTTACTTATTAGACTCTAATAAACATTTTGAGACCCGTTAGAACTTTTTGCTATGTGAATTGCACATTTGGCACCATATAGTTCACAAGGCACTTTTTAGGACCTATATAACTAATGTATAGTGCAAATGTTTTAGTTAAGTTCTTTTAACGATAACAGACAAACCTTTTATTGGTTAACTGTTATACTTTTATTATTTACTTATTAGAATCTAATAAACATTTTGAGACCCGTTAGAACTTTTCGCAATGTGAATTGCACATTTGGCACCATATAGTTCACAAGGCACTTTTTAGGACCTATATAACTAATGTATAGTGCAAATTTTTTAGTTAAGTTCTTTTAACGATAACAGGCAAACCTTTTATTGGTTAACTGTTATACTTTTATTATTTACTTATTAGACTCTAATAAACATTTTGAGACCCGTTAGAAGTTTTTGCAATGTGAATTGCACATTTGGCACCATATAGTTCACAAGGCACTTTTTAGGACCTATATAACTAATGTATAGTGCAAATTTTTTAGTTAAGTTCTTTTAACGATAACAGACAAACCTTTTATTGGTTAACTGTTATACTTTTATTATTTACTTATTAGACTCTAATAAACATTTTGAGACCCGTTAGAACTTTTTGCAATGTGAATTGCACATTTGGCACCATATAGTTCACAAGGCACTTTTTAGGACCTATATAACTAATGTATAGTGCAAATTTTTTAGTTAAGTTCTTTTAACGATAACAGACAAACCTTTTATTGGTTAACTGTTATACTTTTATTATTTACTTATTAGACTCTAATAAACATTTTGAGACCGGTTAGAACTTTTTTCAATGTGAATTGCACATTTGGCACCATATAGTTCACAAGGCACTTTTTAGGACCTATATAACTAATGTATAGTGCAAATGTTTTAGTTAAGTTCTTTTAACGATAACAGACAAACCTTTTATTGGTTAACTGTTATACTTTTATTATTTACTTATTAGACGCTAATAAACATTTTGAGACCCGTTAGAAGTTTTTGCAATGTGAATTGCACATTTGGCACCATATAGTTCACAAGGCACTTTTTAGGACCTATATAACTAATGTATAGTGCAAATGTTTTAGTTAAGTTCTTTTAACGATAACAGACAAACCTTTTATTGGTTAACTGTTATACTTTCATTATTTACTTATTAGACTCTAATAAACATTTTGAGACCCGTTAGAAGTTTTTGCAATGTGAATTGCACATTTGGCACCATATAGTTCACAAGGCACTTTTTAGGACCTATATAACTAATGTATAGTGCAAATTTTTTAGTTAAGTTTTTTTAACGATAACAGACAAACCTTTTATTGGTTAACTGTTATACTTTTATTATTTACTTATTAGACTCTAATAAACATTTTGAGACCCGTTAGAAGTTTTTGCAATGTGAATTGCACATTTGGCACCATATAGTTCACAAGGCACTTTTTAGGACCTATATAACTAATGTATAGTGCAAATGTTTTAGTTAAGTTCTTTTAACGATAACAGACAAACCTTTTATTGGTTAACTGTTATACTTTTATTATTTACTTATTAGACTCTAATAAACATTTTGAGACCCGTTAGAACTTTTTGCTATGTGAATTGCACATTTGGCACCATATAGTTCACAAGGCACTTTTTAGGACCTATATAACTAATGTATAGTGCAAATGTTTTAGTTAAGTTCTTTTAACGATAACAGACAAACCTTTTATTGGTTAACTGTTATACTTTTATTATTTACTTATTAGACTCTAATAAACATTTTGAGACCCGTTAGAACTTTTTGCAATGTGAATTGCACATTTGGCACCATATAGTTCACAAGGCACTTTTTAGGACCTATATAACTAATGTATAGTGCAAATTTTTTAGTTAAGTTCTTTTAACGATAACAGACAAACCTTTTATTGGTTAACTGTTATACTTTTATTATTTACTTATTAGACTCTAATAAACATTTTGAGACCCGTTAGAACTTTTTGCTATGTGAATTGCACATTTGGCACCATATAGTTCACAAGGCACTTTTTAGGACCTATATAACTAATGTATAGTGCAAATGTTTTAGTTAAGTTCTTTTAACGATAACAGACAAACCTTTTATTGGTTAACTGTTATACTTTTATTATTTACTTATTAGACTCTAATAAACATTTTGAGACCCGTTAGAACTTTTTGCAATGTGAATTGCACATTTGGCACCATATAGTTCACAAGGCACTTTTTAGGACCTATATAACTAATGTATAGTGCAAATTTTTTAGTTAAGTTCTTTTAACGATAACAGACAAACCTTTTATTGGTTAACTGTTATACTTTTATTATTTACTTATTAGACTCTAATAAACATTTTGAGTCCCGTTAGAACTTTTTGCAATGTGAATTGCACATTTGGCACCATATAGTTCACAAGGCACTTTTTAGGACCTATATAACTAATGTATAGTGCAAATTTTTTAGTTAAGTTCTTTTAACGATAACAGACAAACCTTTTATTGGTTAACTGTTATACTTTTATTATTTACTTATTAGACGCTAATAAACATTTTGAGACCCGTTAGAAGTTTTTGCAATGTGAATTGCACATTTGGCACCATATAGTTCACAAGGCACTTTTTAGGACCTATATAACTAATGTATAGTGCAAATGTTTTAGTTAAGTTCTTTTAACGATAACAGACAAACCTTTTATTGGTTAACTGTTATACTTTCATTATTTACTTATTAGACTCTAATAAACATTTTGAGACCCGTTAGAAGTTTTTGCAATGTGAATTGCACATTTGGCACCATATAGTTCACAAGGCACTTTTTAGGACCTATATAACTAATGTATAGTGCAAATTTTTTAGTTAAGTTTTTTTAACGATAACAGACAAACCTTTTATTGGTTAACTGTTATACTTTTATTATTTACTTATTAGACTCTAATAAACATTTTGAGACCCGTTAGAAGTTTTTGCAATGTGAATTGCACATTTGGCACCATATAGTTCACAAGGCACTTTTTAGGACCTATATAACTAATGTATAGTGCAAATGTTTTAGTTAAGTTCTTTTAACGATAACAGACAAACCTTTTATTGGTTAACTGTTATACTTTTATTATTTACTTATTAGACTCTAATAAACATTTTGAGACCCGTTAGAACTTTTTGCAATGTGAATTGCACATTTGGCACTATATAGTTCACAAGGCACTTTTTAGGACCTATATAACTAATGTATAGTGCAATTTTTTTAGTTAAGTTCTTTTAACGATAACAGACAAACCTTTTATTGGTTAACTGTTATACTTTTATTATTTACTTATTAGACTCTAATAAACATTTTGAGACCCGTTAGAAGTTTTTGCAATGTGAATTGCACATTTGGCACCATATAGTTCACAAGGCACTTTTTAGGACCTATATAACTAATGTATAGTGCAAATTTTTTAGTTAAGTTCTTTTAACGATAACAGACAAACCTTTTATTGGTTAACTGTTATACTTTTATTATTTACTTATTAGACTCTAATAAACATTTTGAGACCCGTTAGAACTTTTTGCTATGTGAATTGCACATTTGGCACCATATAGTTCACAAGGCACTTTTTAGGACCTATATAACTAATGTATAGTGCAAATGTTTTAGTTAAGTTCTTTTAACGATAACAGACAAACCTTTTATTGGTTAACTGTTATACTTTTATTATTTACTTATTAGACTCTAATAAACATTTTGAGACCCGTTAGAACTTTTTGCAATGTGAATTGCACATTTGGCACCATATAGTTCACAAGGCACTTTTTAGGACCTATATAACTAATGTATAGTGCAAATTTTTTAGTTAAGTTCTTTTAACGATAACAGACAAACCTTTTATTGGTTAACTGTTATACTTTTATTATTTACTTATTAGACTCTAATAAACATTTTGAGACCCGTTAGAACTTTTTGCAATGTGAATTGCACATTTGGCACCATATAGTTCACAAGGCACTTTTTAGGACCTATATAACTAATGTATAGTGCAAATTTTTTAGTTAAGTTCTTTTAACGATAACAGACAAACCTTTTATTGGTTAACTGTTATACTTTTATTATTTACTTATTAGACTCTAATAAACATTTTGAGACCCGTTAGAACTTTTTGCAATGTGAATTGCACATTTGGCACCATATAGTTCACAAGGCACTTTTTAGGACCTGTATAACTAATGTATAGTGCAAATGTTTTAGTTAAGTTCTTTTAACGATAACAGACAAACCTTTTATTGGTTAACTGTTATACTTTTATTATTTACTTATTAGACTCTAATAAACATTTTGAGACCCGTTAGAACTTTTTGCTATGTGAATTGCACATTTGGCACCATATAGTTCACAAGGCACTTTTTAGGACCTATATAACTAATGTATAGTGCAAATGTTTTAGTTAAGTTCTTTTAACGATAACAGACAAACCTTTTATTGGTTAACTGTTATACTTTTATTATTTACTTATTAGACTCTAATAAACATTTTGAGACCCGTTAGAACTTTTTGCAATGTGAATTGCACATTTGGCACCATATAGTTCACAAGGAACTTTTTAGGACCTATATAACTAATGTATAGTGCAATTTTTTTAGTTAAGTTCTTTTAACGATAACAGACAAACCTTTTATTGGTTAACTGTTATACTTTTATTATTTACTTATTAGACTCTAATAAACATTTTGAGACCCGTTAGAACTTTTTGCAGTTTGAATTGCACATTTGGCACCATATAGTTCACAAGGCACTTTTTAGGACCTATATAACTAATGTATAGTGCAAATTTTTTAGTTAAGTTCTTTTAACGATAACAGACAAACCTTTTATTGGTTAACTGTTATACTTTTATTATTTACTTATTAGACTCTAATAAACATTTTGAGACCCGTTAGAAGTTTTTGCAATGTGAATTGCACATTTGGCACCATATAGTTCACAAGGCACTTTTTAGGACCTATATAACTAATGTATAGTGCAAATTTTTTAGTTAAGTTCTTTTAACGATAACAGACAAACCTTTTATTGGTTAACTGTTATACTTTTATTATTTACTTATTAGACTCTAATAAACATTTTGAGACCCGTTAGAACTTTTTGCTATGTGAATTGCACATTTGGCACCATATAGTTCACAAGGCACTTTTTAGGACCTATATAACTAATGTATAGTGCAAATGTTTTAGTTAAGTTCTTTTAACGATAACAGACAAACCTTTTATTGGTTAACTGTTATACTTTTATTATTTACTTATTAGACTCTAATAAACATTTTGAGACCCGTTAGAAGTTTTTGCAATGTGAATTGCCCATTTGGCACCATATAGTTCACAAGGCATTTTTTAGGACCTATATAACTAATGTATAGTGCAAATTTTTTAGTTAAGTTCTTTTAACGATAACAGACAAACCTTTTATTGGTTAACTGTTATACTTTTATTATTTACTTATTAGACTCTAATAAACATTTTGAGACCCGTTAGAAGTTTTTGCAATGTGAATTGCACATTTGGCACCATATAGTTCACAAGGCACTTTTTAGGACCTATATAACTAATGTATAGTGCAAATTTTTTAGTTAAGTTCTTTTAACGATAACAGACAAACCTTTTATTGGTTAACTGTTATACTTTTATTATTTACTTATTAGACTCTAATAAACATTTTGAGACCCGTTAGAAGTTTTTGCAATGTGAATTGCACATTTGGCACCATATAGTTCACAAGGCACTTTTTAGGACCTATATAACTAATGTATAGTGCAAATTTTTTAGTTAAGTTTTTTTAACGATAACAGACAAACCTTTTATTGGTTAACTGTTATACTTTTATTATTTACTTATTAGACTCTAATAAACATTTTGAGACCCGTTAGAACTTTTTGCTATGTGAATTGCACATTTGGCACCATATAGTTCACAAGGCACTTTTTAGGACCTATATAACTAATGTATAGTGCAAATGTTTTAGTTAAGTTCTTTTAACGATAACAGACAAACCTTTTATTGGTTAACTGTTATACTTTTATTATTTACTTATTAGACGCTAATAAACATTTTGAGACCCGTTAGAACTTTTTGCTATGTGAATTGCACATTTGGCACCATATAGTTCACAAGGCACTTTTTAGGACCTATATAACTAATGTATAGTGCAAATGTTTTAGTTAAGTTCTTTTAACGATAACAGACAAACCTTTTATTGGTTAACTGTTATACTTTTATTATTTACTTATTAGACTCTAATAAACATTTTGAGACCCGTTAGAACTTTTTGCAATGTGAATTGCACATTTGGCACCATATAGTTCACAAGGCACTTTTTAGGACCTATATAACTAATGTATAGTGCAAATTTTTTAGTTAAGTTCTTTTAACGATAACAGACAAACCTTTTATTGGTTAACTGTTATACTTTTATTATTTACTTATTAGACTCTAATAAACATTTTGAGACCCGTTAGAACTTTTTGCTATGTGAATTGCACATTTGGCACCATATAGTTCACAAGGCACTTTTTAGGACCTATATAACTAATGTATAGTGCAAATTTTTTAGTTAAGTTCTTTTAACGATAACAGACAAACCTTTTATTGGTTAACTGTTATACTTTTATTATTTACTTATTAGACTCTAATAAACATTTTGAGACCGGTTAGAACTTTTTGCAATGTGAATTGCACATTTGGCACCATATAGTTCACAAGGCACTTTTTAGGACCTATATAACTAATGTATAGTGCAAATGTTTTAGTTAAGTTCTTTTAACGATAACAGACAAACCTTTTATTGGTTAACTGTTATACTTTTATTATTTACTTATTAGACGCTAATAAACATTTTGAGACCCGTTAGAACTTTTTGCAATGTGAATTGCACATTTGGCACCATATAGTTCACAAGGCACTTTTTAGGACCTATATAACTAATGTATAGTGCAAATTTTTTAGTTAAGTTCTTTTAACGATAACAGACAAACCTTATATTGGTTAACTGTTATACTTTTATTATTTACTTATTAGACTCTAATAAACATTTTGAGAACCGTTAGAACTTTTTGCTATGTGAATTGCACATTTGGCACCATATAGTTCACAAGGCACTTTTTAGGACCTATATAACTAATGTATAGTGCAAATGTTTTAGTTAAGTTCTTTTAACGATAACAGACAAACCTTTTATTGGTTAACTGTTATACTTTTATTATTTACTTATTAGACGCTAATAAACATTTTGAGAACCGTTAGAACTTTTTGCAATGTGAATTGCACATTTGGCACCATATAGTTCACAAGGCACTTTTTAGGACCTATATAACTAATGTATAGTGCAAATTTTTTAGTTAAGTTCTTTTAACGATAACAGACAAACCTTTTATTGGTTAACTGTTATACTTTTATTATTTACTTATTAGACTCTAATAAACATTTTGAGACCGGTTAGAACTTTTTGCA
This sequence comes from Clavelina lepadiformis, assembly GCF_947623445.1. Classification (NCBI taxonomy): domain Eukaryota; kingdom Metazoa; phylum Chordata; class Ascidiacea; order Aplousobranchia; family Clavelinidae; genus Clavelina; species Clavelina lepadiformis. The sequence goes on along the minus strand of NC_135245.1, from coordinate 10,618,922 downwards.
ATGTGAATTGCACATTTGGCACCATATAGTTCACAAGGCACTTTTTAGGACCTATATAACTAATGTATAGTGCAAATGTTTTAGTTAAGTTCTTTTAACGATAACAGACAAACCTTTTATTGGTTAACTGTTATACTTTTATTATTTACTTATTAGACGCTAATAAACATTTTGAGAACCGTTAGAACTTTTTGCAATGTGAATTGCACATTTGGCACCATATAGTTCACAAGGCACTTTTTAGGACCTATATAACTAATGTGTAGTGCAAATTTTTTAGTTAAGTTCTTTTAACGATAACAGACAAACCTTTTATTGGTTAACTGTTATACTTTTATTATTTACTTATTAGACTCTAATAAACATTTTGAGACCCGTTAGAACTTTTTGCTATGTGAATTGCACATTTGGCACCATATAGTTCACAAGGCACTTTTTAGGACCTATATAACTAATGTATAGTGCAAATGTTTTAGTTAAGTTCTTTTAACGATAACAGACAAACCTTTTATTGGTTAACTGTTATACTTTTATTATTTACTTATTAGACTCTAATAAACATTTTGAGACCCGTTAGAACTTTTTGCTATGTGAATTGCACATTTGGCACCATATAGTTCACAAGGCACTTTTTAGGACCTATATAACTAATGTATAGTGCAAATTTTTTAGTTAAGTTCTTTTAACGATAACAGACAAACCTTTTATTGGTTAACTGTTATACTTTTATTATTTACTTATTAGAATCTAATAAACATTTTGAGACCCGTTAGAACTTTTCGCAATGTGAATTGCACATTTGGCACCATATAGTTCACAAGGCACTTTTTAGGACCTATATAACTAATGTATAGTGCAAATTTTTTAGTTAAGTTCTTTTAACGATAACAGGCAAACCTTTTATTGGTTAACTGTTATACTTTTATTATTTACTTATTAGACTCTAATAAACATTTTGAGACCCGTTAGAACTTTTTGCAATGTGAATTGCACATTTGGCACCATATAGTTCACAAGGCACTTTTTAGGACCTATATAACTAATGTATAGTGCAAATTTTTTAGTTAAGTTCTTTTAACGATAACAGACAAACCTTTTATTGGTTAACTGTTATACTTTTATTATTTACTTATTAGACTCTAATAAACATTTTGAGACCCGTTAAAAGTTTTTGCAATGTGAATTGCACATTTGGCACCATATAGTTCACAAGGCACTTTTTAGGACCTATATAACTAATGTATAGTGCAAATTTTTTAGTTAAGTTTTTTTAACGATAACAGACAAACCTTTTATTGGTTAACTGTTATACTTTTATTATTTACTTATTAGACTCTAATAAACATTTTGAGACCCGTTAGAACTTTTTGCTATGTGAATTGCACATTTGGCACCATATAGTTCACAAGGCACTTTTTAGGACCTATATAACTAATGTATAGTGCAAATTTTTTAGTTAAGTTCTTTTAACGATAACAGACAAACCTTTTATTGGTTAACTGTTATACTTTTATTATTTACTTATTAGACTCTAATAAACATTTTGAGACCCGTTAGAACTTTTTGCTATGTGAATTGCACATTTGGCACCATATAGTTCACAAGGCACTTTTTAGGACCTATATAACTAATGTATAGTGCAAATGTTTTAGTTAAGTTCTTTTAACGAAAACAGACAAACCTTTTATTGGTTAACTGTTATACTTTTATTATTTACTTATTAGACTCTAATAAACATTTTGAGACCCGTTAGAACTTTTTGCAATGTGAATTGCACATTTGGCACCATATAGTTCACAAGGCACTTTTTAGGACCTATATAACTAATGTATAGTGCAAATTTTTTAGTTAAGTTCTTTTAACGATAACAGACAAACCTTTTATTGGTTAACTGTTATACTTTTATTATTTACTTATTAGACTCTAATAAACATTTTGAGACCCGTTAGAACTTTTTGCAATGTGAATTGCACATTTGGCACCATATAGTTCACAAGGCACTTTTTAGGACCTATATAACTAATGTATAGTGCAAATGTTTTAGTTAAGTTCTTTTAACGATAACAGACAAACCTTTTATTGGTTAACTGTTATACTTTTATTATTTACTTATTAGACTCTAATAAACATTTTGAGACCCGTTAGAACTTTTTGCTATGTGAATTGCACATTTGGCACCATATAGTTCACAAGGCACTTTTTAGGACCTATATAACTAATGTATAGTGCAAATGTTTTAGTTAAGTTCTTTTAACGATAACAGACAAACCTTTTATTGGTTAACTGTTATACTTTTATTATTTACTTATTAGACTCTAATAAACATTTTGAGACCCGTTAGAAGTTTTTGCAATGTGAATTGCACATTTGGAACCATATAGTTCACAAGGCACTTTTTAGGACCTATATAACTAATGTATAGTGCAAATGTTTTAGTTAAGTTCTTTTAACGATAACAGACAAACCTTTTATTGGTTAACTGTTATACTTTTATTATTTACTTATTAGACTCTAATAAACATTTTGAGACCCGTTAGAACTTTTTGCAATGTGAATTGCACATTTGGCACCATATAGTTCACAAGGCACTTTTTAGGACCTATATAACTAATGTATAGTGCAATATTTTAGTTAAGTTCTTTTAACGATAACAGACAAACCTTTTATTGGTTAACTGTTATACTTTTATTATTTACTTATTAGACTCTAATAAACATTTTGAGACCCGTTAGAAGTTTTTGCAATGTGAATTGCACATTTGGCACCATATAGTTCACAAGGCACTTTTTAGGACCTATATAACTATTGTATAGTGCAAATTTTTTAGTTAAGTTCTTTTAACGATAACAGACAAACCTTTTATTGGTTAACTGTTATACTTTTATTATTTACTTATTAGACTCTAATAAACATTTTGAGACCGGTTAGAACTTTTTGCAATGTGAATTGCACATTTGGCACCATATAGTTCACAAGGCACTTTTTAGGACCTATATAACTAATGTATAATGCAAATGTTTTAGTTAAGTTCTTTTAACGATAACAGACAAACCTTTTATTGGTTAACTGTTATACTTTTATTATTTACTTATTAGACTCTAATAAACATTTTGAGACCCGTTAGAACTTTTTGCTATGTGAATTGCACATTTGGCACCATATAGTTCACAAGGCACTTTTTAGGACCTATATAACTAATGTATAGTGCAAATGTTTTAGTTAAGTTCTTTTAACGATAACAGACAAACCTTTTATTGGTTAACTGTTATACTTTTATTATTTACTTATTAGAATCTAATAAACATTTTGAGACCCGTTAGAACTTTTCGCAATGTGAATTGCACATTTGGCACCATATAGTTCACAAGGCACTTTTTAGGACCTATATAACTAATGTATAGTGCAAATTTTTTAGTTAAGTTCTTTTAACGATAACAGGCAAACCTTTTATTGGTTAACTGTTATACTTTTATTATTTACTTATTAGACTCTAATAAACATTTTGAGACCCGTTAGAAGTTTTTGCAATGTGAATTGCACATTTGGCACCATATAGTTCACAAGGCACTTTTTAGGACCTATATAACTAATGTATAGTGCAAATTTTTTAGTTAAGTTCTTTTAACGATAACAGACAAACCTTTTATTGGTTAACTGTTATACTTTTATTATTTACTTATTAGACTCTAATAAACATTTTGAGACCCGTTAGAACTTTTTGCAATGTGAATTGCACATTTGGCACCATATAGTTCACAAGGCACTTTTTAGGACCTATATAACTAATGTATAGTGCAAATTTTTTAGTTAAGTTCTTTTAACGATAACAGACAAACCTTTTATTGGTTAACTGTTATACTTTTATTATTTACTTATTAGACTCTAATAAACATTTTGAGACCGGTTAGAACTTTTTTCAATGTGAATTGCACATTTGGCACCATATAGTTCACAAGGCACTTTTTAGGACCTATATAACTAATGTATAGTGCAAATGTTTTAGTTAAGTTCTTTTAACGATAACAGACAAACCTTTTATTGGTTAACTGTTATACTTTTATTATTTACTTATTAGACGCTAATAAACATTTTGAGACCCGTTAGAAGTTTTTGCAATGTGAATTGCACATTTGGCACCATATAGTTCACAAGGCACTTTTTAGGACCTATATAACTAATGTATAGTGCAAATGTTTTAGTTAAGTTCTTTTAACGATAACAGACAAACCTTTTATTGGTTAACTGTTATACTTTCATTATTTACTTATTAGACTCTAATAAACATTTTGAGACCCGTTAGAAGTTTTTGCAATGTGAATTGCACATTTGGCACCATATAGTTCACAAGGCACTTTTTAGGACCTATATAACTAATGTATAGTGCAAATTTTTTAGTTAAGTTTTTTTAACGATAACAGACAAACCTTTTATTGGTTAACTGTTATACTTTTATTATTTACTTATTAGACTCTAATAAACATTTTGAGACCCGTTAGAAGTTTTTGCAATGTGAATTGCACATTTGGCACCATATAGTTCACAAGGCACTTTTTAGGACCTATATAACTAATGTATAGTGCAAATGTTTTAGTTAAGTTCTTTTAACGATAACAGACAAACCTTTTATTGGTTAACTGTTATACTTTTATTATTTACTTATTAGACTCTAATAAACATTTTGAGACCCGTTAGAACTTTTTGCTATGTGAATTGCACATTTGGCACCATATAGTTCACAAGGCACTTTTTAGGACCTATATAACTAATGTATAGTGCAAATGTTTTAGTTAAGTTCTTTTAACGATAACAGACAAACCTTTTATTGGTTAACTGTTATACTTTTATTATTTACTTATTAGAATCTAATAAACATTTTGAGACCCGTTAGAACTTTTCGCAATGTGAATTGCACATTTGGCACCATATAGTTCACAAGGCACTTTTTAGGACCTATATAACTAATGTATAGTGCAAATTTTTTAGTTAAGTTCTTTTAACGATAACAGGCAAACCTTTTATTGGTTAACTGTTATACTTTTATTATTTACTTATTAGACTCTAATAAACATTTTGAGACCCGTTAGAAGTTTTTGCAATGTGAATTGCACATTTGGCACCATATAGTTCACAAGGCACTTTTTAGGACCTATATAACTAATGTATAGTGCAAATTTTTTAGTTAAGTTCTTTTAACGATAACAGACAAACCTTTTATTGGTTAACTGTTATACTTTTATTATTTACTTATTAGACTCTAATAAACATTTTGAGACCCGTTAGAACTTTTTGCAATGTGAATTGCACATTTGGCACCATATAGTTCACAAGGCACTTTTTAGGACCTATATAACTAATGTATAGTGCAAATTTTTTAGTTAAGTTCTTTTAACGATAACAGACAAACCTTTTATTGGTTAACTGTTATACTTTTATTATTTACTTATTAGACTCTAATAAACATTTTGAGACCGGTTAGAACTTTTTTCAATGTGAATTGCACATTTGGCACCATATAGTTCACAAGGCACTTTTTAGGACCTATATAACTAATGTATAGTGCAAATGTTTTAGTTAAGTTCTTTTAACGATAACAGACAAACCTTTTATTGGTTAACTGTTATACTTTTATTATTTACTTATTAGACGCTAATAAACATTTTGAGACCCGTTAGAAGTTTTTGCAATGTGAATTGCACATTTGGCACCATATAGTTCACAAGGCACTTTTTAGGACCTATATAACTAATGTATAGTGCAAATGTTTTAGTTAAGTTCTTTTAACGATAACAGACAAACCTTTTATTGGTTAACTGTTATACTTTCATTATTTACTTATTAGACTCTAATAAACATTTTGAGACCCGTTAGAAGTTTTTGCAATGTGAATTGCACATTTGGCACCATATAGTTCACAAGGCACTTTTTAGGACCTATATAACTAATGTATAGTGCAAATTTTTTAGTTAAGTTTTTTTAACGATAACAGACAAACCTTTTATTGGTTAACTGTTATACTTTTATTATTTACTTATTAGACTCTAATAAACATTTTGAGACCCGTTAGAAGTTTTTGCAATGTGAATTGCACATTTGGCACCATATAGTTCACAAGGCACTTTTTAGGACCTATATAACTAATGTATAGTGCAAATGTTTTAGTTAAGTTCTTTTAACGATAACAGACAAACCTTTTATTGGTTAACTGTTATACTTTTATTATTTACTTATTAGACTCTAATAAACATTTTGAGACCCGTTAGAACTTTTTGCAATGTGAATTGCACATTTGGCACTATATAGTTCACAAGGCACTTTTTAGGACCTATATAACTTATGTATAGTGCAATTTTTTTAGTTAAGTTCTTTTAACGATAACAGACAAACCTTTTATTGGTTAACTGTTATACTTTTATTATTTACTTATTAGACTCTAATAAACATTTTGAGACCCGTTAGAAGTTTTTGCAATGTGAATTGCACATTTGGCACCATATAGTTCACAAGGCACTTTTTAGGACCTATATAACTAATGTATAGTGCAAATTTTTTAGTTAAGTTCTTTTAACGATAACAGACAAACCTTTTATTGGTTAACTGTTATACTTTTATTATTTACTTATTAGACTCTAATAAACATTTTGAGACCCGTTAGAACTTTTTGCTATGTGAATTGCACATTTGGCACCATATAGTTCACAAGGCACTTTTTAGGACCTATATAACTAATGTATAGTGCAAATGTTTTAGTTAAGTTCTTTTAACGATAACAGACAAACCTTTTATTGGTTAACTGTTATACTTTTATTATTTACTTATTAGACTCTAATAAACATTTTGAGACCCGTTAGAACTTTTTGCAATGTGAATTGCACATTTGGCACCATATAGTTCACAAGGCACTTTTTAGGACCTATATAACTAATGTATAGTGCAAATTTTTTAGTTAAGTTCTTTTAACGATAACAGACAAACCTTTTATTGGTTAACTGTTATACTTTTATTATTTACTTATTAGACTCTAATAAACATTTTGAGTCCCGTTAGAACTTTTTGCAATGTGAATTGCACATTTGGCACCATATAGTTCACAAGGCACTTTTTAGGACCTATATAACTAATGTATAGTGCAAATTTTTTAGTTAAGTTCTTTTAACGATAACAGACAAACCTTTTATTGGTTAACTGTTATACTTTTATTATTTACTTATTAGACGCTAATAAACATTTTGAGACCCGTTAGAAGTTTTTGCAATGTGAATTGCACATTTGGCACCATATAGTTCACAAGGCACTTTTTAGGACCTATATAACTAATGTATAGTGCAAATGTTTTAGTTAAGTTCTTTTAACGATAACAGACAAACCTTTTATTGGTTAACTGTTATACTTTCATTATTTACTTATTAGACTCTAATAAACATTTTGAGACCCGTTAGAAGTTTTTGCAATGTGAATTGCACATTTGGCACCATATAGTTCACAAGGCACTTTTTAGGACCTATATAACTAATGTATAGTGCAAATTTTTTAGTTAAGTTTTTTTAACGATAACAGACAAACCTTTTATTGGTTAACTGTTATACTTTTATTATTTACTTATTAGACTCTAATAAACATTTTGAGACCCGTTAGAAGTTTTTGCAATGTGAATTGCACATTTGGCACCATATAGTTCACAAGGCACTTTTTAGGACCTATATAACTAATGTATAGTGCAAATGTTTTAGTTAAGTTCTTTTAACGATAACAGACAAACCTTTTATTGGTTAACTGTTATACTTTTATTATTTACTTATTAGACTCTAATAAACATTTTGAGACCCGTTAGAACTTTTTGCAATGTGAATTGCACATTTGGCACTATATAGTTCACAAGGCACTTTTTAGGACCTATATAACTAATGTATAGTGCAATTTTTTTAGTTAAGTTCTTTTAACGATAACAGACAAACCTTTTATTGGTTAACTGTTATACTTTTATTATTTACTTATTAGACTCTAATAAACATTTTGAGACCCGTTAGAAGTTTTTGCAATGTGAATTGCACATTTGGCACCATATAGTTCACAAGGCACTTTTTAGGACCTATATAATTAATGTATAGTGCAAATTTTTTAGTTAAGTTCTTTTAACGATAACAGACAAACCTTTTATTGGTTAACTGTTATACTTTTATTATTTACTTATTAGACTCTAATAAACATTTTGAGACCCGTTAGAACTTTTTGCTATGTGAATTGCACATTTGGCACCATATAGTTCACAAGGCACTTTTTAGGACCTATATAACTAATGTATAGTGCAAATGTTTTAGTTAAGTTCTTTTAACGATAACAGACAAACCTTTTATTGGTTAACTGTTATACTTTTATTATTTACTTATTAGACTCTAATAAACATTTTGAGACCCGTTAGAACTTTTTGCAATGTGAATTGCCCATTTGGCACCATATAGTTCACAAGGCACTTTTTAGGACCTATATAACTAATGTATAGTGCAAATTTTTTAGTTAAGTTCTTTTAACGATAACAGACAAACCTTTTATTGGTTAACTGTTATACTTTTATTATTTACTTATTAGACTCTAATAAACATTTTGAGTCCCGTTAGAACTTTTTGCAATGTGAATTGCACATTTGGCACCATATAGTTCACAAGGCACTTTTTAGGACCTATATAACTAATGTATAGTGCAAATTTTTTAGTTAAGTTCTTTTAACGATAACAGACAAACCTTTTATTGGTTAACTGTTATACTTTTAATATTTACTTATTAGACTCTAATAAACATTTTGAGACCCGTTAGAAGTTTTTGCAATGTGAATTGCACATTTGGCACCATATAGTTCACAAGGCACTTTTTAGGACCTATATAACTAATGTATAGTGCAAATTTTTTAGTTAAGTTCTTTTAACGATAACAGACAAACCTTTTATTGGTTAACTGTTATACTTTTATTATTTACTTATTAGACTCTAATAAACATTTTGAGACCCGTTAGAACTTTTTGCTATGTGAATTGCACATTTGGCACCATATAGTTCACAAGGCACTTTTTAGGACCTATATAACTAATGTATAGTGCAAATGTTTTAGTTAAGTTCTTTTAACGATAACAGACAAACCTTTTATTGGTTAACTGTTATACTTTTATTATTTACTTATTAGACTCTAATAAACATTTTGAGACCCGTTAGAACTTTTTGCAAGGTGAATTGCCCATTTGGCACCATATAGTTCACAAGGCACTTTTTAGGACCTATATAACTAATGTATAGTGCAAATTTTTTAGTTAAGTTCTTTTAACGATAACAGACAAACCTTTTATTGGTTAACTGTTATACTTTTATTATTTACTTATTAGACTCTAATAAACATTTTGAGTCCCGTTAGAACTTTTTGCAATGTGAATTGCACATTTGGCACCATATAGTTCACAAGGCACTTTTTAGGACCTATATAACTAATGTATAGTGCAAATTTTTTAGTTAAGTTCTTTTAACGATAACAGACAAACCTTTTATTGGTTAACTGTTATACTTTTATTATTTACTTATTAGACTCTAATAAACATTTTGAGACCCGTTAGAAGTTTTTGCAATGTGAATTGCACATTTGGCACCATATAGTTCACAAGGCACTTTTTAGGACCTATATAACTAATGTATAGTGCAAATTTTTTAGTTAAGTTCTTTTAACGATAACAGACAAACCTTTTATTGGTTAACTGTTATACTTTTATTATTTACTTATTAGACGCTAATAAACATTTTGAGACCCGTTAGAACTTTTTGCTATGTGAATTGCACATTTGGCACCATATAGTTCACAAGGCACTTTTTAGGACCTATATAACTAATGTATAGTGCAAATTTTTTAGTTAAGTTCTTTTAACGATAACAGACAAACCTTTTATTGGTTAACTGTTATACTTTTATTATTTACTTATTAGACTCTAATAAACATTTTGAGACCCGTTAGAACTTTTTGCAATGTGAATTGCACATTTGGCACCATATAGTTCACAAGGCACTTTTTAGGACCTATATAACTAATGTATAGTGCAAATTTTTTAGTTAAGTTCTTTTAACGATAACAGACAAACCTTTTATTGGTTAACTGTTATACTTTTATTATTTACTTATTAGACGCTAATAAACATTTTGAGACCCGTTAGAACTTTTTGCTATGTGAATTGCACATTTGGCACCATATAGTTCACAAGGCACTTTTTAGGACCTATATAACTAATGTATAGTGCAAATTTTTTAGTTAAGTTCTTTTAACGATAACAGACAAACCTTTTATTGGTTAACTGTTATACTTTTATTATTTACTTATTAGACTCTAATAAACATTTTGAGACCCGTTAGAACTTTTTGCAATGTGAATTGCACATTTGGCACCATATAGTTCACAAGGCACTTTTTAGGACCTATATAACTAATGTATAGTGCAAATTTTTTAGTTAAGTTCTTTTAACGATAACAGACAAACCTTTTATTGGTTAACTGTTATACTTTTGTTATTTACTTATTAGACTCTAATAAACATTTTGAGACCCGTTAGAACTTTTTGCAATGTGAATTGCACATTTGGCACCATATAGTTCACAAGGCACTTTTTAGGACCTATATAACTAATGTATAGTGCAAATTTTTTAGTTAAGTTCTTTTAACGATAACAGACAAACCTTTTATTGGTTAACTGTTATACTTTTATTATTTACTTATTAGACTCTAATAAACATTTTGAGACCGGTTAGAACTTTTTGCAATGTGAATTGCACATTTGGCACCATATAGTTCACAAGGCACTTTTTAGGACCTATATAACTAATGTATAGTGCAAATGTTTTAGTTAAGTTCTTTTAACGATAACAGACAAACCTTTTATTGGTTAACTGTAATACTTTTATTATTTACTTATTAGACTCTAATAAACATTTTGAGACCCGTTAGAACTTTTTGCAATGTGAATTGCACATTTGGCACCATATAGTTCACAAGGCACTTTTTAGGACCTATATAACTAATGTATAGTGCAAATTTTTTAGTTAAGTTCTTTTAACGATAACAGACAAACCTTTTATTGGTTAACTGTTATACTTTTATTATTTACTTATTAGACTCTAATAAACATTTTGAGACCCGTTAGAAGTTTTTGCAATGTGAATTGCACATTTGGCACCATATAGTTCACAAGGCACTTTTTAGGACCTATATAACTAATGTATAGTGCAAATGTTTTAGTTAAGTTCTTTTAACGATAACAGACAAACCTTTTATTGGTTAACTGTTATACTTTTATTATTTACTTATTAGACTCTAATAAACATTTTGAGACCCGTTAGAACTTTTTGCAGTTTGAATTGCACATTTGGCACCATATAGTTCACAAGGCACTTTTTAGGACCTATATAACTAATGTATAGTGCAAATTTTTTAGTTAAGTTCTTTTAACGATAACAGACAAACCTTTTATTGGTTAACTGTTATACTTTTAATATTTACTTATTAGACTCTAATAAACATTTTGAGACCCGTTAGAACTTTTTGCTATGTGAATTGCACATTTGGCACCATATAGTTCACAAGGCACTTTTTAGGACCTATATAACTAATGTATAGTGCAAATTTTTTAGTTAAGTTCTTTTAACGATAACAGACAAACCTTTTATTGGTTAACTGTTATACTTTTATTATTTACTTATTAGACTCTAATAAACATTTTGAGACCCGTTAGAAGTTTTTGCAATGTGAATTGCACATTTGGCACCATATAGTTCACAAGGCACTTTTTAGGACCTATATAACTAATGTATAGTGCAAATTTTTTAGTTAAGTTCTTTTAACGATAACAGACAAACCTTTTATTGGTTAACTGTTATACTTTTATTATTTACTTATTAGACTCTAATAAACATTTTGAGACCGGTTAGAACTTTTTGCTATGTGAATTGCACATTTGGCACCATATAGTTCACAAGGCACTTTTTAGGACCTATATAACTAATGTATAGTGCAAATGTTTTAGTTAAGTTCTTTTAACGATAACAGACAAACCTTTTATTGGTTAACTGTTATACTTTTATTATTTACTTATTAGACGCTAATAAACATTTTGAGACCCGTTAGAACTTTTTGCAATGTGAATTGCACATTTGGCACCATATAGTTCACAAGGCACTTTTTAGGACCTATATAACTAATGTATAGTGCAAATTTTTTAGTTAAGTTCTTTTAACGATAACAGACAAACCTTTTATTGGTTAACTGTTATACTTTTATTATTTACTTATTAGACTCTAATAAACATTTTGAGACCCGTTAGAACTTTTTGCTATGTGAATTGCACATTTGGCACCATATAGTTCACAAGGCACTTTTTAGGACCTATATAACTAATGTATAGTGCAAATTTTTTAGTTAAGTACTTTTAACGATAACAGACAAACCTTTTATTGGTTAACTGTTATACTTTTATTATTTACTTATTAGACTCTAATAAACATTTTGAGACCCGTTAGAACTTTTTGCAATGTGAATTGCACATTTGGCACCATATAGTTCACAAGGCACTTTTTAGGACCTATATAACTAATGTATAGTGCAAATGTTTTAGTTAAGTTCTTTTAACGATAACAGACAAACCTTTTATTGGTTAACTGTTATACTTTTATTATTTACTTATTAGACTCTAATAAACATTTTGAGACCCGTTAGAACTTTTTGCTATGTGAATTGCACATTTGGCACCATATAGTTCACAAGGCACTTTTTAGGACCTATATAACTAATGTATAGTGCAAATGTTTTAGTTAAGTTCTTTTAACGATAACAGACAAACCTTTTATTGGTTAACTGTTATACTTTTATTATTTACTTATTAGACTCTAATAAACATTTTGAGACCCGTTAGAACTTTTTGCAATGTGAATTGCCCATTTGGCACCATATAGTTCACAAGGCATTTTTTAGGACCTATATAACTAATGTATAGTGCAAATTTTTTAGTTAAGTTCTTTTAACGATAACAGACAAACCTTTTATTGGTTAACTGTTATACTTTTATTATTTACTTATTAGACTCTAATAAACATTTTGAGACCCGTTAGAACTTTTTGCAATGTGAATTGCACATTTGGCACCATATAGTTCACAAGGCACTTTTTAGGACCTATATAACTAATGTATAGTGCAAATGTTTTAGTTAAGTTCTTTTAACGATAACAGACAAACCTTTTATTGGTTAACTGTTATACTTTTATTATTTACTTATTAGACGCTAATAAACATTTTGAGACCCGTTAGAACTTTTTGCTATGTGAATTGCACATTTGGCACCATATAGTTCACAAGGCACTTTTTAGGACCTATATAACTAATGTATAGTGCAAATTTTTTAGTTAAGTTCTTTTAACGATAACAGACAAACCTTTTATTGGTTAACTGTTATACTTTTATTATTTACTTATTAGACTCTAATAAACATTTTGAGACCGGTTAGAACTTTTTGCAATGTGAATTGCACATTTGGCACCATATAGTTCACAAGGCACTTTTTAGGACCTATATAACTAATGTATAGTGCAAATGTTTTAGTTAAGTTATTTTAACGATAACAGACAAACCTTTTATTGGTTAACTGTAATACTTTTATTATTTACTTATTAGACTCTAATAAACATTTTGAGACCCGTTAGAAGTTTTTGCAATGTGAATTGCACATTTGGCACCATATAGTTCACAAGGCACTTTTTAGGACCTATATAACTAATGTATAGTGCAAATTTTTTAGTTAAGTTCTTTTAACGATAACAGACAAACCTTTTATTGGTTAACTGTTATACTTTTATTATTTACTTATTAGACTCTAATAAACATTTTGAGACCCGTTAGAAGTTTTTGCAATGTGAATTGCACATTTGGCACCATATAGTTCACAAGGCACTTTTTAGGACCTATATAACTAATGTATAGTGCAAATGTTTTAGTTAAGTTCTTTTAACGATAACAGACAAACCTTTTATTGGTTAACTGTTATACTTTTATTATTTACTTATTAGACTCTAATAAACATTTTGAGACCCGTTAGAACTTTTTGCAGTTTGAATTGCACATTTGGCACCATATAGTTCACAAGGCACTTTTTAGGACCTATATAACTAATGTATAGTGCAAATTTTTTAGTTAAGTTCTTTTAACGATAACAGACAAACCTTTTATTGGTTAACTGTTATACTTTTAATATTTACTTATTAGACTCTAATAAACATTTTGAGACCCGTTAGAACTTTTTGCTATGTGAATTGCACATTTGGCACCATATAGTTCACAAGGCACTTTTTAGGACCTATATAACTAATGTATAGTGCAAATGTTTTAGTTAAGTTCTTTTAACGATAACAGACAAACCTTTTATTGGTTAACTGTTATACTTTTATTATTTACTTATTAGACTCTAATAAACATTTTGAGACCCGTTAGAACTTTTTGCAATGTGAATTGCACATTTGGCACCATATAGTTCACAAGGCACTTTTTAGGACCTATATAACTAATGTATAGTGCAAATTTTTTAGTTAAGTTCTTTTAACGATAACAGACAAACCTTTTATTGGTTAACTGTTATACTTTTATTATTTACTTATTAGACTCTAATAAACATTTTGAGACCCGTTAGAACTTTTTGCAATGTGAATTGCACATTTGGCACCATATAGTTCACAAGGCACTTTTTAGGACCTATATAACTAATGTATAGTGCAAATTTTTTAGTTAAGTTCTTTTAACGATAACAGACAAACCTTTTATTGGTTAACTGTTATACTTTTATTATTTACTTATTAGACTCTAATAAACATTTTGAGACCGGTTAGAACTTTTTGCTATGTGAATTGCACATTTGGCACCATATAGTTCACAAGGCACTTTTTAGGACCTATATAACTAATGTATAGTGCAAATGTTTTAGTTAAGTTCTTTTAACGATAACAGACAAACCTTTTATTGGTTAACTGTTATACTTTTATTATTTACTTATTAGACGCTAATAAACATTTTGAGACCCGTTAGAACTTTTTGCAATGTGAATTGCACATTTGGCACCATATAGTTCACAAGGCACTTTTTAGGACCTATATAACTAATGTATAGTGCAAATTTTTTAGTTAAGTTCTTTTAACGATAACAGACAAACCTTTTATTGGTTAACTGTTATACTTTTATTATTTACTTATTAGACTCTAATAAACATTTTGAGACCCGTTAGAAGTTTTTGCAATGTGAATTGCACATTTGGCACCATATAGTTCACAAGGCACTTTTTAGGACCTATATAACTAATGTATAGTGCAAATTTTTTAGTTAAGTTCTTTTAACGATAACAGACAAACCTTTTATTGGTTAACTGTTATACTTTTATTATTTACTTATTAGACTCTAATAAACATTTTGAGACCCGTTAGAACTTTTTGCAATGTGAATTGCACATTTGGCACCATATAGTTCACAAGGCACTTTTTAGGACCTATATAACTAATGTATAGTGCAAATGTTTTAGTTAAGTTCTTTTAACGATAACAGACAAACCTTTTATTGGTTAACTGTTATACTTTTATTATTTACTTATTAGACTCTAATAAACATTTTGAGACCCGTTAGAACTTTTTGCTATGTGAATTGCACATTTGGCACCATATAGTTCACAAGGCACTTTTTAGGACCTATATAACTAATGTATAGTGCAAATGTTTTAGTTAAGTTCTTTTAACGATAACAGACAAACCTTTTATTGGTTAACTGTTATACTTTTATTATTTACTTATTAGACTCTAATAAACATTTTGAGACCCGTTAGAACTTTTTGCAATGTGAATTGCACATTTGGCACCATATAGTTCACAAGGCACTTTTTAGGACCTATATAACTAATGTATAGTGCAAATTTTTTAGTTAAGTTCTTTTAACGATAACAGACAAACCTTTTATTGGTTAACTGTTATACTTTTATTATTTACTTATTAGACTCTAATAAACATTTTGAGACCCGTTAGAACTTTTTGCAATGTGAATTGCACATTTGGCACCATATAGTTCACAAGGCACTTTTTAGGACCTATATAACTAATGTATAGTGCAAATTTTTTAGTTAAGTTCTTTTAACGATAACAGACAAACCTTTTATTGGTTAACTGTTATACTTTTATTATTTACTTATTAGACTCTAATAAACATTTTGAGACCGGTTAGAACTTTTTGCTATGTGAATTGCACATTTGGCACCATATAGTTCACAAGGCACTTTTTAGGACCTATATAACTAATGTATAGTGCAAATGTTTTAGTTAAGTTCTTTTAACGATAACAGACAAACCTTTTATTGGTTAACTGTTATACTTTTATTATTTACTTATTAGACGCTAATAAACATTTTGAGACCCGTTAGAACTTTTTGCAATGTGAATTGCACATTTGGCACCATATAGTTCACAAGGCACTTTTTAGGACCTATATAACTAATGTATAGTGCAAATTTTTTAGTTAAGTTCTTTTAACGATAACAGACAAACCTTTTATTGGTTAACTGTTATACTTTTATTATTTACTTATTAGACTCTAATAAACATTTTGAGACCCGTTAGAAGTTTTTGCAATGTGAATTGCACATTTGGCACCATATAGTTCACAAGGCACTTTTTAGGACCTATATAACTAATGTATAGTGCAAATTTTTTAGTTAAGTTCTTTTAACGATAACAGACAAACCTTTTATTGGTTAACTGTTATACTTTTATTATTTACTTATTAGACTCTAATAAACATTTTGAGACCCGTTAGAACTTTTTGCAATGTGAATTGCACATTTGGCACCATATAGTTCACAAGGCACTTTTTAGGACCTATATAACTAATGTATAGTGCAAATGTTTTAGTTAAGTTCTTTTAACGATAACAGACAAACCTTTTATTGGTTAACTGTTATACTTTTATTATTTACTTATTAGACTCTAATAAACATTTTGAGACCCGTTAGAACTTTTTGCTATGTGAATTGCACATTTGGCACCATATAGTTCACAAGGCACTTTTTAGGACCTATATAACTAATGTATAGTGCAAATGTTTTAGTTAAGTTCTTTTAACGATAACAGACAAACCTTTTATTGGTTAACTGTTATACTTTTATTATTTACTTATTAGACTCTAATAAACATTTTGAGACCCGTTAGAACTTTTTGCAATGTGAATTGCCCATTTGGCACCATATAGTTCACAAGGCATTTTTTAGGACCTATATAACTAATGTATAGTGCAAATTTTTTAGTTAAGTTCTTTTAACGATAACAGACAAACCTTTTATTGGTTAACTGTTATACTTTTATTATTTACTTATTAGACTCTAATAAACATTTTGAGACCCGTTAGAACTTTTTGCAATGTGAATTGCACATTTGGCACCATATAGTTCACAAGGCACTTTTTAGGACCTATATAACTAATGTATAGTGCAAATTTTTTAGTTAAGTTCTTTTAACGATAACAGACAAACCTTTTATTGGTTAACTGTTATACTTTTATTATTTACTTATTAGACTCTAATAAACATTTTGAGACCCGTTAGAACTTTTTGCAATGTGAATTGCACATTTGGCACCATATAGTTCACAAGGCACTTTTTAGGACCTATATAACTAATGTATAGTGCAAATTTTTTAGTTAAGTTTTTTTAACGATAACAGACAAACCTTTTATTGGTTAACTGTTATACTTTTATTATTTACTTATTAGACTCTAATAAACATTTTGAGACCCGTTAGAACTTTTTGCTATGTGAATTGCACATTTGGCACCATATAGTTCACAAGGCACTTTTTAGGACCTATATAACTAATGTATAGTGCAAATGTTTTAGTTAAGTTCTTTTAACGATAACAGACAAACCTTTTATTGGTTAACTGTTATACTTTTATTATTTACTTATTAGACTCTAATAAACATTTTGAGACCCGTTAGAACTTTTTGCTATGTGAATTGCACATTTGGCACCATATAGTTCACAAGGCACTTTTTAGGACCTATATAACTAATGTATAGTGCAAATTTTTTAGTTAAGTTCTTTTAACGATAACAGACAAACCTTTTATTGGTTAACTGTTATACTTTTATTATTTACTTATTAGACTCTAATAAACATTTTGAGACCCGTTAGAACTTTTTGCAATGTGAATTGCACATTTGGCACCATATAGTTCACAAGGCACTTTTTAGGACCTATATAACTAATGTATAGTGCAAATTTTTTAGTTAAGTTCTTTTAACGATAACAGACAAACCTTTTATTGGTTAACTGTTATACTTTTATTATTTACTTATTAGACTCTAATAAACATTTTGAGACCCGTTAGAACTTTTTGCAATGTGAATTGCACATTTGGCACCATATAGTTCACAAGGCACTTTTTAGGACCTATATAACTAATGTATAGTGCAAATTTTTTAGTTAAGTTCTTTTAACGATAACAGACAAACCTTTTATTGGTTAACTGTTATACTTTTATTATTTACTTATTAGACTCTAATAAACATTTTGAGACCCGTTAGAACTTTTTGCAATGTGAATTGCACATTTGGCACCATATAGTTCACAAGGCACTTTTTAGGACCTATATAACTAATGTATAGTGCAAATGTTTTAGTTAAGTTCTTTTAACGATAACAGACAAACCTTTTATTGGTTAACTGTTATACTTTTATTATTTACTTATTAGACTCTAATAAACATTTTGAGACCCGTTAGAACTTTTTGCAATGTGAATTGCACATTTGGCACCATATAGTTCACAAGGCACTTTTTAGGACCTATATAACTAATGTATAGTGCAATATTTTAGTTAAGTTCTTTTAACGATAACAGACAAACCTTTTATTGGTTAACTGTTATACTTTTATTATTTACTTATTAGACTCTAATAAACATTTTGAGACCCGTTAGAAGTTTTTGCAATGTGAATTGCACATTTGGCACCATATAGTTCACAAGGCACTTTTTAGGACCTATATAACTAATGTATAGTGCAAATTTTTTAGTTAAGTTCTTTTAACAATAACAGACAAACCTTTTATTGGTTAACTGTTATACTTTTATTATTTACTTATTAGACTCTAATAAACATTTTGAGACCGGTTAGAACTTTTTGCAATGTGAATTGCACATTTGGCACCATATAGTTCACAAGGCACTTTTTAGGACCTATATAACTAAAGTATAGTGCAAATGTTTTAGTTAAGTTCTTTTAACGATAACAGACAAACCTTTTATTGGTTAACTGTTATACTTTTATTATTTACTTATTAGACGCTAATAAACATTTTGAGAACCGTTAGAACTTTTTGCAATGTGAATTGCACATTTGGCACCATATAGTTCACAAGGCACTTTTTAGGACCTATATAACTAATGTATAGTGCAAATTTTTTAGTTAAGTTCTTTTAACGATAACAGACAAACCTTTTATTGGTTAACTGTTATACTTTTATTATTTACTTATTAGACTCTAATAAACATTTTGAGACCCGTTAGAACTTTTTGCTATGTGAATTGCACATTTGGCACCATATAGTTCACAAGGCACTTTTTAGGACCTATATAACTAATGTATAGTGCAAATGTTTTAGTTAAGTTCTTTTAACGATAACAGACAAACCTTTTATTGGTTAACTGTTATACTTTTATTATTTACTTATTAGACTCTAATAAACATTTTGAGACCCGTTAGAACTTTTTGCTATGTGAATTGCACATTTGGCACCATATAGTTCACAAGGCACTTTTTAGGACCTATATAACTAATGTATAGTGCAAATGTTTTAGTTAAGTTCTTTTAACGATAACAGACAAACCTTTTATTGGTTAACTGTTATACTTTTATTATTTACTTATTAGACTCTAATAAACATTTTGAGACCCGTTAGAACTTTTCGCAATGTGAATTGCACATTTGGCACCATATAGTTCACAAGGCACTTTTTAGGACCTATATAACTAATGTATAGTGCAAATTTTTTAGTTAAGTTCTTTTAACGATAACAGGCAAACCTTTTATTGGTTAACTGTTATACTTTTATTATTTACTTATTAGACTCTAATAAACATTTTGAGACCCGTTAGAACTTTTTGCAATGTGAATTGCACATTTGGCACCATATAGTTCACAAGGCACTTTTTAGGACCTATATAACTAAAGTATAGTGCAAATGTTTTAGTTAAGTTCTTTTAACGATAACAGACAAACCTTTTATTGGTTAACTGTTATACTTTTATTATTTACTTATTAGACGCTAATAAACATTTTGAGAACCGTTAGAACTTTTTGCAATGTGAATTGCACATTTGGCACCATATAGTTCACAAGGCACTTTTTAGGACCTATATAACTAATGTATAGTGCAAATTTTTTAGTTAAGTTCTTTTAACGATAACAGACAAACCTTTTATTGGTTAACTGTTATACTTTTATTATTTACTTATTAGACTCTAATAAACATTTTGAGACCCGTTAGAACTTTTTGCTATGTGAATTGCACATTTGGCACCATATAGTTCACAAGGCACTTTTTAGGACCTATATAACTAATGTATAGTGCAAATGTTTTAGTTAAGTTCTTTTAACGATAACAGACAAACCTTTTATTGGTTAACTGTTATACTTTTATTATTTACTTATTAGACTCTAATAAACATTTTGAGACCCGTTAGAACTTTTTGCTATGTGAATTGCACATTTGGCACCATATAGTTCACAAGGCACTTTTTAGGACCTATATAACTAATGTATAGTGCAAATGTTTTAGTTAAGTTCTTTTAACGATAACAGACAAACCTTTTATTGGTTAACTGTTATACTTTTATTATTTACTTATTAGAATCTAATAAACATTTTGAGACCCGTTAGAACTTTTCGCAATGTGAATTGCACATTTGGCACCATATAGTTCACAAGGCACTTTTTAGGACCTATATAACTAATGTATAGTGCAAATTTTTTAGTTAAGTTCTTTTAACGATAACAGGCAAACCTTTTATTGGTTAACTGTTATACTTTTATTATTTACTTATTAGACTCTAATAAACATTTTGAGACCCGTTAGAACTTTTTACAATGTGAATTGCACATTTGGCACCATATAGTTCACAAGGCACTTTTTAGGACCTATATAACTAATGTATAGTGCAAATTTTTTAGTTAAGTTCTTTTAACGATAACAGACAAACCTTTTATTGGTTAACTGTTATACTTTTATTATTTACTTATTAGACTCTAATAAACATTTTGAGACCCGTTAGAACTTTTTGCAATGTGAATTGCACATTTGGCACCATATAGTTCACAAGGCACTTTTTAGGACCTATATAACTAATGTATAGTGCAAATTTTTTAGTTAAGTTCTTTTAACGATAACAGACAAACCTTTTATTGGTTAACTGTTATACTTTTATTATTTACTTATTAGACTCTAATAAACATTTTGAGACCGGTTAGAACTTTTTTCAATGTGAATTGCACATTTGGCACCATATAGTTCACAAGGCACTTTTTAGGACCTATATAACTAATGTATAGTGCAAATGTTTTAGTTAAGTTCTTTTAACGATAACAGACAAACCTTTTATTGGTTAACTGTTATACTTTTATTATTTACTTATTAGACGCTAATAAACATTTTGAGACCCGTTAGAAGTTTTTGCAATGTGAATTGCACATTTGGCACCATATAGTTCACAAGGCACTTTTTAGGACCTATATAACTAATGTATAGTGCAAATGTTTTAGTTAAGTTCTTTTAACGATAACAGACAAACCTTTTATTGGTTAACTGTTATACTTTTATTATTTACTTATTAGACTCTAATAAACATTTTGAGACCCGTTAGAACTTTTTGCAATGTGAATTGCACATTTGGCACCATATAGTTCACAAGGCACTTTTTAGGACCTATATAACTAATGTATAGTGCAAATTTTTTAGTTAAGTTCTTTTAACGATAACAGACAAACCTTTTATTGGTTAACTGTTATACTTTCATTATTTACTTATTAGACGCTAATAAACATTTTGAGACCCGTTAGAACTTTTTGCTATGTGAATTGCACATTTGGCACCATATAGTTCACAAGGCACTTTTTAGGACCTATATAACTAATGTATAGTGCAAATGTTTTAGTTAAGTTCTTTTAACGATAACAGACAAACCTTTTATTGGTTAACTGTTATACTTTTATTATTTACTTATTAGACTCTAATAAACATTTTGAGACCCGTTAGATGTTTTTGCAATGTGAATTGCACATTTGGCACCATATAGTTCACAAGGCACTTTTTAGGACCTATATAACTAATGTATAGTGCAATTTTTTTAGTTAAGTTCTTTTAACGATAACAGACAAACCTTTTATTGGTTAACTGTTATACTTTTATTATTTACTTATTAGACTCTAATAAACATTTTGAGACCCGTTAGAAGTTTTTGCAATGTGAATTGCACATTTGGCACCATATAGTTCACAAGGCACTTTTTAGGACCTATATAACTAATGTATAGTGCAAATTTTTTAGTTAAGTTCTTTTAACGATAACAGACAAACCTTTTATTGGTTAACTGTTATACTTTTATTATTTACTTATTAGACTCTAATAAACATTTTGAGACCGGTTAGAACTTTTTGCAATGTGAATTGCACATTTGGCACCATATAGTTCACAAGGCACTTTTTAGGACCTATATAACTAATGTATAGTGCAAATGTTTTAGTTAAGTTCTTTTAACGATAACAGACAAACCTTTTATTGGTTAACTGTTATACTTTCATTATTTACTTATTAGACTCTAATAAACATTTTGAGACCCGTTAGAACTTTTTGCTATGTGAATTGCACATTTGGCACCATATAGTTCACAAGGCACTTTTTAGGACCTATATAACTAATGTATAGTGCAAATGTTTTAGTTAAGTTCTTTTAACGATAACAGACAAACCTTTTATTAGTTAACTGTTGTACTTTTATTATTTACTTATTAGACGCTAATAAACATTTTGAGACCCGTTAGAACTTTTTGCAATGTGAATTGCACATTTGGCACCATATAGTTCACAAGGCACTTTTTAGGACCTATATAACTAATGTATAGTGCAAATTTTTTAGTTAAGTTCTTTTAACGATAACAGACAAACCTTTTATTGGTTAACTGTTATACTTTTATTATTTACTTATTAGACTCTAATAAACATTTTGAGACCCGTTAGAACTTTTTGCAATGTGAATTGCACATTTGGCACCATATAGTTCACAAGGCACTTTTTAGGACCTATATAACTAATGTATAGTGCAAATTTTTTAGTTAAGTTCTTTTAACGATAACAGACAAACCTTTTATTGGTTAACTGTTATACTTTTATTATTTACTTATTAGAATCTAATAAACATTTTGAGACCCGTTAGAACTTTTCGCAATGTGAATTGCACATTTGGCACCATATAGTTCACAAGGCACTTTTTAGGACCTATATAACTAATGTATAGTGCAAATGTTTTAGTTAAGTTCTTTTAACGATAACAGACAAACCTTTTATTGGTTAACTGTTATACTTTTATTATTTACTTATTAGACTCTAATAAACATTTTGAGACCCGTTAGAACTTTTTGCAATGTGAATTGCACATTTGGCACCATATAGTTCACAAGGCACTTTTTAGGACCTATATAACTAATGTATAGTGCAAATTTTTTAGTTAAGTTCTTTTAACGATAACAGACAAACCTTTTATTGGTTAACTGTTATACTTTTATTATTTACTTATTAGACTCTAATAAACATTTTGAGACCCGTTAGAAGTTTTTGCAATGTGAATTGCACATTTGGCACCATATAGTTCACAAGTCACTTTTTAGGACCTATATAACTAATGTATAGTGCAAATTTTTTAGTTAAGTTCTTTTAACGATAACAGACAAACCTTTTATTGGTTAACTGTTATACTTTTATTATTTACTTATTAGACTCTAATAAACATTTTGAGACCCGTTAGAAGTTTTTGCAATGTGAATTGCACATTTGGCACCATATAGTTCACAAGGCACTTTTTAGGACCTATATAACTAATGTATAGTGCAAATATTTTAGTTAAGTTCTTTTAACGATAACAGACAAACCTTTTATTGGTTAACTGTTATACTTTTATTATTTACTTATTAGACTCTAATAAACATTTTGAGACCCGTTAGAACTTTTTGCTATGTGAATTGCACATTTGGCACCATATAGTTCACAAGGCACTTTTTAGGACCTATATAACTAATGTATAGTGCAAATGTTTTAGTTAAGTTCTTTTAACGATAACAGACAAACCTTTTATTGGTTAACTGTTATACTTTTATTATTTACTTATTAGACTCTAATAAACATTTTGAGACCCGTTAGAACTTTTTGCTATGTGAATTGCACATTTGGCACCATATAGTTCACAAGGCACTTTTTAGGACCTATATAACTAATGTATAGTGCAAATGTTTTAGTTAAGTTCTTTTAACGATAACAGACAAACCTTTTATTGGTTAACTGTTATACTTTTATTATTTACTTATTAGACGCTAATAAACATTTTGAGACCCGTTAGAACTTTTTGCAATGTGAATTGCACATTTGGCACCATATAGTTCACAAGGCACTTTTTAGGACCTATATAACTAATGTATAGTGCAAATTTTTTAGTTAAGTTCTTTTAACGATAACAGACAAACCTTTTATTGGTTAACTGTTATACTTTTATTATTTACTTATTAGAATCTAATAAACATTTTGAGACCCGTTAGAACTTTTCGCAATGTGAATTGCACATTTGGCACCATATAGTTCACAAGGCACTTTTTAGGACCTATATAACTAATGTATAGTGCAAATGTTTTAGTTAAGTTCTTTTAACGATAACAGACAAACCTTTTATTGGTTAACTGTTATACTTTCATTATTTACTTATTAGACTCTAATAAACATTTTGAGACCCGTTAGAACTTTTTGCTATGTGAATTGCACATTTGGCACCATATAGTTCACAAGGCACTTTTTAGGACCTATATAACTAATGTATAGTGCAAATGTTTTAGTTAAGTTCTTTTAACGATAACAGACAAACCTTTTATTAGTTAACTGTTGTACTTTTATTATTTACTTATTAGACGCTAATAAACATTTTGAGACCCGTTAGAACTTTTTGCAATGTGAATTGCACATTTGGCACCATATAGTTCACAAGGCACTTTTTAGGACCTATATAACTAATGTATAGTGCAAATTTTTTAGTTAAGTTCTTTTAACGATAACAGACAAACCTTTTATTGGTTAACTGTTATACTTTTATTATTTACTTATTAGACTCTAATAAACATTTTGAGACCCGTTAGAACTTTTTGCAATGTGAATTGCACATTTGGCACCATATAGTTCACAAGGCACTTTTTAGGACCTATATAACTAATGTATAGTGCAAATTTTTTAGTTAAGTTCTTTTAACGATAACAGACAAACCTTTTATTGGTTAACTGTTATACTTTTATTATTTACTTATTAGAATCTAATAAACATTTTGAGACCCGTTAGAACTTTTCGCAATGTGAATTGCACATTTGGCACCATATAGTTCACAAGGCACTTTTTAGGACCTATATAACTAATGTATAGTGCAAATGTTTTAGTTAAGTTCTTTTAACGATAACAGACAAACCTTTTATTGGTTAACTGTTATACTTTTATTATTTACTTATTAGACTCTAATAAACATTTTGAGACCCGTTAGAACTTTTTGCAATGTGAATTGCACATTTGGCACCATATAGTTCACAAGGCACTTTTTAGGACCTATATAACTAATGTATAGTGCAAATTTTTTAGTTAAGTTCTTTTAACGATAACAGACAAACCTTTTATTGGTTAACTGTTATACTTTTATTATTTACTTATTAGACTCTAATAAACATTTTGAGACCCGTTAGAAGTTTTTGCAATGTGAATTGCACATTTGGCACCATATAGTTCACAAGTCACTTTTTAGGACCTATATAACTAATGTATAGTGCAAATTTTTTAGTTAAGTTCTTTTAACGATAACAGACAAACCTTTTATTGGTTAACTGTTATACTTTTATTATTTACTTATTAGACTCTAATAAACATTTTGAGACCCGTTAGAAGTTTTTGCAATGTGAATTGCACATTTGGCACCATATAGTTCACAAGGCACTTTTTAGGACCTATATAACTAATGTATAGTGCAAATATTTTAGTTAAGTTCTTTTAACGATAACAGACAAACCTTTTATTGGTTAACTGTTATACTTTTATTATTTACTTATTAGACTCTAATAAACATTTTGAGACCCGTTAGAACTTTTTGCTATGTGAATTGCACATTTGGCACCATATAGTTCACAAGGCACTTTTTAGGACCTATATAACTAATGTATAGTGCAAATGTTTTAGTTAAGTTCTTTTAACGATAACAGACAAACCTTTTATTGGTTAACTGTTATACTTTTATTATTTACTTATTAGACTCTAATAAACATTTTGAGACCCGTTAGAACTTTTTGCTATGTGAATTGCACATTTGGCACCATATAGTTCACAAGGCACTTTTTAGGACCTATATAACTAATGTATAGTGCAAATTTTTTAGTTAAGTTCTTTTAACGATAACAGACAAACCTTTTATTGGTTAACTGTTATACTTTTATTATTTACTTATTAGACTCTAATAAACATTTTGAGACCCGTTAGAACTTTTTGCAATGTGAATTGCACATTTGGCACCATATAGTTCACAAGGCACTTTTTAGGACCTATATAACTAATGTATAGTGCAAATTTTTTAGTTAAGTTCTTTTAACGATAACAGACAAACCTTTTATTGGTTAACTGTTATACTTTTATTATTTACTTATTAGACTCTAATAAACATTTTGAGACCCGTTAGAACTTTTTGCAATGTGAATTGCACATTTGGCACCATATAGTTCACAAGGCACTTTTTAGGACCTATATAACTAATGTATAGTGCAAATTTTTTAGTTAAGTTCTTTTAACGATAACAGACAAACCTTTTATTGGTTAACTGTTATACTTTTATTATTTACTTATTAGACTCTAATAAACATTTTGAGACCCGTTAGAACTTTTTGCAATGTGAATTGCACATTTGGCACCATATAGTTCACAAGGCACTTTTTAGGACCTATATAACTAATGTATAGTGCAAATTTTTTAGTTAAGTTCTTTTAACGATAACAGACAAACCTTTTATTGGTTAACTGTTATACTTTTATTATTTACTTATTAGACTCTAATAAACATTTTGAGCCCGGTTAGAACTTTTTGCAATGTGAATTGCACATTTGGCACCATATAGTTCACAAGGCACTTTTTAGGACCTATATAACTAATGTATAGTGCAAATTTTTTAGTTAAGTTCTTTTAACGATAACAGACAAACCTTTTATTGGTTAACTGTTATACTTTCATTATTTACTTATTAGACTCTAATAAACATTTTGAGACCCGTTAGAACTTTTTGCTATGTGAATTGCACATTTGGCACCATATAGTTCACAAGGCACTTTTTAGGACCTATATAACTAATGTATAGTGCAAATGTTTTAGTTAAGTTCTTTTAACGATAACAGACAAACCTTTTATTGGTTAACTGTTGTACTTTTATTATTTACTTATTAGACGCTAATAAACATTTTGAGACCCGTTAGAACTTTTTGCAATGTGAATTGCACATTTGGCACCATATAGTTCACAAGGCACTTTTTAGGACCTATATAACTAATGTATAGTGCAAATTTTTTAGTTAAGTTCTTTTAACGATAACAGACAAACCTTTTATTGGTTAACTGTTATACTTTTATTATTTACTTATTAGACTCTAATAAACATTTTGAGACCCGTTAGAACTTTTTGCTATGTGAATTGCACATTTGGCACCATATAGTTCACAAGGCACTTTTTAGGACCTATATAACTAATGTATAGTGCAAATGTTTTAGTTAAGTTCTTTTAACGATAACAGACAAACCTTTTATTGGTTAACTGTTATACTTTTATTATTTACTTATTAGACTCTAATAAACATTTTGAGACCCGTTAGAACTTTTTGCAATGTGAATTGCACATTTGGCACCATATAGTTCACAAGGCACTTTTTAGGACCTATATAACTAATGTATAGTGCAAATTTTTTAGTTAAGTTCTTTTAACGATAACAGACAAACCTTTTATTGGTTAACTGTTATACTTTTATTATTTACTTATTAGACTCTAATAAACATTTTGAGACCCGTTAGAACTTTTTGCAATGTGAATTGCACATTTGGCACCATATAGTTCACAAGGCACTTTTTAGGACCTATATAACTAATGTATAGTGCAAATTTTTTAGTTAAGTTCTTTTAACGATAACAGACAAACCTTTTATTGGTTAACTGTTATACTTTTATTATTTACTTATTAGACTCTAATAAACATTTTGAGACCCGTTAGAACTTTTTGCAATGTGAATTGCACATTTGGCACCATATAGTTCACAAGGCACTTTTTAGGACCTATATAACTAATGTATAGTGCAAATTTTTTAGTTAAGTTCTTTTAACGATAACAGACAAACCTTTTATTGGTTAACTGTTATACTTTTATTATTTACTTATTAGACTCTAATAAACATTTTGAGACCGGGTAGAACTTTTTTCAATGTGAATTGCACATTTGGCACCATATAGTTCACAAGGCACTTTTTAGGACCTATATAACTAATGTATAGTGCAAATTTTTTAGTTAAGTTCTTTTAACGATAACAGACAAACCTTTTATTGGTTAACTGTTATACTTTTATTATTTACTTATTAGACGCTAATAAACATTTTGAGACCCGTTAGAAGTTTTTGCAATGTGAATTGCACATTTGGCACCATATAGTTCACAAGGCACTTTTTAGGACCTATATAACTAATGTATAGTGCAAATGTTTTAGTTAAGTTCTTTTAACGATAACAGACAAACCTTTTATTGGTTAACTGTTATACTTTTATTATTTACTTATTAGACTCTAATAAACATTTTGAGACCCGTTAGAACTTTTTGCAATGTGAATTGCACATTTGGCACCATATAGTTCACAAGGCACTTTTTAGGACCTATATAACTAATGTATAGTGCAAATTTTTTAGTTAAGTTCTTTTAACGATAACAGACAAACCTTTTATTGGTTAACTGTTATACTTTCATTATTTACTTATTAGACTCTAATAAACATTTTGAGACCCGTTAGAACTTTTTGCTATGTGAATTGCACATTTGGCACCATATAGTTCACAAGGCACTTTTTAGGACCTATATAACTAATGTATAGTGCAAATGTTTTAGTTAAGTTCTTTTAACGATAACAGACAAACCTTTTATTGGTTAACTGTTATACTTTTATTATTTACTTATTAGACGCTAATAAACATTTTGAGACCCGTTAGAACTTTTTGCAATGTGAATTGCACATTTGGCACCATATAGTTCACAAGGCACTTTTTAGGACCTATATAACTAATGTATAGTGCAAATTTTTTAGTTAAGTTCTTTTAACGATAACAGACAAACCTTTTATTGGTTAACTGTTATACTTTTATTATTTACTTATTAGAATCTAATAAACATTTTGAGACCCGTTAGAACTTTTCGCAATGTGAATTGCACATTTGGCACCATATAGTTCACAAGGCACTTTTTAGGACCTATATAACTAATGTATAGTGCAAATTTTTTAGTTAAGTTCTTTTAACGATAACAGACAAACCTTTTATTGGTTAACTGTTATACTTTTATTATTTACTTATTAGACTCTAATAAACATTTTGAGACCCGTTAGAACTTTTTGCAATGTGAATTGCACATTTGGCACCATATAGTTCACAAGGCACTTTTTAGGACCTATATAACCAATGTATAGTGCAAATTTTTTAGTTAAGTTCTTTTAACGATAACAGACAAACCTTTTATTGGTTAACTGTTATACTTTTATTATTTACTTATTAGACTCTAATAAACATTTTGAGACCCGTTAGAAGTTTTTGCAATGTGAATTGCACATTTGGCACCATATAGTTCACAAGGCACTTTTTAGGACCTATATAACTAATGTATAGTGCAAATATTTTAGTTAAGTGCTTTTAACGATAACAGACAAACCTTTTATTGGTTAACTGTTATACTTTTATTATTTACTTATTAGACTCTAATAAACATTTTGAGACCCGTTAGAACTTTTTGCTATGTGAATTGCACATTTGGCACCATATAGTTCACAAGGCACTTTTTAGGACCTATATAACTAATGTATAGTGCAAATGTTTTAGTTAAGTTCTTTTAACGATAACAGACAA
Source organism: Clavelina lepadiformis (assembly GCF_947623445.1). Lineage (NCBI taxonomy): Eukaryota > Metazoa > Chordata > Ascidiacea > Aplousobranchia > Clavelinidae > Clavelina > Clavelina lepadiformis. The sequence continues at coordinate 10,588,433 of NC_135245.1, read as the reverse complement.
ACCTTTTATTGGTTAACTGTTATACTTTTATTATTTACTTATTAGACTCTAATAAACATTTTGAGACCGGTTAGAACTTTTTGCAATGTGAATTGCACATTTGGCACCATATAGTTCACAAGGCACTTTTTAGGACCTATATAACTAATGTATAGTGCAAATTTTTTAGTTAAGTTCTTTTAACGATAACAGACAAACCTTTTATTGGTTAACTGTTATACTTTTATTATTTACTTATTAGACTCTAATAAACATTTTGAGACCCGTTAGAACGTTTCGCAATGTGAATTGCACATTTGGCACCATATAGTTCACAAGGCACTTTTTAGGACCTATATAACTAATGTATAGTGCAAATGTTTTAGTTAAGTTCTTTTAACGATAACAGACAAACCTTTTATTGGTTAACTGTTATACTTTTATTATTTACTTATTAGACTCTAATAAACATTTTGAGACCCGTTAGAAGTTTTTGCAATGTGAATTGCACATTTGGCACCATATAGTTCACAAGGCACTTTTTAGGACCTATATAACTAATGTATAGTGCAAATTTTTTAGTTAAGTTCTTTTAACGATAACAGACAAACCTTTTATTGGTTAACTGTTATACTTTTATTATTTACTTATTAGACTCTAATAAACATTTTGAGACCCGTTAGAAGTTTTTGCAATGTGAATTGCACATTTGGCACCATATAGTTCACAAGTCACTTTTTAGGACCTATATAACTAATGTATAGTGCAAATTTTTTAGTTAAGTTCTTTTAACGATAACAGACAAACCTTTTATTGGTTAACTGTTATACTTTTATTATTTACTTATTAGACTCTAATAAACATTTTGAGACCCGTTAGAAGTTTTTGCAATGTGAATTGCACATTTGGCACCATATAGTTCACAAGGCACTTTTTAGGACCTATATAACTAATGTATAGTGCAAATTTTTTAGTTAAGTTCTTTTAACGATAACAGACAAACCTTTTATTGGTTAACTGTTATACTTTTATTATTTACTTATTAGAATCTAATAAACATTTTGAGACCCGTTAGAACTTTTCGCAATGTGAATTGCACATTTGGCACCATATAGTTCACAAGGCACTTTTTAGGACCTATATAACTAATGTATAGTGCAAATGTTTTAGTTAAGTTCTTTTAACGATAACAGACAAACCTTTTATTGGTTAACTGTTATACTTTTATTATTTACTTATTAGACTCTAATAAACATTTTGAGACCCGTTAGAACTTTTTGCTATGTGAATTGCACATTTGGCACCATATAGTTCACAAGGCACTTTTTAGGACCTATATAACTAATGTATAGTGCAAATTTTTTAGTTAAGTTCTTTTAACGATAACAGACAAACCTTTTATTGGTTAACTGTTATACTTTTATTATTTACTTATTAGACTCTAATAAACATTTTGAGACCCGTTAGAACTTTTTGCTATGTGAATTGCACATTTGGCACCATATAGTTCACAAGGCACTTTTTAGGACCTATATAACTAATGTATAGTGCAAATTTTTTAGTTAAGTTCTTTTAACGATAACAGACAAACCTTTTATTGGTTAACTGTTATACTTTTATTATTTACTTATTAGACTCTAATAAACATTTTGAGACCCGTTAGAACTTTTTGCAATGTGAATTGCACATTTGGCACCATATAGTTCACAAGGCACTTTTTAGGACCTATATAACTAATGTATAGTGCAAATTTTTTAGTTAAGTTCTTTTAACGATAACAGACAAACCTTTTATTGGTTAACTGTTATACTTTTATTATTTACTTATTAGACTCTAATAAACATTTTGAGACCCGTTAGAACTTTTTGCAATGTGAATTGCACATTTGGCACCATATAGTTCACAAGGCACTTTTTAGGACCTATATAACTAATGTATAGTGCAAATTTTTTAGTTAAGTTCTTTTAACGATAACAGACAAACCTTTTATTGGTTAACTGTTATACTTTTATTATTTACTTATTAGACTCTAATAAACATTTTGAGACCCGTTAGAACTTTTTGCAATGTGAATTGCACATTTGGCACCATATAGTTCACAAGGCACTTTTTAGGACCTATATAACTAATGTATAGTGCAAATTTTTTAGTTAAGTTCTTTTAACGATAACAGACAAACCTTTTATTGGTTAACTGTTATACTTTTATTATTTACTTATTAGACTCTAATAAACATTTTGAGACCGGGTAGAACTTTTTTCAATGTGAATTGCACATTTGGCACCATATAGTTCACAAGGCACTTTTTAGGACCTATATAACTAATGTATAGTGCAAATTTTTTAGTTAAGTTCTTTTAACGATAACAGACAAACCTTTTATTGGTTAACTGTTATACTTTTATTATTTACTTATTAGACGCTAATAAACATTTTGAGACCCGTTAGAAGTTTTTGCAATGTGAATTGCACATTTGGCACCATATAGTTCACAAGGCACTTTTTAGGACCTATATAACTAATGTATAGTGCAAATGTTTTAGTTAAGTTCTTTTAACGATAACAGACAAACCTTTTATTGGTTAACTGTTATACTTTTATTATTTACTTATTAGACTCTAATAAACATTTTGAGACCCGTTAGAACTTTTTGCAATGTGAATTGCACATTTGGCACCATATAGTTCACAAGGCACTTTTTAGGACCTATATAACTAATGTATAGTGCAAATTTTTTAGTTAAGTTCTTTTAACGATAACAGACAAACCTTTTATTGGTTAACTGTTATACTTTCATTATTTACTTATTAGACTCTAATAAACATTTTGAGACCCGTTAGAACTTTTTGCTATGTGAATTGCACATTTGGCACCATATAGTTCACAAGGCACTTTTTAGGACCTATATAACTAATGTATAGTGCAAATGTTTTAGTTAAGTTCTTTTAACGATAACAGACAAACCTTTTATTGGTTAACTGTTATACTTTTATTATTTACTTATTAGACGCTAATAAACATTTTGAGACCCGTTAGAACTTTTTGCAATGTGAATTGCACATTTGGCACCATATAGTTCACAAGGCACTTTTTAGGACCTATATAACTAATGTATAGTGCAAATTTTTTAGTTAAGTTCTTTTAACGATAACAGACAAACCTTTTATTGGTTAACTGTTATACTTTTATTATTTACTTATTAGAATCTAATAAACATTTTGAGACCCGTTAGAACTTTTCGCAATGTGAATTGCACATTTGGCACCATATAGTTCACAAGGCACTTTTTAGGACCTATATAACTAATGTATAGTGCAAATTTTTTAGTTAAGTTCTTTTAACGATAACAGACAAACCTTTTATTGGTTAACTGTTATACTTTTATTATTTACTTATTAGACTCTAATAAACATTTTGAGACCCGTTAGAACTTTTTGCAATGTGAATTGCACATTTGGCACCATATAGTTCACAAGGCACTTTTTAGGACCTATATAACCAATGTATAGTGCAAATTTTTTAGTTAAGTTCTTTTAACGATAACAGACAAACCTTTTATTGGTTAACTGTTATACTTTTATTATTTACTTATTAGACTCTAATAAACATTTTGAGACCCGTTAGAAGTTTTTGCAATGTGAATTGCACATTTGGCACCATATAGTTCACAAGGCACTTTTTAGGACCTATATAACTAATGTATAGTGCAAATATTTTAGTTAAGTGCTTTTAACGATAACAGACAAACCTTTTATTGGTTAACTGTTATACTTTTATTATTTACTTATTAGACTCTAATAAACATTTTGAGACCCGTTAGAACTTTTTGCTATGTGAATTGCACATTTGGCACCATATAGTTCACAAGGCACTTTTTAGGACCTATATAACTAATGTATAGTGCAAATGTTTTAGTTAAGTTCTTTTAACGATAACAGACAAACCTTTTATTGGTTAACTGTTATACTTTTATTATTTACTTATTAGACTCTAATAAACATTTTGAGACCGGTTAGAACTTTTTGCAATGTGAATTGCACATTTGGCACCATATAGTTCACAAGGCACTTTTTAGGACCTATATAACTAATGTATAGTGCAAATTTTTTAGTTAAGTTCTTTTAACGATAACAGACAAACCTTTTATTGGTTAACTGTTATACTTTTATTATTTACTTATTAGACTCTAATAAACATTTTGAGACCGGGTAGAACTTTTTTCAATGTGAATTGCACATTTGGCACCATATAGTTCACAAGGCACTTTTTAGGACCTATATAACTAATGTATAGTGCAAATTTTTTAGTTAAGTTCTTTTAACGATAACAGACAAACCTTTTATTGGTTAACTGTTATACTTTTATTATTTACTTATTAGACGCTAATAAACATTTTGAGACCCGTTAGAAGTTTTTGCAATGTGAATTGCACATTTGGCACCATATAGTTCACAAGGCACTTTTTAGGACCTATATAACTAATGTATAGTGCAAATGTTTTAGTTAAGTTCTTTTAACGATAACAGACAAACCTTTTATTGGTTAACTGTTATACTTTTATTATTTACTTATTAGACTCTAATAAACATTTTGAGACCCGTTAGAACTTTTTGCAATGTGAATTGCACATTTGGCACCATATAGTTCACAAGGCACTTTTTAGGACCTATATAACTAATGTATAGTGCAAATTTTTTAGTTAAGTTCTTTTAACGATAACAGACAAACCTTTTATTGGTTAACTGTTATACTTTCATTATTTACTTATTAGACTCTAATAAACATTTTGAGACCCGTTAGAACTTTTTGCTATGTGAATTGCACATTTGGCACCATATAGTTCACAAGGCACTTTTTAGGACCTATATAACTAATGTATAGTGCAAATGTTTTAGTTAAGTTCTTTTAACGATAACAGACAAACCTTTTATTGGTTAACTGTTATACTTTTATTATTTACTTATTAGACGCTAATAAACATTTTGAGACCCGTTAGAACTTTTTGCAATGTGAATTGCACATTTGGCACCATATAGTTCACAAGGCACTTTTTAGGACCTATATAACTAATGTATAGTGCAAATTTTTTAGTTAAGTTCTTTTAACGATAACAGACAAACCTTTTATTGGTTAACTGTTATACTTTTATTATTTACTTATTAGAATCTAATAAACATTTTGAGACCCGTTAGAACTTTTCGCAATGTGAATTGCACATTTGGCACCATATAGTTCACAAGGCACTTTTTAGGACCTATATAACTAATGTATAGTGCAAATTTTTTAGTTAAGTTCTTTTAACGATAACAGACAAACCTTTTATTGGTTAACTGTTATACTTTTATTATTTACTTATTAGACTCTAATAAACATTTTGAGACCCGTTAGAACTTTTTGCAATGTGAATTGCACATTTGGCACCATATAGTTCACAAGGCACTTTTTAGGACCTATATAACCAATGTATAGTGCAAATTTTTTAGTTAAGTTCTTTTAACGATAACAGACAAACCTTTTATTGGTTAACTGTTATACTTTTATTATTTACTTATTAGACTCTAATAAACATTTTGAGACCCGTTAGAAGTTTTTGCAATGTGAATTGCACATTTGGCACCATATAGTTCACAAGGCACTTTTTAGGACCTATATAACTAATGTATAGTGCAAATATTTTAGTTAAGTGCTTTTAACGATAACAGACAAACCTTTTATTGGTTAACTGTTATACTTTTATTATTTACTTATTAGACTCTAATAAACATTTTGAGACCCGTTAGAACTTTTTGCTATGTGAATTGCACATTTGGCACCATATAGTTCACAAGGCACTTTTTAGGACCTATATAACTAATGTATAGTGCAAATGTTTTAGTTAAGTTCTTTTAACGATAACAGACAAACCTTTTATTGGTTAACTGTTATACTTTTATTATTTACTTATTAGACTCTAATAAACATTTTGAGACCGGTTAGAACTTTTTGCAATGTGAATTGCACATTTGGCACCATATAGTTCACAAGGCACTTTTTAGGACCTATATAACTAATGTATAGTGCAAATTTTTTAGTTAAGTTCTTTTAACGATAACAGACAAACCTTTTATTGGTTAACTGTTATACTTTTATTATTTACTTATTAGACTCTAATAAACATTTTGAGACCCGTTAGAACGTTTCGCAATGTGAATTGCACATTTGGCACCATATAGTTCACAAGGCACTTTTTAGGACCTATATAACTAATGTATAGTGCAAATGTTTTAGTTAAGTTCTTTTAACGATAACAGACAAACCTTTTATTGGTTAACTGTTATACTTTTATTATTTACTTATTAGACTCTAATAAACATTTTGAGACCCGTTAGAAGTTTTTGCAATGTGAATTGCACATTTGGCACCATATAGTTCACAAGGCACTTTTTAGGACCTATATAACTAATGTATAGTGCAAATTTTTTAGTTAAGTTCTTTTAACGATAACAGACAAACCTTTTATTGGTTAACTGTTATACTTTTATTATTTACTTATTAGACTCTAATAAACATTTTGAGACCCGTTAGAAGTTTTTGCAATGTGAATTGCACATTTGGCACCATATAGTTCACAAGTCACTTTTTAGGACCTATATAACTAATGTATAGTGCAAATTTTTTAGTTAAGTTCTTTTAACGATAACAGACAAACCTTTTATTGGTTAACTGTTATACTTTTATTATTTACTTATTAGACTCTAATAAACATTTTGAGACCCGTTAGAAGTTTTTGCAATGTGAATTGCACATTTGGCACCATATAGTTCACAAGGCACTTTTTAGGACCTATATAACTAATGTATAGTGCAAATTTTTTAGTTAAGTTCTTTTAACGATAACAGACAAACCTTTTATTGGTTAACTGTTATACTTTTATTATTTACTTATTAGAATCTAATAAACATTTTGAGACCCGTTAGAACTTTTCGCAATGTGAATTGCACATTTGGCACCATATAGTTCACAAGGCACTTTTTAGGACCTATATAACTAATGTATAGTGCAAATGTTTTAGTTAAGTTCTTTTAACGATAACAGACAAACCTTTTATTGGTTAACTGTTATACTTTTATTATTTACTTATTAGACTCTAATAAACATTTTGAGACCCGTTAGAACTTTTTGCTATGTGAATTGCACATTTGGCACCATATAGTTCACAAGGCACTTTTTAGGACCTATATAACTAATGTATAGTGCAAATTTTTTAGTTAAGTTCTTTTAACGATAACAGACAAACCTTTTATTGGTTAACTGTTATACTTTTATTATTTACTTATTAGACTCTAATAAACATTTTGAGACCCGTTAGAACTTTTTGCTATGTGAATTGCACATTTGGCACCATATAGTTCACAAGGCACTTTTTAGGACCTATATAACTAATGTATAGTGCAAATTTTTTAGTTAAGTTCTTTTAACGATAACAGACAAACCTTTTATTGGTTAACTGTTATACTTTTATTATTTACTTATTAGACTCTAATAAACATTTTGAGACCCGTTAGAACTTTTTGCAATGTGAATTGCACATTTGGCACCATATAGTTCACAAGGCACTTTTTAGGACCTATATAACTAATGTATAGTGCAAATTTTTTAGTTAAGTTCTTTTAACGATAACAGACAAACCTTTTATTGGTTAACTGTTATACTTTTATTATTTACTTATTAGACTCTAATAAACATTTTGAGACCCGTTAGAACTTTTTGCAATGTGAATTGCACATTTGGCACCATATAGTTCACAAGGCACTTTTTAGGACCTATATAACTAATGTATAGTGCAAATTTTTTAGTTAAGTTTTTTTAACGATAACAGACAAACCTTTTATTGGTTAACTGTTATACTTTTATTATTTACTTATTAGACTCTAATAAACATTTTGAGACCCGTTAGAACTTTTTGCTATGTGAATTGCACATTTGGCACCATATAGTTCACAAGGCACTTTTTAGGACCTATATAACTAATGTATAGTGCAAATGTTTTAGTTAAGTTCTTTTAACGATAACAGACAAACCTTTTATTGGTTAACTGTTATACTTTTATTATTTACTTATTAGACTCTAATAAACATTTTGAGACCCGTTAGAACTTTTTGCTATGTGAATTGCACATTTGGCACCATATAGTTCACAAGGCACTTTTTAGGACCTATATAACTAATGTATAGTGCAAATTTTTTAGTTAAGTTCTTTTAACGATAACAGACAAACCTTTTATTGGTTAACTGTTATACTTTTATTATTTACTTATTAGACTCTAATAAACATTTTGAGACCCGTTAGAACTTTTTGCAATGTGAATTGCACATTTGGCACCATATAGTTCACAAGGCACTTTTTAGGACCTATATAACTAATGTATAGTGCAAATTTTTTAGTTAAGTTCTTTTAACGATAACAGACAAACCTTTTATTGGTTAACTGTTATACTTTCATTATTTACTTATTAGACTCTATTAAACATTTTGAGACCCGTTAGAACTTTTTGCTATGTGAATTGCACATTTGGCACCATATAGTTCACAAGGCACTTTTTAGGACCTATATAACTAATGTATAGTGCAAATGTTTTAGTTAAGTTCTTTTAACGATAACAGACAAACCTTTTATTGGTTAACTGTTGTACTTTTATTATTTACTTATTAGACGCTAATAAACATTTTGAGACCCGTTAGAACTTTTTGCAATGTGAATTGCACATTTGGCACCATATAGTTCACAAGGCACTTTTTAGGACCTATATAACTAATGTATAGTGCAAATTTTTTAGTTAAGTTCTTTTAACGATAACAGACAAACCTTTTATTGGTTAACTGTTATACTTTTATTATTTACTTATTAGACTCTAATAAACATTTTGAGACCCGTTAGAACTTTTTGCTATGTGAATTGCACATTTGGCACCATATAGTTCACAAGGCACTTTTTAGGACCTATATAACTAATGTATAGTGCAAATGTTTTAGTTAAGTTCTTTTAACGATAACAGACAAACCTTTTATTGGTTAACTGTTATACTTTTATTATTTACTTATTAGACTCTAATAAACATTTTGAGACCCGTTAGAACTTTTTGCAATGTGAATTGCACATTTGGCACCATATAGTTCACAAGGCACTTTTTAGGACCTATATAACTAATGTATAGTGCAAATTTTTTAGTTAAGTTCTTTTAACGATAACAGACAAACCTTTTATTGGTTAACTGTTATACTTTTATTATTTACTTATTAGACTCTAATAAACATTTTGAGACCCGTTAGAAGTTTTTGCAATGTGAATTGCACATTTGGCACCATATAGTTCACAAGGCACTTTTTAGGACCTATATAACTAATGTATAGTGCAAATTTTTTAGTTAAGTTCTTTTAACGATAACAGACAAACCTTTTATTGGTTAACTGTTATACTTTTATTATTTACTTATTAGACTCTAATAAACATTTTGAGACCCGTTAGAAGTTTTTGCAATGTGAATTGCACATTTGGCACCATATAGTTCACAAGTCACTTTTTAGGACCTATATAACTAATGTATAGTGCAAATTTTTTAGTTAAGTTCTTTTAACGATAACAGACAAACCTTTTATTGGTTAACTGTTATACTTTTATTATTTACTTATTAGACTCTAATAAACATTTTGAGACCCGTTAGAAGTTTTTGCAATGTGAATTGCACATTTGGCACCATATAGTTCACAAGGCACTTTTTAGGACCTATATAACTAATGTATAGTGCAAATTTTTTAGTTAAGTTGTTTTAACGATAACAGACAAACCTTTTATTGGTTAACTGTTATACTTTTATTATTTACTTATTAGAATCTAATAAACATTTTGAGACCCGTTAGAACTTTTCGCAATGTGAATTGCACATTTGGCACCATATAGTTCACAAGGCACTTTTTAGGACCTATATAACTAATGTATAGTGCAAATGTTTTAGTTAAGTTCTTTTAACGATAACAGACAAACCTTTTATTGGTTAACTGTTATACTTTTATTATTTACTTATTAGACTCTAATAAACATTTTGAGACCCGTTAGAAGTTTTTGCAATGTGAATTGCACATTTGGCACCATATAGTTCACAAGGCACTTTTTAGGACCTATATAACTAATGTATAGTGCAAATTTTTTAGTTAAGTTCTTTTAACGATAACAGACAAACCTTTTATTGGTTAACTGTTATACTTTTATTATTTACTTATTAGAATCTAATAAACATTTTGAGACCCGTTAGAACTTTTCGCAATGTGAATTGCACATTTGGCACCATATAGTTCACAAGGCACTTTTTAGGACCTATATAACTAATGTATAGTGCAAATGTTTTAGTTAAGTTCTTTTAACGATAACAGACAAACCTTTTATTGGTTAACTGTTATACTTTTATTATTTACTTATTAGACTCTAATAAACATTTTGAGACCCGTTAGAACTTTTTGCTATGTGAATTGCACATTTGGCACCATATAGTTCACAAGGCACTTTTTAGGACCTATATAACTAATGTATAGTGCAAATTTTTTAGTTAAGTTCTTTTAACGATAACAGACAAACCTTTTATTGGTTAACTGTTATACTTTTATTATTTACTTATTAGACTCTAATAAACATTTTGAGACCCGTTAGAACTTTTTGCTATGTGAATTGCACATTTGGCACCATATAGTTCACAAGGCACTTTTTAGGACCTATATAACTAATGTATAGTGCAAATTTTTTAGTTAAGTTCTTTTAACGATAACAGACAAACCTTTTATTGGTTAACTGTTATACTTTTATTATTTACTTATTAGACTCTAATAAACATTTTGAGACCCGTTAGAACTTTTTGCAATGTGAATTGCACATTTGGCACCATATAGTTCACAAGGCACTTTTTAGGACCTATATAACTAATGTATAGTGCAAATTTTTTAGTTAAGTTCTTTTAACGATAACAGACAAACCTTTTATTGGTTAACTGTTATACTTTTATTATTTACTTATTAGACTCTAATAAACATTTTGAGACCCGTTAGAACTTTTTGCAATGTGAATTGCACATTTGGCACCATATAGTTCACAAGGCACTTTTTAGGACCTATATAACTAATGTATAGTGCAAATTTTTTAGTTAAGTTTTTTTAACGATAACAGACAAACCTTTTATTGGTTAACTGTTATACTTTTATTATTTACTTATTAGACTCTAATAAACATTTTGAGACCCGTTAGAACTTTTTGCTATGTGAATTGCACATTTGGCACCATATAGTTCACAAGGCACTTTTTAGGACCTATATAACTAATGTATAGTGCAAATGTTTTAGTTAAGTTCTTTTAACGATAACAGACAAACCTTTTATTGGTTAACTGTTATACTTTTATTATTTACTTATTAGACTCTAATAAACATTTTGAGACCCGTTAGAACTTTTTGCTATGTGAATTGCACATTTGGCACCATATAGTTCACAAGGCACTTTTTAGGACCTATATAACTAATGTATAGTGCAAATTTTTTAGTTAAGTTCTTTTAACGATAACAGACAAACCTTTTATTGGTTAACTGTTATACTTTTATTATTTACTTATTAGACTCTAATAAACATTTTGAGACCCGTTAGAACTTTTTGCAATGTGAATTGCACATTTGGCACCATATAGTTCACAAGGCACTTTTTAGGACCTATATAACTAATGTATAGTGCAAATTTTTTAGTTAAGTTCTTTTAACGATAACAGACAAACCTTTTATTGGTTAACTGTTATACTTTCATTATTTACTTATTAGACTCTATTAAACATTTTGAGACCCGTTAGAACTTTTTGCTATGTGAATTGCACATTTGGCACCATATAGTTCACAAGGCACTTTTTAGGACCTATATAACTAATGTATAGTGCAAATGTTTTAGTTAAGTTCTTTTAACGATAACAGACAAACCTTTTATTGGTTAACTGTTGTACTTTTATTATTTACTTATTAGACGCTAATAAACATTTTGAGACCCGTTAGAACTTTTTGCAATGTGAATTGCACATTTGGCACCATATAGTTCACAAGGCACTTTTTAGGACCTATATAACTAATGTATAGTGCAAATTTTTTAGTTAAGTTCTTTTAACGATAACAGACAAACCTTTTATTGGTTAACTGTTATACTTTTATTATTTACTTATTAGACTCTAATAAACATTTTGAGACCCGTTAGAACTTTTTGCTATGTGAATTGCACATTTGGCACCATATAGTTCACAAGGCACTTTTTAGGACCTATATAACTAATGTATAGTGCAAATGTTTTAGTTAAGTTCTTTTAACGATAACAGACAAACCTTTTATTGGTTAACTGTTATACTTTTATTATTTACTTATTAGACTCTAATAAACATTTTGAGACCCGTTAGAACTTTTTGCAATGTGAATTGCACATTTGGCACCATATAGTTCACAAGGCACTTTTTAGGACCTATATAACTAATGTATAGTGCAAATTTTTTAGTTAAGTTCTTTTAACGATAACAGACAAACCTTTTATTGGTTAACTGTTATACTTTTATTATTTACTTATTAGACTCTAATAAACATTTTGAGACCCGTTAGAAGTTTTTGCAATGTGAATTGCACATTTGGCACCATATAGTTCACAAGGCACTTTTTAGGACCTATATAACTAATGTATAGTGCAAATTTTTTAGTTAAGTTCTTTTAACGATAACAGACAAACCTTTTATTGGTTAACTGTTATACTTTTATTATTTACTTATTAGACTCTAATAAACATTTTGAGACCCGTTAGAAGTTTTTGCAATGTGAATTGCACATTTGGCACCATATAGTTCACAAGTCACTTTTTAGGACCTATATAACTAATGTATAGTGCAAATTTTTTAGTTAAGTTCTTTTAACGATAACAGACAAACCTTTTATTGGTTAACTGTTATACTTTTATTATTTACTTATTAGACTCTAATAAACATTTTGAGACCCGTTAGAAGTTTTTGCAATGTGAATTGCACATTTGGCACCATATAGTTCACAAGGCACTTTTTAGGACCTATATAACTAATGTATAGTGCAAATTTTTTAGTTAAGTTGTTTTAACGATAACAGACAAACCTTTTATTGGTTAACTGTTATACTTTTATTATTTACTTATTAGAATCTAATAAACATTTTGAGACCCGTTAGAACTTTTCGCAATGTGAATTGCACATTTGGCACCATATAGTTCACAAGGCACTTTTTAGGACCTATATAACTAATGTATAGTGCAAATGTTTTAGTTAAGTTCTTTTAACGATAACAGACAAACCTTTTATTGGTTAACTGTTATACTTTTATTATTTACTTATTAGACTCTAATAAACATTTTGAGACCCGTTAGAACTTTTTGCAATGTGAATTGCACATTTGGCACCATATAGTTCACAAGGCACTTTTTAGGACCTATATAACTAATGTATAGTGCAAATTTTTTAGTTAAGTTCTTTTAACGATAACAGACAAACCTTTTATTGGTTAACTGTTATACTTTTATTATTTACTTATTAGACTCTAATAAACATTTTGAGACCCGTTAGAACTTTTTTCAATGTGAATTGCACATTTGGCACCATATAGTTCACAAGGCACTTTTTAGGACCTATATAACTAATGTATAGTGCAAATTTTTTAGTTAAGTTCTTTTAACGATAACAGACAAACCTTTTATTGGTTAACTGTTATACTTTTATTATTTACTTATTAGACTCTAATAAACATTTTGAGACCCGTTAGAACTTTTTGCAATGTGAATTGCACATTTGGCACCATATAGTTCACAAGGCACTTTTTAGGACCTATATAACTAATGTATAGTGCAAATTTTTTAGTTAAGTTCTTTTAACGATAACAGACAAACCTTTTATTGGTTAACTGTTATACTTTTATTATTTACTTATTAGACTCTAATAAACATTTTGAGCCCGGTTAGAACTTTTTGCAATGTGAATTGCACATTTGGCACCATATAGTTCACAAGGCACTTTTTAGGACCTATATAACTAATGTATAGTGCAAATTTTTTAGTTAAGTTCTTTTAACGATAACAGACAAACCTTTTATTGGTTAACTGTTATACTTTCATTATTTACTTATTAGACTCTAATAAACATTTTGAGACCCGTTAGAACTTTTTGCTATGTGAATTGCACATTTGGCACCATATAGTTCACAAGGCACTTTTTAGGACCTATATAACTAATGTATAGTGCAAATGTTTTAGTTAAGTTCTTTTAACGATAACAGACAAACCTTTTATTGGTTAACTGTTGTACTTTTATTATTTACTTATTAGACGCTAATAAACATTTTGAGACCCGTTAGAACTTTTTGCAATGTGAATTGCACATTTGGCACCATATAGTTCACAAGGCACTTTTTAGGACCTATATAACTAATGTATAGTGCAAATGTTTTAGTTAAGTTCTTTTAACGATAACAGACAAACCTTTTATTGGTTAACTGTTATACTTTTATTATTTACTTATTAGACTCTAATAAACATTTTGAGACCCGTTAGAACTTTTTGCAATGTGAATTGCACATTTGGCACCATATAGTTCACAAGGCACTTTTTAGGACCTATATAACTAATGTATAGTGCAAATTTTTTAGTTAAGTTCTTTTAACGATAACAGACAAACCTTTTATTGGTTAACTGTTATACTTTTATTATTTACTTATTAGACTCTAATAAACATTTTGAGACCCGTTAGAACTTTTTGCAATGTGAATTGCACATTTGGCACCATATAGTTCACAAGGCACTTTTTAGGACCTATATAACTAATGTATAGTGCAAATTTTTTAGTTAAGTTCTTTTAACGATAACAGACAAACCTTTTATTGGTTAACTGTTATACTTTTATTATTTACTTATTAGACTCTAATAAACATTTTGAGCCCGGTTAGAACTTTTTGCAATGTGAATTGCACATTTGGCACCATATAGTTCACAAGGCACTTTTTAGGACCTATATAACTAATGTATAGTGCAAATTTTTTAGTTAAGTTCTTTTAACGATAACAGACAAACCTTTTATTGGTTAACTGTTATACTTTCATTATTTACTTATTAGACTCTAATAAACATTTTGAGACCCGTTAGAACTTTTTGCTATGTGAATTGCACATTTGGCACCATATAGTTCACAAGGCACTTTTTAGGACCTATATAACTAATGTATAGTGCAAATGTTTTAGTTAAGTTCTTTTAACGATAACAGACAAACCTTTTATTGGTTAACTGTTGTACTTTTATTATTTACTTATTAGACTCTAATAAACATTTTGAGACCCGTTAGAACTTTTTGCAATGTGAATTGCACATTTGGCACCATATAGTTCACAAGGCACTTTTTAGGACCTATATAACTAATGTATAGTGCAAATTTTTTAGTTAAGTTCTTTTAACGATAACAGACAAACCTTTTATTGGTTAACTGTTATACTTTTATTATTTACTTATTAGACTCTAATAAACATTTTGAGACCCGTTAGAACTTTTTGCAATGTGAATTAAACATTTGGCACCATATAGTTCACAAGGCACTTTTTAGGACCTATATAACTAATGTATAGTGCAAATGTTTTAGTTAAGTTCTTTTAACGATAACAGACAAACCTTTTATTGGTTAACTGTTATACTTTTATTATTTACTTATTAGACTCTAATAAACATTTTGAGACCCGTTAGAACTTTTTGCAATGTGAATTGCACATTTGGCACCATATAGTTCACAAGGCACTTTTTAGGACCTATATAACTAATGTATAGTGCAAATTTTTTAGTTAAGTTCTTTTAACGATAACAGACAAACCTTTTATTGGTTAACTGTTATACTTTTATTATTTACTTATTAGAATCTAATAAACATTTTGAGACCCGTTAGAACTTTTCGCAATGTGAATTGCACATTTGGCACCATATAGTTCACAAGGCACTTTTTAGGACCTATATAACTAATGTATAGTGCAAATGTTTTAGTTAAGTTCTTTTAACGATAACAGACAAACCTTTTATTGGTTAACTGTTATACTTTTATTATTTACTTATTAGACTCTAATAAACATTTTGAGACCCGTTAGAACTTTTTGCTATGTGAATTGCACATTTGGCACCATATAGTTCACAAGGCACTTTTTAGGACCTATATAACTAATGTATAGTGCAAATTTTTTAGTTAAGTTCTTTTAACGATAACAGACAAACCTTTTATTGGTTAACTGTTATACTTTTATTATTTACTTATTAGACTCTAATAAACATTTTGAGACCCGTTAGAACTTTTTGCTATGTGAATTGCACATTTGGCACCATATAGTTCACAAGGCACTTTTTAGGACCTATATAACTAATGTATAGTGCAAATTTTTTAGTTAAGTTCTTTTAACGATAACAGACAAACCTTTTATTGGTTAACTGTTATACTTTTATTATTTACTTATTAGACTCTAATAAACATTTTGAGACCCGTTAGAACTTTTTGCAATGTGAATTGCACATTTGGCACCATATAGTTCACAAGGCACTTTTTAGGACCTATATAACTAATGTATAGTGCAAATTTTTTAGTTAAGTTCTTTTAACGATAACAGACAAACCTTTTATTGGTTAACTGTTATACTTTTATTATTTACTTATTAGACTCTAATAAACATTTTGAGACCCGTTAGAACTTTTTGCAATGTGAATTGCACATTTGGCACCATATAGTTCACAAGGCACTTTTTAGGACCTATATAACTAATGTATAGTGCAAATTTTTTAGTTAAGTTTTTTTAACGATAACAGACAAACCTTTTATTGGTTAACTGTTATACTTTTATTATTTACTTATTAGACTCTAATAAACATTTTGAGACCCGTTAGAACTTTTTGCTATGTGAATTGCACATTTGGCACCATATAGTTCACAAGGCACTTTTTAGGACCTATATAACTAATGTATAGTGCAAATGTTTTAGTTAAGTTCTTTTAACGATAACAGACAAACCTTTTATTGGTTAACTGTTATACTTTTATTATTTACTTATTAGACTCTAATAAACATTTTGAGACCCGTTAGAACTTTTTGCTATGTGAATTGCACATTTGGCACCATATAGTTCACAAGGCACTTTTTAGGACCTATATAACTAATGTATAGTGCAAATTTTTTAGTTAAGTTCTTTTAACGATAACAGACAAACCTTTTATTGGTTAACTGTTATACTTTTATTATTTACTTATTAGACTCTAATAAACATTTTGAGACCCGTTAGAACTTTTTGCAATGTGAATTGCACATTTGGCACCATATAGTTCACAAGGCACTTTTTAGGACCTATATAACTAATGTATAGTGCAAATTTTTTAGTTAAGTTCTTTTAACGATAACAGACAAACCTTTTATTGGTTAACTGTTATACTTTCATTATTTACTTATTAGACTCTATTAAACATTTTGAGACCCGTTAGAACTTTTTGCTATGTGAATTGCACATTTGGCACCATATAGTTCACAAGGCACTTTTTAGGACCTATATAACTAATGTATAGTGCAAATGTTTTAGTTAAGTTCTTTTAACGATAACAGACAAACCTTTTATTGGTTAACTGTTGTACTTTTATTATTTACTTATTAGACGCTAATAAACATTTTGAGACCCGTTAGAACTTTTTGCAATGTGAATTGCACATTTGGCACCATATAGTTCACAAGGCACTTTTTAGGACCTATATAACTAATGTATAGTGCAAATTTTTTAGTTAAGTTCTTTTAACGATAACAGACAAACCTTTTATTGGTTAACTGTTATACTTTTATTATTTACTTATTAGACTCTAATAAACATTTTGAGACCCGTTAGAACTTTTTGCTATGTGAATTGCACATTTGGCACCATATAGTTCACAAGGCACTTTTTAGGACCTATATAACTAATGTATAGTGCAAATGTTTTAGTTAAGTTCTTTTAACGATAACAGACAAACCTTTTATTGGTTAACTGTTATACTTTTATTATTTACTTATTAGACTCTAATAAACATTTTGAGACCCGTTAGAACTTTTTGCAATGTGAATTGCACATTTGGCACCATATAGTTCACAAGGCACTTTTTAGGACCTATATAACTAATGTATAGTGCAAATTTTTTAGTTAAGTTCTTTTAACGATAACAGACAAACCTTTTATTGGTTAACTGTTATACTTTTATTATTTACTTATTAGACTCTAATAAACATTTTGAGACCCGTTAGAAGTTTTTGCAATGTGAATTGCACATTTGGCACCATATAGTTCACAAGGCACTTTTTAGGACCTATATAACTAATGTATAGTGCAAATTTTTTAGTTAAGTTCTTTTAACGATAACAGACAAACCTTTTATTGGTTAACTGTTATACTTTTATTATTTACTTATTAGACTCTAATAAACATTTTGAGACCCGTTAGAAGTTTTTGCAATGTGAATTGCACATTTGGCACCATATAGTTCACAAGTCACTTTTTAGGACCTATATAACTAATGTATAGTGCAAATTTTTTAGTTAAGTTCTTTTAACGATAACAGACAAACCTTTTATTGGTTAACTGTTATACTTTTATTATTTACTTATTAGACTCTAATAAACATTTTGAGACCCGTTAGAAGTTTTTGCAATGTGAATTGCACATTTGGCACCATATAGTTCACAAGGCACTTTTTAGGACCTATATAACTAATGTATAGTGCAAATTTTTTAGTTAAGTTGTTTTAACGATAACAGACAAACCTTTTATTGGTTAACTGTTATACTTTTATTATTTACTTATTAGAATCTAATAAACATTTTGAGACCCGTTAGAACTTTTCGCAATGTGAATTGCACATTTGGCACCATATAGTTCACAAGGCACTTTTTAGGACCTATATAACTAATGTATAGTGCAAATGTTTTAGTTAAGTTCTTTTAACGATAACAGACAAACCTTTTATTGGTTAACTGTTATACTTTTATTATTTACTTATTAGACTCTAATAAACATTTTGAGACCCGTTAGAACTTTTTGCAATGTGAATTGCACATTTGGCACCATATAGTTCACAAGGCACTTTTTAGGACCTATATAACTAATGTATAGTGCAAATTTTTTAGTTAAGTTCTTTTAACGATAACAGACAAACCTTTTATTGGTTAACTGTTATACTTTTATTATTTACTTATTAGACTCTAATAAACATTTTGAGACCCGTTAGAACTTTTTTCAATGTGAATTGCACATTTGGCACCATATAGTTCACAAGGCACTTTTTAGGACCTATATAACTAATGTATAGTGCAAATTTTTTAGTTAAGTTCTTTTAACGATAACAGACAAACCTTTTATTGGTTAACTGTTATACTTTTATTATTTACTTATTAGACTCTAATAAACATTTTGAGACCCGTTAGAACTTTTTGCAATGTGAATTGCACATTTGGCACCATATAGTTCACAAGGCACTTTTTAGGACCTATATAACTAATGTATAGTGCAAATTTTTTAGTTAAGTTCTTTTAACGATAACAGACAAACCTTTTATTGGTTAACTGTTATACTTTTATTATTTACTTATTAGACTCTAATAAACATTTTGAGCCCGGTTAGAACTTTTTGCAATGTGAATTGCACATTTGGCACCATATAGTTCACAAGGCACTTTTTAGGACCTATATAACTAATGTATAGTGCAAATTTTTTAGTTAAGTTCTTTTAACGATAACAGACAAACCTTTTATTGGTTAACTGTTATACTTTCATTATTTACTTATTAGACTCTAATAAACATTTTGAGACCCGTTAGAACTTTTTGCTATGTGAATTGCACATTTGGCACCATATAGTTCACAAGGCACTTTTTAGGACCTATATAACTAATGTATAGTGCAAATGTTTTAGTTAAGTTCTTTTAACGATAACAGACAAACCTTTTATTGGTTAACTGTTGTACTTTTATTATTTACTTATTAGACGCTAATAAACATTTTGAGACCCGTTAGAACTTTTTGCAATGTGAATTGCACATTTGGCACCATATAGTTCACAAGGCACTTTTTAGGACCTATATAACTAATGTATAGTGCAAATGTTTTAGTTAAGTTCTTTTAACGATAACAGACAAACCTTTTATTGGTTAACTGTTATACTTTTATTATTTACTTATTAGACTCTAATAAACATTTTGAGACCCGTTAGAACTTTTTGCAATGTGAATTGCACATTTGGCACCATATAGTTCACAAGGCACTTTTTAGGACCTATATAACTAATGTATAGTGCAAATTTTTTAGTTAAGTTCTTTTAACGATAACAGACAAACCTTTTATTGGTTAACTGTTATACTTTTATTATTTACTTATTAGACTCTAATAAACATTTTGAGACCCGTTAGAACTTTTTGCAATGTGAATTGCACATTTGGCACCATATAGTTCACAAGGCACTTTTTAGGACCTATATAACTAATGTATAGTGCAAATTTTTTAGTTAAGTTCTTTTAACGATAACAGACAAACCTTTTATTGGTTAACTGTTATACTTTTATTATTTACTTATTAGACTCTAATAAACATTTTGAGCCCGGTTAGAACTTTTTGCAATGTGAATTGCACATTTGGCACCATATAGTTCACAAGGCACTTTTTAGGACCTATATAACTAATGTATAGTGCAAATTTTTTAGTTAAGTTCTTTTAACGATAACAGACAAACCTTTTATTGGTTAACTGTTATACTTTCATTATTTACTTATTAGACTCTAATAAACATTTTGAGACCCGTTAGAACTTTTTGCTATGTGAATTGCACATTTGGCACCATATAGTTCACAAGGCACTTTTTAGGACCTATATAACTAATGTATAGTGCAAATGTTTTAGTTAAGTTCTTTTAACGATAACAGACAAACCTTTTATTGGTTAACTGTTGTACTTTTATTATTTACTTATTAGACTCTAATAAACATTTTGAGACCCGTTAGAACTTTTTGCAATGTGAATTGCACATTTGGCACCATATAGTTCACAAGGCACTTTTTAGGACCTATATAACTAATGTATAGTGCAAATTTTTTAGTTAAGTTCTTTTAACGATAACAGACAAACCTTTTATTGGTTAACTGTTATACTTTTATTATTTACTTATTAGACTCTAATAAACATTTTGAGACCCGTTAGAACTTTTTGCAATGTGAATTAAACATTTGGCACCATATAGTTCACAAGGCACTTTTTAGGACCTATATAACTAATGTATAGTGCAAATGTTTTAGTTAAGTTCTTTTAACGATAACAGACAAACCTTTTATTGGTTAACTGTTATACTTTTATTATTTACTTATTAGACTCTAATAAACATTTTGAGACCCGTTAGAACTTTTTGCAATGTGAATTGCACATTTGGCACCATATAGTTCACAAGGCACTTTTTAGGACCTATATAACTAATGTATAGTGCAAATTTTTTAGTTAAGTTCTTTTAACGATAACAGACAAACCTTTTATTGGTTAACTGTTATACTTTTATTATTTACTTATTAGACTCTAATAAACATTTTGAGACCCGTTAGAACTTTTTGCAATGTGAATTGCACATTTGGCACCATATAGTTCACAAGGCACTTTTTAGGACCTATATAACTAATGTATAGTGCAAATTTTTTAGTTAAGTTCTTTTAACGATAACAGACAAACTTTTTATTGGTTAACTGTTATACTTTTATTATTTACTTATTAGACTCTAATAAACATTTTAAGACCCGTTAGAACTTTTTGCAATGTGAATTGCACATTTGGCACCATATAGTTCACAAGGCACTTTTTAGGACCTATATAACTAATGTATAGTGCAAATTTTTTAGTTAAGTTCTTTTAACGATAACAGACAAACCTTTTATTGGTTAACTGTTATACTTTTATTATTTACTTATTAGACTCTAATAAACATTTTGAGACCCGTTAGAACTTTTTTCAATGTGAATTGCACATTTGGCACCATATAGTTCACAAGGCACTTTTTAGGACCTATTTAACTAATGTATAGTGCAAATTTTTTAGTTAAGTTCTTTTAACGATAACAGACAAACCTTTTATTGGTTAACTGTTATACTTTTATTATTTACTTAATAGACGCTAATAAACATTTTGAGACCCGTTAGAAGTTTTTGCAATGTGAATTGCACATTTGGCACCATATAGTTCACAAGGCACTTTTTAGGACCTATATAACTAATGTATAGTGCAAATGTTTTAGTTAAGTTCTTTTAACGATAACAGACAAACCTTTTATTGGTTAACTGTTATACTTTTATTATTTACTTATTAGACTCTAATAAACATTTTGAGACCCGTTAGAACTTTTTGCAATGTGAATTGCACATTTGGCACCATATAGTTCACAAGGCACTTTTTAGGACCTATATAACTAATGTATATTGCAAATTTTTTAGTTAAGTTCTTTTAACGATAACAGACAAACCTTTTATTGGTTAACTGTTATACTTTCATTATTTACTTATTAGACTCTAATAAACATTTTGAGACCCGTTAGAACTTTTTGCTATGTGAATTGCACATTTGGCACCATATAGTTCACAAGGCACTTTTTAGGACCTATATAACTAATGTATAGTGCAAATGTTTTAGTTAAGTTCTTTTTACGATAACAGACAAACCTTTTATTGGTTAACTGTTATACTTTTATTATTTACTTATTAGACGCTAATAAACATTTTGAGACCCGTTAGAACTTTTTGCAATGTGAATTGCACATTTGGCACCATATAGTTCACAAGGCACTTTTTAGGACCTATATAACTAATGTATAGTGCAAATTTTTTAGTTAAGTTCTTTTAACGATAACAGACAAACCTTTTATTGGTTAACTGTTATACTTTCATTATTTACTTATTAGACTCTAATAAACATTTTGAGACCCGTTAGAACTTTTTGCTATGTGAATTGCACATTTGGCACCATATAGTTCACAAGGCACTTTTTAGGACCTATATAACTAATGTATAGTGCAAATTTTTTAGTTAAGTTCTTTTAACGATAACAGACAAACCTTTTATTGGTTAACTGTTATACTTTTATTATTTACTTATTAGACTCTAATAAACATTTTGAGACCCGTTAGAACTTTTTGCAATGTGAATTGCACATTTGGCACCATATAGTTCACAAGGCACTTTTTAGGACCTATATAACTAATGTATAGTGCAAATTTTTTAGTTAAGTTCTTTTAACGATAACAGACAAACCTTTTATTGGTTAACTGTTATACTTTTATTATTTACTTATTAGAGTCTAATAAACATTTTGAGACCCGTTAGAACTTTTCGCAATGTGAATTGCACATTTGGCACCATATAGTTCACAAGGCACTTTTTAGGACCTATATAACTAATGTATAGTGCAAATGTTTTAGTTAAGTTCTTTTAACGATAACAGACAAACCTTTTATTGGTTAACTGTTATACTTTTATTATTTACTTATTAGACTCTAATAAACATTTTGAGACCCGTTAGAACTTTTTGCAATGTGAATTGCACATTTGGCACCATATAGTTCACAAGGCACTTTTTAGGACCTATATAACCAATGTATAGTGCAAATTTTTTAGTTAAGTTCTTTTAACGATAACAGACAAACCTTTTATTGGTTAACTGTTATACTTTTATTATTTACTTATTAGACTCTAATAAACATTTTGAGACCCGTTAGAACTTTTTGCAATGTGAATTGCACATTTGGCACCATATAGTTCACAAGGCACTTTTTAGGACCTATATAACCAATGTATAGTGCAAATTTTTTAGTTAAGTTCTTTTAACGATAACAGACAAACCTTTTATTGGTTAACTGTTATACTTTTATTATTTACTTATTAGACTCTAATAAACATTTTGAGACCCGTTAGAAGTTTTTGCAATGTGAATTGCACATTTGGCACCATATAGTTCACAAGGCACTTTTTAGGACCTATATAACTAATGTATAGTGCAAATATTTTAGTTAAGTGCTTTTAACGATAACAGACAAACCTTTTATTGGTTAACTGTTATACTTTTATTATTTACTTATTAGACTCTAATAAACATTTTGAGACCCGTTAGAACTTTTTGCTATGTGAATTGCACATTTGGCACCATGTAGTTCACAAGGCACTTTTTAGGACCTATATAACTAATGTATAGTGCAAATGTTTTAGTTAAGTTCTTTTAACGATAACAGACAAACCTTTTATTGGTTAACTGTTATACTTTTATTATTTACTTATTAGACTCTAATAAACATTTTGAGACCCGTTAGAACTTTTTGCTATGTGAATTGCACATTTGGCACCATATAGTTCACAAGGCACTTTTTAGGACCTATATAACTAATGTATAGTGCAAATGTTTTAGTTAAGTTCTTTTAACGATAACAGACAAACCTTTTATTGGTTAACTGTTATACTTTTATTATTTACTTATTAGACGCTAATAAACATTTTAAGACCCGTTAGAACTTTTTGCTATGTGAATTGCACATTTGGCACCATATAGTTCACAAGGCACTTTTTAGGACCTATATAACTAATGTATAGTGCAAATGTTTTAGTTAAGTTCTTTTAACGATAACAGACAAACCTTTTATTGGTTAACTGTTATACTTTTATTATTTACTTATTAGACTCTAATAAACATTTTGAGACCCGTTAGAACTTTTTGCAATGTGAATTGCACATTTGGCACCATATAGTTCACAAGGCACTTTTTAGGACCTATATAACTAATGTATAGTGCAAATTTTTTAGTTAAGTTCTTTTAACGATAACAGACAAACCTTTTATTGGTTAACTGTTATACTTTTATTATTTACTTATTAGACTCTAATAAACATTTTGAGACCCGTTAGAAGTTTTTGCAATGTGAATTGCACATTTGGCACCATATAGTTCACAAGGCACTTTTTAGGACCTATATAACTAATGTATAGTGCAAATTTTTTAGTTAAGTTCTTTTAACGATAACAGACAAACCTTTTATTGGTTAACTGTTATACTTTTATTATTTACTTATTAGACTCTAATAAACATTTTGAGCCCGGTTAGAACTTTTTGCAATGTGAATTGCACATTTGGCACCATATAGTTCACAAGGCACTTTTTAGGACCTATATAACTAATGTATAGTGCAAATTTTTTAGTTAAGTTCTTTTAACGATAACAGACAAACCTTTTATTGGTTAACTGTTATACTTTCATTATTTACTTATTAGACTCTAATAAACATTTTGAGACCCGTTAGAACTTTTTGCTATGTGAATTGCACATTTGGCACCATATAGTTCACAAGGCACTTTTTAGGACCTATATAACTAATGTATAGTGCAAATTTTTTAGTTAAGTTCTTTTAACGATAACAGACAAACCTTTTATTGGTTAACTGTTGTACTTTTATTATTTACTTATTAGACGCTAATAAACATTTTGAGACCCGTTAGAACTTTTTGCAATGTGAATTGCACATTTGGCACCATATAGTTCACAAGGCACTTTTTAGGACCTATATAACTAATGTATAGTGCAAATTTTTTAGTTAAGTTCTTTTAACGATAACAGACAAACCTTTTATTGGTTAACTGTTATACTTTTATTATTTACTTATTAGACTCTAATAAACATTTTGAGACCCGTTAGAACTTTTTGCAATGTGAATTGCACATTTGGCACCATATAGTTCACAAGGCACTTTTTAGGACCTATATAACTAATGTATAGTGCAAATTTTTTAGTTAAGTTCTTTTAACGATAACAGACAAACCTTTTATTGGTTAACTGTTATACTTTTATTATTTACTTATTAGAATCTAATAAACATTTTGAGACCCGTTAGAACTTTTTGCAATGTGAATTGCACATTTGGCACCATATAGTTCACAAGGCACTTTTTAGGACCTATATAACTAATGTATAGTGCAAATGTTTTAGTTAAGTTTTTTTAACGATAACAGACAAACCTTTTATTGGTTAACTGTTATACTTTTATTATTTACTTATTAGACTCTAATAAACATTTTGAGACCCGTTAGAACTTTTTGCAATGTGAATTGCACATTTGGCACCATATAGTTCACAAGGCACTTTTTAGGACCTATATAACTAATGTATAGTGCAAATTTTTTAGTTAAGTTCTTTTAACGATAACAGACAAACCTTTTATTGGTTAACTGTTATACTTTTATTATTTACTTATTAGACTCTAATAAACATTTTGAGACCCGTTAGAACTTTTTGCAATGTGAATTGCACATTTGGCACCATATAGTTCACAAGGCACTTTTTAGGACCTATATAACTAATGTATAGTGCAAATTTTTTAGTTAAGTTCTTTTAACGATAACAGAAAAACCTTTTATTGGTTAACTGTTATACTTTTATTATTTACTTATTAGACTCTAATAAACATTTTGAGACCCGTTAGAACTTTTTTCAATGTGAATTGCACATTTGGCACCATATAGTTCACAAGGCACTTTTTAGGACCTATATAACTAATGTATAGTGCAAATGTTTTAGTTAAGTTCTTTTAACGATAACAGACAAACCTTTTATAGGTTAACTGTTATACTTTTATTATTTACTTATTAGACGCTAATAAACATTTTGAGACCCGTTAGAAGTTTTTGCAATGTGAATTGCACATTTGGCACCATATAGTTCACAAGGCACTTTTTAGGACCTATATAACTAATGTATAGTGCAAATGTTTTAGTTAAGTTCTTTTAACGATAACAGACAAACCTTTTATTGGTTAACTGTTATACTTTTATTATTTACTTATTAGACTCTAATAAACATTTTGAGACCGGTTAGAACTTTTTGCAATGTGAATTGCACATTTGGCACCATATAGTTCACAAGGCACTTTTTAGGACCTATATAACTAATGTATAGTGCAAATTTTTTAGTTAAGTTCTTTTAACGATAACAGACAAACCTTTTATTGGTTAACTGTTATACTTTCATTATTTACTTATTAGACTCTAATAAACATTTTGAGACCCGTTAGAACTTTTTGCTATGTGAATTGCACATTTGGCACCATATAGTTCACAAGGCACTTTTTAGGACCTATATAACTAATGTATAGTGCAAATGTTTTAGTTAAGTTCTTTTAACGATAACAGACAAACCTTTTATTGGTTAACTGTTATACTTTTATTATTTACTTATTAGACGCTAATAAACATTTTGAGACCCGTTAGAACTTTTTGCAATGTGAATTGCACATTTGGCACCATATAGTTCACAAGGCACTTTTTAGGACCTATATAACTAATGTATAGTGCAAATTTTTTAGTTAAGTTCTTTTAACGATAACAGACAAACCTTTTATTGGTTAACTGTTATACTTTTATTATTTACTTATTAGACTCTAATAAACATTTTGAGACCCGTTAGAACTTTTTGCTATGTGAATTGCACATTTGGCACCATATAGTTCACAAGGCACTTTTTAGGACCTATATAACTAATGTATAGTGCAAATGTTTTAGTTAAGTTCTTTTAACGATAACAGACAAACCTTTTATTGGTTAACTGTTATACTTTTATTATTTACTTATTAGACTCTAATAAACATTTTGAGACCCGTTAGAACTTTTTGCAATGTGAATTGCACATTTGGCACCATATAGTTCACAAGGAACTTTTTAGGACCTATATAACTAATGTATAGTGCAATTTTTTTAGCTAAGTTCTTTTAACGATAACAGACAAACCTTTTATTGGTTAGCTGTTATACTTTTATTATTTACTTATTAGACTCTAATAAACATTTTGAGACCCGTTAGAACTTTTTGCAGTGTGAATTGCACATTTGGCACCATATAGTTCACAAGGCACTTTTTAGGACCTATATAACTAATGTATAGTGCAAATTTTTTAGTTAAGTTCTTTTAACGATAACAGACAAACCTTTTATTGGTTAACTGTTATACTTTTATTATTTACTTATTAGACTCTAATAAACATTTTGAGACCCGTTAGAACTTTTTGCTATGTGAATTGCACATTTGGCACCATATAGTTCACAAGGCACTTTTTAGGACCTATATAACTAATGTATAGTGCAAATGTTTTAGTTAAGTTCTTTTAACGATAACAGACAAACCTTTTATTGGTTAACTGTTATACTTTTATTATTTACTTATTAGACTCTAATAAACATTTTGAGACCCGTTAGAAGTTTTTGCAATGTGAATTGCACATTTGGCACCATATAGTTCACAAGGCACTTTTTAGGACCTATATAACTAATGTATAGTGCAAATATTTTAGTTAAGTGCTTTTAACGATAACAGACAAACCTTTTATTGGTTAACTGTTATACTTTTATTATTTACTTATTAGACTCTAATAAACATTTTGAGACCCGTTAGAACTTTTTGCTATGTGAATTGCACATTTGGCACCATATAGTTCACAAGGCACTTTTTAGGACCTATATAACTAATGTATAGTGCAAATGTTTTAGTTAAGTTCTTTTAACGATAACAGACAAACCTTTTATTGGTTAACTGTTATACTTTTATTATTTACTTATTAGACTCTAATAAACATTTTGAGACCCGTTAGAACTTTTTGCTATGTGAATTGCACATTTGGCACCATATAGTTCACAAGGCACTTTTTAGGACCTATATAACTAATGTATAGTGCAAATGTTTTAGTTAAGTTCTTTTAACGATAACAGACAAACCTTTTATTGGTTAACTGTTATACTTTTATTATTTACTTATTAGACTCTAATAAACATTTTAAGACCCGTTAGAACTTTTTGCTATGTGAATTGCACATTTGGCACCATATAGTTCACAAGGCACTTTTTAGGACCTATATAACTAATGTATAGTGCAAATGTTTTAGTTAAGTTCTTTTAACGATAACAGACAAACCTTTTATTGGTTAACTGTTGTACTTTTATTATTTACTTATTAGACGCTAATAAACATTTTGAGACCCGTTAGAACTTTTTGCAATGTGAATTGCACATTTGGCACCATATAGTTCACAAGGCACTTTTTAGGACCTATATAACTAATGTATAGTGCAAATTTTTTAGTTAAGTTCTTTTAACGATAACAGACAAACCTTTTATTGGTTAACTGTTATACTTTTATTATTTACTTATTAGACTCTAATAAACATTTTAAGACCCGTTAGAACTTTTTGCTATGTGAATTGCACATTTGGCACCATATAGTTCACAAGGCACTTTTTAGGACCTATATAACTAATGTATAGTGCAAATTTTTTAGTTAAGTTCTTTTAACGATAACAGACAAACCTTTTATTGGTTAACTGTTATACTTTTATTATTTACTTATTAGACTCTAATAAACATTTTAAGACCCGTTAGAACTTTTTGCTATGTGAATTGCACATTTGGCACCATATAGTTCACAAGGCACTTTTTAGGACCTATATAACTAATGTATAGTGCAAATGTTTTAGTTAAGTTCTTTTAACGATAACAGACAAACCTTTTATTGGTTAACTGTTGTACTTTTATTATTTACTTATTAGACGCTAATAAACATTTTGAGACCCGTTAGAACTTTTTGCAATGTGAATTGCACATTTGGCACCATATAGTTCACAAGGCACTTTTTAGGACCTATATAACTAATGTATAGTGCAAATTTTTTAGTTAAGTTCTTTTAACGATAACAGACAAACCTTTTATTGGTTAACTGTTATACTTTTATTATTTACTTATTAGACTCTAATAAACATTTTGAGACCCGTTAGAACTTTTTGCAATGTGAATTGCACATTTGGCACCATATAGTTCACAAGGCACTTTTTAGGACCTATATAACTAATGTATAGTGCAAATTTTTTAGTTAAGTTCTTTTAACGATAACAGACAAACCTTTTATTGGTTAACTGTTATACTTTTATTATTTACTTATTAGAATCTAATAAACATTTTGAGACCCGTTAGAACTTTTTGCAATGTGAATTGCACATTTGGCACCATATAGTTCACAAGGCACTTTTTAGGACCTATATAACTAATGTATAGTGCAAATGTTTTAGTTAAGTTTTTTTAACGATAACAGACAAACCTTTTATTGGTTAACTGTTATACTTTTATTATTTACTTATTAGACTCTAATAAACATTTTGAGACCCGTTAGAACTTTTTGCAATGTGAATTGCACATTTGGCACCATATAGTTCACAAGGCACTTTTTAGGACCTATATAACTAATGTATAGTGCAAATTTTTTAGTTAAGTTCTTTTAACGATAACAGACAAACCTTTTATTGGTTAACTGTTATACTTTTATTATTTACTTATTAGACTCTAATAAACATTTTGAGACCCGTTAGAACTTTTTGCAATGTGAATTGCACATTTGGCACCATATAGTTCACAAGGCACTTTTTAGGACCTATATAACTAATGTATAGTGCAAATTTTTTAGTTAAGTTCTTTTAACGATAACAGAAAAACCTTTTATTGGTTAACTGTTATACTTTTATTATTTACTTATTAGACTCTAATAAACATTTTGAGACCCGTTAGAACTTTTTTCAATGTGAATTGCACATTTGGCACCATATAGTTCACAAGGCACTTTTTAGGACCTATATAACTAATGTATAGTGCAAATGTTTTAGTTAAGTTCTTTTAACGATAACAGACAAACCTTTTATAGGTTAACTGTTATACTTTTATTATTTACTTATTAGACGCTAATAAACATTTTGAGACCCGTTAGAAGTTTTTGCAATGTGAATTGCACATTTGGCACCATATAGTTCACAAGGCACTTTTTAGGACCTATATAACTAATGTATAGTGCAAATGTTTTAGTTAAGTTCTTTTAACGATAACAGACAAACCTTTTATTGGTTAACTGTTATACTTTTATTATTTACTTATTAGACTCTAATAAACATTTTGAGACCGGTTAGAACTTTTTGCAATGTGAATTGCACATTTGGCACCATATAGTTCACAAGGCACTTTTTAGGACCTATATAACTAATGTATAGTGCAAATTTTTTAGTTAAGTTCTTTTAACGATAACAGACAAACCTTTTATTGGTTAACTGTTATACTTTCATTATTTACTTATTAGACTCTAATAAACATTTTGAGACCCGTTAGAACTTTTTGCTATGTGAATTGCACATTTGGCACCATATAGTTCACAAGGCACTTTTTAGGACCTATATAACTAATGTATAGTGCAAATGTTTTAGTTAAGTTCTTTTAACGATAACAGACAAACCTTTTATTGGTTAACTGTTATACTTTTATTATTTACTTATTAGACGCTAATAAACATTTTGAGACCCGTTAGAACTTTTTGCAATGTGAATTGCACATTTGGCACCATATAGTTCACAAGGCACTTTTTAGGACCTATATAACTAATGTATAGTGCAAATTTTTTAGTTAAGTTCTTTTAACGATAACAGACAAACCTTTTATTGGTTAACTGTTATACTTTTATTATTTACTTATTAGACTCTAATAAACATTTTGAGACCCGTTAGAACTTTTTGCTATGTGAATTGCACATTTGGCACCATATAGTTCACAAGGCACTTTTTAGGACCTATATAACTAATGTATAGTGCAAATGTTTTAGTTAAGTTCTTTTAACGATAACAGACAAACCTTTTATTGGTTAACTGTTATACTTTTATTATTTACTTATTAGACTCTAATAAACATTTTGAGACCCGTTAGAACTTTTTGCAATGTGAATTGCACATTTGGCACCATATAGTTCACAAGGAACTTTTTAGGACCTATATAACTAATGTATAGTGCAATTTTTTTAGCTAAGTTCTTTTAACGATAACAGACAAACCTTTTATTGGTTAGCTGTTATACTTTTATTATTTACTTATTAGACTCTAATAAACATTTTGAGACCCGTTAGAACTTTTTGCAGTGTGAATTGCACATTTGGCACCATATAGTTCACAAGGCACTTTTTAGGACCTATATAACTAATGTATAGTGCAAATTTTTTAGTTAAGTTCTTTTAACGATAACAGACAAACCTTTTATTGGTTAACTGTTATACTTTTATTATTTACTTATTAGACTCTAATAAACATTTTGAGACCCGTTAGAACTTTTTGCTATGTGAATTGCACATTTGGCACCATATAGTTCACAAGGCACTTTTTAGGACCTATATAACTAATGTATAGTGCAAATGTTTTAGTTAAGTTCTTTTAACGATAACAGACAAACCTTTTATTGGTTAACTGTTATACTTTTATTATTTACTTATTAGACTCTAATAAACATTTTGAGACCCGTTAGAAGTTTTTGCAATGTGAATTGCACATTTGGCACCATATAGTTCACAAGGCACTTTTTAGGACCTATATAACTAATGTATAGTGCAAATATTTTAGTTAAGTGCTTTTAACGATAACAGACAAACCTTTTATTGGTTAACTGTTATACTTTTATTATTTACTTATTAGACTCTAATAAACATTTTGAGACCCGTTAGAACTTTTTGCTATGTGAATTGCACATTTGGCACCATATAGTTCACAAGGCACTTTTTAGGACCTATATAACTAATGTATAGTGCAAATGTTTTAGTTAAGTTCTTTTAACGATAACAGACAAACCTTTTATTGGTTAACTGTTATACTTTTATTATTTACTTATTAGACTCTAATAAACATTTTGAGACCCGTTAGAACTTTTTGCTATGTGAATTGCACATTTGGCACCATATAGTTCACAAGGCACTTTTTAGGACCTATATAACTAATGTATAGTGCAAATGTTTTAGTTAAGTTCTTTTAACGATAACAGACAAACCTTTTATTGGTTAACTGTTATACTTTTATTATTTACTTATTAGACTCTAATAAACATTTTAAGACCCGTTAGAACTTTTTGCTATGTGAATTGCACATTTGGCACCATATAGTTCACAAGGCACTTTTTAGGACCTATATAACTAATGTATAGTGCAAATGTTTTAGTTAAGTTCTTTTAACGATAACAGACAAACCTTTTATTGGTTAACTGTTATACTTTTATTATTTACTTATTAGACTCTAATAAACATTTTGAGACCCGTTAGAAGTTTTTGCAATGTGAATTGCACATTTGGCACCATATAGTTCACAAGGCACTTTTTAGGACCTATATAACTAATGTATAGTGCAAATTTTTTAGTTAAGTTCTTTTAACGATAACAGACAAACCTTTTATTGGTTAACTGTTATACTTTTATTATTTACTTATTAGACTCTAATAAACATTTTGAGCCCGGTTAGAACTTTTTGCAATGTGAATTGCACATTTGGCACCATATAGTTCACAAGGCACTTTTTAGGACCTATATAACTAATGTATAGTGCAAATTTTTTAGTTAAGTTCTTTTAACGATAACAGACAAACCTTTTATTGGTTAACTGTTATACTTTCATTATTTACTTATTAGACTCTAATAAACATTTTGAGACCCGTTAGAACTTTTTGCTATGTGAATTGCACATTTGGCACCATATAGTTCACAAGGCACTTTTTAGGACCTATATAACTAATGTATAGTGCAAATTTTTTAGTTAAGTTCTTTTAACGATAACAGACAAACCTTTTATTGGTTAACTGTTGTACTTTTATTATTTACTTATTAGACGCTAATAAACATTTTGAGACCCGTTAGAACTTTTTGCAATGTGAATTGCACATTTGGCACCATATAGTTCACAAGGCACTTTTTAGGACCTATATAACTAATGTATAGTGCAAATTTTTTAGTTAAGTTCTTTTAACGATAACAGACAAACCTTTTATTGGTTAACTGTTATACTTTTATTATTTACTTATTAGACTCTAATAAACATTTTGAGACCCGTTAGAACTTTTTGCAATGTGAATTGCACATTTGGCACCATATAGTTCACAAGGCACTTTTTAGGACCTATATAACTAATGTATAGTGCAAATTTTTTAGTTAAGTTATTTTAACGATAACAGACAAACCTTTTATTGGTTAACTGTTATACTTTTATTATTTACTTATTAGAATCTAATAAACATTTTGAGACCCGTTAGAACTTTTTGCAATGTGAATTGCACATTTGGCACCATATAGTTCACAAGGCACTTTTTAGGACCTATATAACTAATGTATAGTGCAAATGTTTTAGTTAAGTTCTTTTAACGATAACAGACAAACCTTTTATTGGTTAACTGTTATACTTTTATTATTTACTTATTAGACTCTAATAAACATTTTGAGACCCGTTAGAACTTTTTGCTATGTGAATTGCACATTTGGCACCATATAGTTCACAAGGCACTTTTTAGGACCTATATAACTAATGTATAGTGCAAATGTTTTAGTTAAGTTCTTTTAACGATAACAGACAAACCTTTTATTGGTTAACTGTTATACTTTTATTATTTACTTATTAGACTCTAATAAACATTTTGAGACCCGTTAGAACTTTTTGCAATGTGAATTGCACATTTGGCACCATATAGTTCACAAGGCACTTTTTAAGACCTATATAACTAATGTATAGTGCAAATGTTTTAGTTAAGTTCTTTTAACGATAACAGACAAACCTTTTATTGGTTAACTGTTATACTTTTATTATTTACTTATTAGACTCTAATAAACATTTTGAGACCCGTTAGAACTTTTTGCAATGTGAATTGCACATTTGGCACCATATAGTTCACAAGGCACTTTTTAGGACCTATATAACTAATGTATAGTGCAATTTTTTTAGTTAAGTTCTTTTAACGATAACAGACAAACCTTTTATTGGTTAACTGTTATACTTTTATTATTTACTTATTAGACTCTAATAAACATTTTGAGACCCGTTAGAACTTTTTGCAGTGTGAATTGCACATTTGGCACCATATAGTTCACAAGGCACTTTTTAGGACCTATATAACTAATGTATAGTGCAAATTTTTTAGTTAAGTTCTTTTAACGATAACAGACAAACCTTTTATTGGTTAACTGTTATACTTTTATTATTTACTTATTAGACTCTAATAAACATTTTGAGACCCGTTAGAACTTTTTGCTATGTGAATTGCACATTTGGCACCATATAGTTCACAAGGCACTTTTTAGGACCTATATAACTAATGTATAGTGCAAATGTTTTAGTTAAGTACTTTTAACGATAACAGACAAACCTTTTATTGGTTAACTGTTATACTTTTATTATTTACTTATTAGTCTCTAATAAACATTTTGAGACCCGTTAGAACTTTTTGCAATGTGAATTGCACATTTGGCACCATATAGTTCACAAGGCACTTTTTAGGACCTATATAACTAATGTATAGTGCAAATTTTTTAGTTAAGTTCTTTTAACGATAACAGACAAAACTTTTATTGGTTAACTGTTATACTTTTATTATTTACTTATTAGACTCTAATAAACATTTTGAGACCCGTTAGAACTTTTTGCAATGTGAATTGCACATTTGGCACCATATAGTTCACAAGGCACTTTTTAGGACCTATATAACTAATGTATAGTGCAAATTGTTTAGTTAAGTTCTTTTAACGATAACAGACAAACCTTTTATTGGTTAACTGTTATACTTTTATTATTTACTTATTAGACTCTAATAAACATTTTGAGACCCGTTAGAAGTTTTTGCTATGTGAATTGCACATTTGGCACCATATAGTTCACAAGGCACTTTTTAGGACCTATATAACTAATGTATAGTGCAAATGTTTTAGTTAAGTTCTTTTAACGATAACAGACAAACCTTTTATTGGTTAACTGTTATACTTTTATTATTTAGTTATTAGACTCTAATAAACATTTTGAGACCCGTTAGAACTTTTTGCAATGTGAATTGCACATTTGGCACCATATAGTTCACAAGGCACTTTTTAGGACCTATATAACTAATGTATAGTGCAAATTTTTTAGTTAAGTTCTTTTAACGATAACAGACAAACCTTTTATTGGTTAACTGTTATACTTTTATTATTTACTTATTAGAATCTAATAAACATTTTGAGACCCGTTACAACTTTTCGCAATGTGAATTGCACATTTGGCACCATATAGTTCACAAGGCACTTTTTAGGACCTATATGACTAATGTATAGTGCAAATGTTTTAGTTAAGTTCTTTTAACGATAACAGACAAACCTTTTATTGGTTAACTGTTATACTTTTATTATTTACTTATTAGACTCTAATAAACATTTTGAGACCCGTTAGAACTTTTTGCAATGTGAATTGCACATTTGGCACCATATAGTTCACAAGGCACTTTTTAGGACCTATATAACTAATGTATAGTGCAAATTTTTTAGTTAAGTTCTTTTAACGATAACAGACAAACCTTTTATTGGTTAACTGTTATACTTTTATTGTTTACTTATTAGACTCTAATAAACATTTTGAGACCCGTTAGAACTTTTTGCAATGTGAATTGCACATTTGGCACCATATAGTTCACAAGGCACTTTTTAGGACCTATATAACTAATGTATAGTGCAAATATTTTAGTTAAGTGCTTTTAACGATAACAGACAAACCTTTTATTGGTTAACTGTTATACTTTTATTATTTACTTATTAGACTCTAATAAACATTTTGAGACCCGTTAGAACTTTTTGCTATGTGAATTGCACAT
This sequence comes from Clavelina lepadiformis, assembly GCF_947623445.1. NCBI lineage: Eukaryota > Metazoa > Chordata > Ascidiacea > Aplousobranchia > Clavelinidae > Clavelina > Clavelina lepadiformis. The sequence goes on along the minus strand of NC_135245.1, from coordinate 10,551,681 downwards.
TTGGCACCATATAGTTCACAAGGCACTTTTTAGGACCTATATAACTAATGTATAGTGCAAATGTTTTAGTTAAGTTCTTTTAACGATAACAGACAAACCTTTTATTGGTTAACTGTTATACTTTTATTATTTACTTATTAGACTCTAATAAACATTTTGAGACCCGTTAGAACTTTTTGCTATGTGAATTGCACATTTGGCACCATATAGTTCACAAGGCACTTTTTAGGACCTATATAACTAATGTATAGTGCAAATGTTTTAGTTAAGTTCTTTTAACGATAACAGACAAACCTTTTATTGGTTAACTGTTATACTTTTATTATTTACTTATTAGACTCTAATAAACATTTTGAGACCCGTTAGAACTTTTTGCTATGTGAATTGCACATTTGGCACCATATAGTTCACAAGGCACTTTTTAGGACCTATATAACTAATGTATAGTGCAAATGTTTTAGTTAAGTTCTTTTAACGATAACAGACAAACCTTTTATTGGTTAACTGTTATACTTTTATTATTTATTTATTAGACTCTAATAAACATTTTGAGACCGGTTAGAACTTTTTGCAATGTGAATTGCACATTTGGCACCATATAGTTCACAAGGCACTTTTTAGGACCTATATAACCAATGTATAGTGCAAATTTTTTAGTTAAGTTCTTTTAACGATAACAGACAAACCTTTTATTGGTTAACTGTTATACTTTTATTATTTACTTATTAGACTCTAATAAACATTTTGAGACCCGTTAGAAGTTTTTGCAATGTGAATTGCACATTTGGCACCATATAGTTCACAAGGCACTTTTTAGGACCTATATAACTAATGTATAGTGCAAATATTTTAGTTAAGTGCTTTTAACGATAACAGACAAACCTTTTATTGGTTAACTGTTATACTTTTATTATTTACTTATTAGACTCTAATAAACATTTTGAGACCCGTTAGAACTTTTTGCTATGTGAATTGCACATTTGGCACCATGTAGTTCACAAGGCACTTTTTAGGACCTATATAACTAATGTATAGTGCAAATGTTTTAGTTAAGTTCTTTTAACGATAACAGACAAACCTTTTATTGGTTAACTGTTATACTTTTATTATTTACTTATTAGACTCTAATAAACATTTTGAGACCCGTTAGAACTTTTTGCTATGTGAATTGCACATTTGGCACCATATAGTTCACAAGGCACTTTTTAGGACCTATATAACTAATGTATAGTGCAAATGTTTTAGTTAAGTACTTTTAACGATAACAGACAAACCTTTTATTGGTTAACTGTTATACTTTTATTATTTACTTATTAGTCTCTAATAAACATTTTGAGACCCGTTAGAACTTTTTGCAATGTGAATTGCACATTTGGCACCATATAGTTCACAAGGCACTTTTTAGGACCTATATAACTAATGTATAGTGCAAATTTTTTAGTTAAGTTCTTTTAACGATAACAGACAAAACTTTTATTGGTTAACTGTTATACTTTTATTATTTACTTATTAGACTCTAATAAACATTTTGAGACCCGTTAGAACTTTTTGCAATGTGAATTGCACATTTGGCACCATATAGTTCACAAGGCACTTTTTAGGACCTATATAACTAATGTATAGTGCAAATTTTTTAGTTAAGTTCTTTTAACGATAACAGACAAACCTTTTATTGGTTAACTGTTATACTTTTATTATTTACTTATTAGACTCTAATAAACATTTTGAGACCCGTTAGAACTTTTTGCTATGTGAATTGCACATTTGGCACCATATAGTTCACAAGGCACTTTTTAGGACCTATATAACTAATGTATAGTGCAAATGTTTTAGTTAAGTTCTTTTAACGATAACAGACAAACCTTTTATTGGTTAACTGTTATACTTTTATTATTTAGTTATTAGACTCTAATAAACATTTTGAGACCCGTTAGAACTTTTTGCAATGTGAATTGCACATTTGGCACCATATAGTTCACAAGGCACTTTTTAGGACCTATATAACTAATGTATAGTGCAAATTTTTTAGTTAAGTTCTTTTAACGATAACAGACAAACCTTTTATTGGTTAACTGTTATACTTTTATTATTTACTTATTAGAATCTAATAAACATTTTGAGACCCGTTACAACTTTTCGCAATGTGAATTGCACATTTGGCACCATATAGTTCACAAGGCACTTTTTAGGACCTATATGACTAATGTATAGTGCAAATGTTTTAGTTAAGTTCTTTTAACGATAACAGACAAACCTTTTATTGGTTAACTGTTATACTTTTATTATTTACTTATTAGACTCTAATAAACATTTTGAGACCCGTTAGAACTTTTTGCAATGTGAATTGCACATTTGGCACCATATAGTTCACAAGGCACTTTTTAGGACCTATATAACTAATGTATAGTGCAAATATTTTAGTTAAGTGCTTTTAACGATAACAGACAAACCTTTTATTGGTTAACTGTTATACTTTTATTATTTACTTATTAGACTCTAATAAACATTTTGAGACCCGTTAGAACTTTTTGCAATGTGAATTGCACATTTGGCACCATATAGTTCACAAGGCACTTTTTAGGACCTATATAACTAATGTATAGTGCAAATTTTTTAGTTAAGTTCTTTTAACGATAACAGACAAACCTTTTATTGGTTAACTGTTATACTTTTATTATTTACTTATTAGACTCTAATAAACATTTTGAGACCCGTTAGAAGTTTTTGCTATGTGAATTGCACATTTGGCACCATATAGTTCACAAGGCACTTTTTAGGACCTATATAACTAATGTATAGTGCAAATGTTTTAGTTAAGTTCTTTTAACGATAACAGACAAACCTTTTATTGGTTAACTGTTATACTTTTATTATTTAGTTATTAGACTCTAATAAACATTTTGAGACCCGTTAGAACTTTTTGCAATGTGAATTGCACATTTGGCACCATATAGTTCACAAGGCACTTTTTAGGACCTATATAACTAATGTATAGTGCAAATTTTTTAGTTAAGTTCTTTTAACGATAACAGACAAACCTTTTATTGGTTAACTGTTATACTTTTATTATTTACTTATTAGAATCTAATAAACATTTTGAGACCCGTTACAACTTTTCGCAATGTGAATTGCACATTTGGCACCATATAGTTCACAAGGCACTTTTTAGGACCTATATGACTAATGTATAGTGCAAATGTTTTAGTTAAGTTCTTTTAACGATAACAGACAAACCTTTTATTGGTTAACTGTTATACTTTTATTATTTACTTATTAGACTCTAATAAACATTTTGAGACCCGTTAGAACTTTTTGCAATGTGAATTGCACATTTGGCACCATATAGTTCACAAGGCACTTTTTAGGACCTATATAACTAATGTATAGTGCAAATATTTTAGTTAAGTGCTTTTAACGATAACAGACAAACCTTTTATTGGTTAACTGTTATACTTTTATTATTTACTTATTAGACTCTAATAAACATTTTGAGACCCGTTAGAACTTTTTGCTATGTGAATTGCACATTTGGCACCATATAGTTCACAAGGCACTTTTTAGGACCTATATAACTAATGTATAGTGCAAATGTTTTAGTTAAGTTCTTTTAACGATAACAGACAAACCTTTTATTGGTTAACTGTTATACTTTTATTATTTACTTATTAGACTCTAATAAACATTTTGAGACCCGTTAGAACTTTTTGCTATGTGAATTGCACATTTGGCACCATATAGTTCACAAGGCACTTTTTAGGACCTATATAACTAATGTATAGTGCAAATGTTTTAGTTAAGTTCTTTTAACGATAACAGACAAACCTTTTATTGGTTAACTGTTATACTTTTATTATTTACTTATTAGACTCTAATAAACATTTTGAGACCCGTTAGAACTTTTTGCTATGTGAATTGCACATTTGGCACCATATAGTTCACAAGGCACTTTTTAGGACCTATATAACTAATGTATAGTGCAAATGTTTTAGTTAAGTTCTTTTAACGATAACAGACAAACCTTTTATTGGTTAACTGTTATACTTTTATTATTTATTTATTAGACTCTAATAAACATTTTGAGACCGGTTAGAACTTTTTGCAATGTGAATTGCACATTTGGCACCATATAGTTCACAAGGCACTTTTTAGGACCTATATAACCAATGTATAGTGCAAATTTTTTAGTTAAGTTCTTTTAACGATAACAGACAAACCTTTTATTGGTTAACTGTTATACTTTTATTATTTACTTATTAGACTCTAATAAACATTTTGAGACCCGTTAGAAGTTTTTGCAATGTGAATTGCACATTTGGCACCATATAGTTCACAAGGCACTTTTTAGGACCTATATAACTAATGTATAGTGCAAATATTTTAGTTAAGTGCTTTTAACGATAACAGACAAACCTTTTATTGGTTAACTGTTATACTTTTATTATTTACTTATTAGACTCTAATAAACATTTTGAGACCCGTTAGAACTTTTTGCTATGTGAATTGCACATTTGGCACCATGTAGTTCACAAGGCACTTTTTAGGACCTATATAACTAATGTATAGTGCAAATGTTTTAGTTAAGTTCTTTTAACGATAACAGACAAACCTTTTATTGGTTAACTGTTATACTTTTATTATTTACTTATTAGACTCTAATAAACATTTTGAGACCCGTTAGAACTTTTTGCTATGTGAATTGCACATTTGGCACCATATAGTTCACAAGGCACTTTTTAGGACCTATATAACTAATGTATAGTGCAAATGTTTTAGTTAAGTTCTTTTAACGATAACAGACAAACCTTTTATTGGTTAACTGTTATACTTTTATTATTTACTTATTAGACGCTAATAAACATTTTAAGACCCGTTAGAACTTTTTGCTATGTGAATTGCACATTTGGCACCATATAGTTCACAAGGCACTTTTTAGGACCTATATAACTAATGTATAGTGCAAATGTTTTAGTTAAGTTCTTTTAACGATAACAGACAAACCTTTTATTGGTTAACTGTTATACTTTTATTATTTACTTATTAGACTCTAATAAACATTTTGAGACCCGTTAGAACTTTTTGCAATGTGAATTGCACATTTGGCACCATATAGTTCACAAGGCACTTTTTAGGACCTATATAACTAATGTATAGTGCAAATTTTTTAGTTAAGTTCTTTTAACGATAACAGACAAACCTTTTATTGGTTAACTGTTATACTTTTATTATTTACTTATTAGACTCTAATAAACATTTTGAGACCCGTTAGAAGTTTTTGCAATGTGAATTGCACATTTGGCACCATATAGTTCACAAGGCACTTTTTAGGACCTATATAACTAATGTATAGTGCAAATTTTTTAGTTAAGTTCTTTTAACGATAACAGACAAACCTTTTATTGGTTAACTGTTATACTTTTATTATTTACTTATTAGACTCTAATAAACATTTTGAGCCCGGTTAGAACTTTTTGCAATGTGAATTGCACATTTGGCACCATATAGTTCACAAGGCACTTTTTAGGACCTATATAACTAATGTATAGTGCAAATTTTTTAGTTAAGTTCTTTTAACGATAACAGACAAACCTTTTATTGGTTAACTGTTATACTTTCATTATTTACTTATTAGACTCTAATAAACATTTTGAGACCCGTTAGAACTTTTTGCTATGTGAATTGCACATTTGGCACCATATAGTTCACAAGGCACTTTTTAGGACCTATATAACTAATGTATAGTGCAAATTTTTTAGTTAAGTTCTTTTAACGATAACAGACAAACCTTTTATTGGTTAACTGTTGTACTTTTATTATTTACTTATTAGACGCTAATAAACATTTTGAGACCCGTTAGAACTTTTTGCAATGTGAATTGCACATTTGGCACCATATAGTTCACAAGGCACTTTTTAGGACCTATATAACTAATGTATAGTGCAAATTTTTTAGTTAAGTTCTTTTAACGATAACAGACAAACCTTTTATTGGTTAACTGTTATACTTTTATTATTTACTTATTAGACTCTAATAAACATTTTGAGACCCGTTAGAACTTTTTGCAATGTGAATTGCACATTTGGCACCATATAGTTCACAAGGCACTTTTTAGGACCTATATAACTAATGTATAGTGCAAATTTTTTAGTTAAGTTCTTTTAACGATAACAGACAAACCTTTTATTGGTTAACTGTTATACTTTTATTATTTACTTATTAGAATCTAATAAACATTTTGAGACCCGTTAGAACTTTTTGCTATGTGAATTGCACATTTGGCACCATATAGTTCACAAGGCACTTTTTAGGACCTATATAACTAATGTATAGTGCAAAAGTTTTAGTTAAGTTTTTTTAACGATAACAGACAAACCTTTTATTGGTTAACTGTTATACTTTTATTATTTACTTATTAGACTCTAATAAACATTTTGAGACCCGTTAGAACTTTTTGCAATGTGAATTGCACATTTGGCACCATATAGTTCACAAGGCACTTTTTAGGACCTATATAACTAATGTATAGTGCAAATGTTTTAGTTAAGTTCTTTTAACGATAACAGACAAACCTTTTATTGGTTAACTGTTATACTTTTATTATTTACTTATTAGACTCTAATAAACATTTTGAGACCCGTTAGAACTTTTTGCAATGTGAATTGCACATTTGGCACCATATAGTTCACAAGGAACTTTTTAGGACCTATATAACTAATGTATAGTGCAATTTTTTTAGTTAAGTTCTTTTAACGATAACAGACAAACCTTTTATTGGTTAGCTGTTATACTTTTATTATTTACTTATTAGACTCTAATAAACATTTTGAGACCCGTTAGAACTTTTTGCAGTGTGAATTGCACATTTGGCACCATATAGTTCACAAGGCACTTTTTAGGACCTATATAACTAATGTATAGTGCAAATTTTTTAGTTAAGTTCTTTTAACGATAACAGACAAACCTTTTATTGGTTAACTGTTATACTTTTATTATTTACTTATTAGACTCTAATAAACATTTTGAGACCCGTTAGAACTTTTTGCTATGTGAATTGCACATTTGGCACCATATAGTTCACAAGGCACTTTTTAGGACCTATATAACTAATGTATAGTGCAAATGTTTTAGTTAAGTTCTTTTAACGATAACAGACAAACCTTTTATTGGTTAACTGTTATACTTTTATTATTTACTTATTAGACTCTAATAAACATTTTGAGACCCGTTAGAAGTTTTTTCAATGTGAATTGCACATTTGGCACCATATAGTTCACAAGGCACTTTTTAGGACCTATATAACTAATGTATAGTGCAAATATTTTAGTTAAGTGCTTTTAACGATAACAGACAAACCTTTTATTGGTTAACTGTTATACTTTTATTATTTACTTATTAGACTCTAATAAACATTTTGAGACCCGTTAGAACTTTTTGCTATGTGAATTGCACATTTGGCACCATATAGTTCACAAGGCACTTTTTAGGACCTATATAACTAATGTATAGTGCAAATGTTTTAGTTAAGTTCTTTTAACGATAACAGACAAACCTTTTATTGGTTAACTGTTATACTTTTATTATTTACTTATTAGACTCTAATAAACATTTTGAGACCCGTTAGAACTTTTTGCAATGTGAATTGCACATTTGGCACCATATAGTTCACAAGGCACTTTTTAGGACCTATATAACTAATGTATAGTGCAAATATTTTAGTTAAGTGCTTTTAACGATAACAGACAAACCTTTTATTGGTTAACTGTTATACTTTTATTATTTACTTATTAGACTCTAATAAACATTTTGAGACCCGTTAGAACTTTTTGCTATGTGAATTGCACATTTGGCACCATGTAGTTCACAAGGCACTTTTTAGGACCTATATAACTAATGTATAGTGCAAATGTTTTAGTTAAGTTCTTTTAACGATAACAGACAAACCTTTTATTGGTTAACTGTTATACTTTTATTATTTACTTATTAGACTCTAATAAACATTTTGAGACCCGTTAGAACTTTTTGCTATGTGAATTGCACATTTGGCACCATATAGTTCACAAGGCACTTTTTAGGACCTATATAACTAATGTATAGTGCAAATGTTTTAGTTAAGTTCTTTTAACGATAACAGACAAACCTTTTATTGGTTAACTGTTATACTTTTATTATTTACTTATTAGACGCTAATAAACATTTTAAGACCCGTTAGAACTTTTTGCTATGTGAATTGCACATTTGGCACCATATAGTTCACAAGGCACTTTTTAGGACCTATATAACTAATGTATAGTGCAAATGTTTTAGTTAAGTTCTTTTAACGATAACAGACAAACCTTTTATTGGTTAACTGTTATACTTTTATTATTTACTTATTAGACTCTAATAAACATTTTGAGACCCGTTAGAACTTTTTGCAATGTGAATTGCACATTTGGCACCATATAGTTCACAAGGCACTTTTTAGGACCTATATAACTAATGTATAGTGCAAATTTTTTAGTTAAGTTCTTTTAACGATAACAGACAAACCTTTTATTGGTTAACTGTTATACTTTTATTATTTACTTATTAGACTCTAATAAACATTTTGAGACCCGTTAGAAGTTTTTGCAATGTGAATTGCACATTTGGCACCATATAGTTCACAAGGCACTTTTTAGGACCTATATAACTAATGTATAGTGCAAATTTTTTAGTTAAGTTCTTTTAACGATAACAGACAAACCTTTTATTGGTTAACTGTTATACTTTTATTATTTACTTATTAGACTCTAATAAACATTTTGAGCCCGGTTAGAACTTTTTGCAATGTGAATTGCACATTTGGCACCATATAGTTCACAAGGCACTTTTTAGGACCTATATAACTAATGTATAGTGCAAATTTTTTAGTTAAGTTCTTTTAACGATAACAGACAAACCTTTTATTGGTTAACTGTTATACTTTCATTATTTACTTATTAGACTCTAATAAACATTTTGAGACCCGTTAGAACTTTTTGCTATGTGAATTGCACTTTTGGCACCATATAGTTCACAAGGCACTTTTTAGGACCTATATAACTAATGTATAGTGCAAATTTTTTAGTTAAGTTCTTTTAACGATAACAGACAAACCTTTTATTGGTTAACTGTTGTACTTTTATTATTTACTTATTAGACGCTAATAAACATTTTGAGACCCGTTAGAACTTTTTGCAATGTGAATTGCACATTTGGCACCATATAGTTCACAAGGCACTTTTTAGGACCTATATAACTAATGTATAGTGCAAATTTTTTAGTTAAGTTCTTTTAACGATAACAGACAAACCTTTTATTGGTTAACTGTTATACTTTTATTATTTACTTTTTAGACTCTAATAAACATTTTGAGACCCGTTAGAACTTTTTGCAATGTGAATTGCACATTTGGCACCATATAGTTCACAAGGCACTTTTTAGGACCTATATAACTAATGTATAGTGCAAATGTTTTAGTTAAGTTCTTTTAACGATAACAGACAAACCTTTTATTGGTTAACTGTTATACTTTTATTATTTACTTATTAGACTCTAATAAACATTTTGAGACCCGTTAGAACTTTTTGCTATGTGAATTGCACATTTGGCACCATATAGTTCACAAGGCACTTTTTAGGACCTATATAACTAATGTATAGTGCAAATGTTTTAGTTAAGTTCTTTTAACGATAACAGACAAACCTTTTATTGGTTAACTGTTATACTTTTATTATTTACTTATTAGACGCTAATAAACATTTTAAGACCCGTTAGAACTTTTTGCTATGTGAATTGCACATTTGGCACCATATAGTTCACAAGGCACTTTTTAGGACCTATATAACTAATGTATAGTGCAAATGTTTTAGTTAAGTTCTTTTAACGATAACAGACAAACCTTTTATTGGTTAACTGTTATACTTTTATTATTTACTTATTAGACTCTAATAAACATTTTGAGACCCGTTAGAACTTTTTGCAATGTGAATTGCACATTTGGCACCATATAGTTCACAAGGCACTTTTTAGGACCTATATAACTAATGTATAGTGCAAATTTTTTAGTTAAGTTCTTTTAACGATAACAGACAAACCTTTTATTGGTTAACTGTTATACTTTTATTATTTACTTATTAGACTCTAATAAACATTTTGAGACCCGTTAGAAGTTTTTGCAATGTGAATTGCACATTTGGCACCATATAGTTCACAAGGCACTTTTTAGGACCTATATAACTAATGTATAGTGCAAATTTTTTAGTTAAGTTCTTTTAACGATAACAGACAAACCTTTTATTGGTTAACTGTTATACTTTTATTATTTACTTATTAGACTCTAATAAACATTTTGAGCCCGGTTAGAACTTTTTGTAATGTGAATTGCACATTTGGCACCATATAGTTCACAAGGCACTTTTTAGGACCTATATAACTAATGTATAGTGCAAATTTTTTAGTTAAGTTCTTTTAACGATAACAGACAAACCTTTTATTGGTTAACTGTTATACTTTCATTATTTACTTATTAGACTCTAATAAACATTTTGAGACCCGTTAGAACTTTTTGCTATGTGAATTGCACATTTGGCACCATATAGTTCACAAGGCACTTTTTAGGACCTATATAACTAATGTATAGTGCAAATTTTTTAGTTAAGTTCTTTTAACGATAACAGACAAACCTTTTATTGGTTAACTGTTGTACTTTTATTATTTACTTATTAGACGCTAATAAACATTTTGAGACCCGTTAGAACTTTTTGCAATGTGAATTGCACATTTGGCACCATATAGTTCACAAGGCACTTTTTAGGACCTATATAACTAATGTATAGTGCAAATTTTTTAGTTAAGTTCTTTTAACGATAACAGACAAACCTTTTATTGGTTAACTGTTATACTTTTATTATTTACTTATTAGACTCTAATAAACATTTTGAGACCCGTTAGAACTTTTTGCAATGTGAATTGCACATTTGGCACCATATAGTTCACAAGGCACTTTTTAGGACCTATATAACTAATGTATAGTGCAAATTTTTTAGTTAAGTTCTTTTAACGATAACAGACAAACCTTTTATTGGTTAACTGTTATACTTTTATTATTTACTTATTAGACTCTAATAAACATTTTGAGACCCGTTAGAACTTTTTGCAATGTGAATTGCACATTTGGCACCATATAGTTCACAAGGCACTTTTTAGGACCTATATAACTAATGTATAGTGCAAATTTTTTAGTTAAGTTCTTTTAACGATAACAGACAAACCTTTTATTGGTTAACTGTTATACTTTTATTATTTACTTATTAGAATCTAATAAACATTTTGAGACCCGTTAGAACTTTTTGCAATGTGAATTGCACATTTGGCACCATATAGTTCACAAGGCACTTTTTAGGACCTATATAACTAATGTATAGTGCAAATTTTTTAGTTAAGTTCTTTTAACGATAACAGACAAACCTTTTATTGGTTAACTGTTATACTTTCATTATTTACTTATTAGACTCTAATAAACATTTTGAGACCCGTTAGAACTTTTTGCTATGTGAATTGCACATTTGGCACCATATAGTTCACAAGGCACTTTTTAGGACCTATATAACTAATGTATAGTGCAAATTTTTTAGTTAAGTTCTTTTAACGATAACAGACAAACCTTTTATTGGTTAACTGTTGTACTTTTATTATTTACTTATTAGACGCTAATAAACATTTTGAGACCCGTTAGAACTTTTTGCAATGTGAATTGCACATTTGGCACCATATAGTTCACAAGGCACTTTTTAGGACCTATATAACTAATGTATAGTGCAAATTTTTTAGTTAAGTTCTTTTAACGATAACAGACAAACCTTTTATTGGTTAACTGTTATACTTTTATTATTTACTTATTAGACTCTAATAAACATTTTGAGACCCGTTAGAACTTTTTGCAATGTGAATTGCACATTTGGCACCATATAGTTCACAAGGCACTTTTTAGGACCTATATAACTAATGTATAGTGCAAATTTTTTAGTTAAGTTCTTTTAACGATAACAGACAAACCTTTTATTGGTTAACTGTTATACTTTTATTATTTACTTATTAGAATCTAATAAACATTTTGAGACCCGTTAGAACTTTTTGCAATGTGAATTGCACATTTGGCACCATATAGTTCACAAGGCACTTTTTAGGACCTATATAACTAATGTATAGTGCAAATGTTTTAGTTAAGTTTTTTTAACGATAACAGACAAACCTTTTATTGGTTAACTGTTATACTTTTATTATTTACTTATTAGACTCTAATAAACATTTTGAGACCCGTTAGAACTTTTTGCAATGTGAATTGCACATTTGGCACCATATAGTTCACAAGGCACTTTTTAGGACCTATATAACTAATGTATAGTGCAAATGTTTTAGTTAAGTTCTTTTAACGATAACAGACAAACCTTTTATTGGTTAACTGTTATACTTTTATTATTTACTTATTAGACTCTAATAAACATTTTGAGACCCGTTAGAACTTTTTGCAATGTGAATTGCACATTTGGCACCATATAGTTCACAAGGAACTTTTTAGGACCTATATAACTAATGTATAGTGCAATTTTTTTAGTTAAGTTCTTTTAACGATAACAGACAAACCTTTTATTGGTTAGCTGTTATACTTTTATTATTTACTTATTAGACTCTAATAAACATTTTGAGACCCGTTAGAACTTTTTGCAGTGTGAATTGCACATTTGGCACCATATAGTTCACAAGGCACTTTTTAGGACTTATATAACTAATGTATAGTGCAAATTTTTTAGTTAAGTTCTTTTAACGATAACAGACAAACCTTTTATTGGTTAACTGTTATACTTTTATTATTTACTTATTAGACTCTAATAAACATTTTGAGACCCGTTAGAACTTTTTGCTATGTGAATTGCACATTTGGCACCATATAGTTCACAAGGCACTTTTTAGGACCTATATAACTAATGTATAGTGCAAATGTTTTAGTTAAGTTCTTTTAACGATAACAGACAAACCTTTTATTGGTTAACTGTTATACTTTTATTATTTACTTATTAGACTCTAATAAACATTTTGAGACCCGTTAGAACTTTTTGCAATGTGAATTGCACATTTGGCACCATATAGTTCACAAGGCACTTTTTAGGACCTATATAACTAATGTATAGTGCAAATTTTTTAGTTAAGTTCTTTTAACGATAACAGACAAACCTTTTATTGGTTAACTGTTATACTTTTATTATTTACTTATTAGACTCTAATAAACATTTTGAGACCCGTTAGAACTTTTTGCAATGTGAATTGCACATTTGGCACCATATAGTTCACAAGGCACTTTTTAGGACCTATATAACTAATGTATAGTGCAAATTTTTTAGTTAAGTTCTTTTAACGATAACAGACAAACCTTTTATTGGTTAACTGTTATACTTTTATTATTTACTTATTAGAATCTAATAAACATTTTGAGACCCGTTAGAACTTTTTGCAATGTGAATTGCACATTTGGCACCATATAGTTCACAAGGCACTTTTTAGGACCTATATAACTAATGTATAGTGCAAATTTTTTAGTTAAGTTCTTTTAACGATAACAGACAAACCTTTTATTGGTTAACTGTTATACTTTCATTATTTACTTATTAGACTCTAATAAACATTTTGAGACCCGTTAGAACTTTTTGCTATGTGAATTGCACATTTGGCACCATATAGTTCACAAGGCACTTTTTAGGACCTATATAACTAATGTATAGTGCAAATTTTTTAGTTAAGTTCTTTTAACGATAACAGACAAACCTTTTATTGGTTAACTGTTGTACTTTTATTATTTACTTATTAGACGCTAATAAACATTTTGAGACCCGTTAGAACTTTTTGCAATGTGAATTGCACATTTGGCACCATATAGTTCACAAGGCACTTTTTAGGACCTATATAACTAATGTATAGTGCAAATTTTTTAGTTAAGTTCTTTTAACGATAACAGACAAACCTTTTATTGGTTAACTGTTATACTTTTATTATTTACTTATTAGACTCTAATAAACATTTTGAGACCCGTTAGAACTTTTTGCAATGTGAATTGCACATTTGGCACCATATAGTTCACAAGGCACTTTTTAGGACCTATATAACTAATGTATAGTGCAAATTTTTTAGTTAAGTTCTTTTAACGATAACAGACAAACCTTTTATTGGTTAACTGTTATACTTTTATTATTTACTTATTAGAATCTAATAAACATTTTGAGACCCGTTAGAACTTTTTGCAATGTGAATTGCACATTTGGCACCATATAGTTCACAAGGCACTTTTTAGGACCTATATAACTAATGTATAGTGCAAATGTTTTAGTTAAGTTTTTTTAACGATAACAGACAAACCTTTTATTGGTTAACTGTTATACTTTTATTATTTACTTATTAGACTCTAATAAACATTTTGAGACCCGTTAGAACTTTTTGCAATGTGAATTGCACATTTGGCACCATATAGTTCACAAGGCACTTTTTAGGACCTATATAACTAATGTATAGTGCAAATGTTTTAGTTAAGTTCTTTTAACGATAACAGACAAACCTTTTATTGGTTAACTGTTATACTTTTATTATTTACTTATTAGACTCTAATAAACATTTTGAGACCCGTTAGAACTTTTTGCAATGTGAATTGCACATTTGGCACCATATAGTTCACAAGGAACTTTTTAGGACCTATATAACTAATGTATAGTGCAATTTTTTTAGTTAAGTTCTTTTAACGATAACAGACAAACCTTTTATTGGTTAGCTGTTATACTTTTATTATTTACTTATTAGACTCTAATAAACATTTTGAGACCCGTTAGAACTTTTTGCAGTGTGAATTGCACATTTGGCACCATATAGTTCACAAGGCACTTTTTAGGACTTATATAACTAATGTATAGTGCAAATTTTTTAGTTAAGTTCTTTTAACGATAACAGACAAACCTTTTATTGGTTAACTGTTATACTTTTATTATTTACTTATTAGACTCTAATAAACATTTTGAGACCCGTTAGAACTTTTTGCTATGTGAATTGCACATTTGGCACCATATAGTTCACAAGGCACTTTTTAGGACCTATATAACTAATGTATAGTGCAAATGTTTTAGTTAAGTTCTTTTAACGATAACAGACAAACCTTTTATTGGTTAACTGTTATACTTTTATTATTTACTTATTAGACTCTAATAAACATTTTGAGACCCGTTAGAAGTTTTTGCAATGTGAATTGCACATTTGGCACCATATAGTTCACAAGGCACTTTTTAGGACCTATATAACTAATGTATAGTGCAAATATTTTAGTTAAGTGCTTTTAACGATAACAGACAAACCTTTTATTGGTTAACTGTTATACTTTTATTATTTACTTATTAGACTCTAATAAACATTTTGAGACCCGTTAGAACTTTTTGCTATGTGAATTGCACATTTGGCACCATATAGTTCACAAGGCACTTTTTAGGACCTATATAACTAATGTATAGTGCAAATTTTTTAGTTAAGTTCTTTTAACGATAACAGACAAACCTTTTATTGGTTAACTGTTATACTTTTATTATTTACTTATTAGACTCTAATAAACATTTTGAGACCCGTTAGAAGTTTTTGCAATGTGAATTGCACATTTGGCACCATATAGTTCACAAGGCACTTTTTAGGACCTATATAACTAATGTATAGTGCAAATTTTTTAGTTAAGTTCTTTTAACGATAACAGACAAACCTTTTATTGGTTAACTGTTATACTTTTATTATTTACTTATTAGACTCTAATAAACATTTTGAGCCCGGTTAGAACTTTTTGCAATGTGAATTGCACATTTGGCACCATATAGTTCACAAGGCACTTTTTAGGACCTATATAACTAATGTATAGTGCAAATTTTTTAGTTAAGTTCTTTTAACGATAACAGACAAACCTTTTATTGGTTAACTGTTATACTTTCATTATTTACTTATTAGACTCTAATAAACATTTTGAGACCCGTTAGAACTTTTTGCTATGTGAATTGCACATTTGGCACCATATAGTTCACAAGGCACTTTTTAGGACCTATATAACTAATGTATAGTGCAAATTTTTTAGTTAAGTTCTTTTAACGATAACAGACAAACCTTTTATTGGTTAACTGTTGTACTTTTATTATTTACTTATTAGACGCTAATAAACATTTTGAGACCCGTTAGAACTTTTTGCAATGTGAATTGCACATTTGGCACCATATAGTTCACAAGGCACTTTTTAGGACCTATATAACTAATGTATAGTGCAAATTTTTTAGTTAAGTTCTTTTAACGATAACAGACAAACCTTTTATTGGTTAACTGTTATACTTTTATTATTTACTTATTAGACTCTAATAAACATTTTGAGACCCGTTAGAACTTTTTGCAATGTGAATTGCACATTTGGCACCATATAGTTCACAAGGCACTTTTTAGGACCTATATAACTAATGTATAGTGCAAATGTTTTAGTTAAGTTCTTTTAACGATAACAGACAAACCTTTTATTGGTTAACTGTTATACTTTTATTATTTACTTATTAGACTCTAATAAACATTTTGAGACCCGTTAGAACTTTTTGCTATGTGAATTGCACATTTGGCACCATATAGTTCACAAGGCACTTTTTAGGACCTATATAACTAATGTATAGTGCAAATGTTTTAGTTAAGTTCTTTTAACGATAACAGACAAACCTTTTATTGGTTAACTGTTATACTTTTATTATTTACTTATTAGACTCTAATAAACATTTTGAGACCCGTTAGAACTTTTTGCTATGTGAATTGCACATTTGGCACCATATAGTTCACAAGGCACTTTTTAGGACCTATATAACTAATGTATAGTGCAAATTTTTTAGTTAAGTTCTTTTAACGATAACAGACAAACCTTTTATTGGTTAACTGTTATACTTTTATTATTTACTTATTAGACTCTAATAAACATTTTGAGACCCGTTAGAAGTTTTTGCAATGTGAATTGCACATTTGGCACCATATAGTTCACAAGGCACTTTTTAGGACCTATATAACTAATGTATAGTGCAAATTTTTTAGTTAAGTTCTTTTAACGATAACAGACAAACCTTTTATTGGTTAACTGTTATACTTTTATTATTTACTTATTAGACTCTAATAAACATTTTGAGCCCGGTTAGAACTTTTTGCAATGTGAATTGCACATTTGGCACCATATAGTTCACAAGGCACTTTTTAGGACCTATATAACTAATGTATAGTGCAAATTTTTTAGTTAAGTTCTTTTAACGATAACAGACAAACCTTTTATTGGTTAACTGTTATACTTTCATTATTTACTTATTAGACTCTAATAAACATTTTGAGACCCGTTAGAACTTTTTGCTATGTGAATTGCACATTTGGCACCATATAGTTCACAAGGCACTTTTTAGGACCTATATAACTAATGTATAGTGCAAATTTTTTAGTTAAGTTCTTTTAACGATAACAGACAAACCTTTTATTGGTTAACTGTTGTACTTTTATTATTTACTTATTAGACGCTAATAAACATTTTGAGACCCGTTAGAACTTTTTGCAATGTGAATTGCACATTTGGCACCATATAGTTCACAAGGCACTTTTTAGGACCTATATAACTAATGTATAGTGCAAATTTTTTAGTTAAGTTCTTTTAACGATAACAGACAAACCTTTTATTGGTTAACTGTTATACTTTTATTATTTACTTATTAGACTCTAATAAACATTTTGAGACCCGTTAGAACTTTTTGCAATGTGAATTGCACATTTGGCACCATATAGTTCACAAGGCACTTTTTAGGACCTATATAACTAATGTATAGTGCAAATGTTTTAGTTAAGTTCTTTTAACGATAACAGACAAACCTTTTATTGGTTAACTGTTATACTTTTATTATTTACTTATTAGACTCTAATAAACATTTTGAGACCCGTTAGAACTTTTTGCTATGTGAATTGCACATTTGGCACCATATAGTTCACAAGGCACTTTTTAGGACCTATATAACTAATGTATAGTGCAAATGTTTTAGTTAAGTTCTTTTAACGATAACAGACAAACCTTTTATTGGTTAACTGTTATACTTTTATTATTTACTTATTAGACGCTAATAAACATTTTAAGACCCGTTAGAACTTTTTGCTATGTGAATTGCACATTTGGCACCATATAGTTCACAAGGCACTTTTTAGGACCTATATAACTAATGTATAGTGCAAATGTTTTAGTTAAGTTCTTTTAACGATAACAGACAAACCTTTTATTGGTTAACTGTTATACTTTTATTATTTACTTATTAGACTCTAATAAACATTTTGAGACCCGTTAGAACTTTTTGCAATGTGAATTGCACATTTGGCACCATATAGTTCACAAGGCACTTTTTAGGACCTATATAACTAATGTATAGTGCAAATTTTTTAGTTAAGTTCTTTTAACGATAACAGACAAACCTTTTATTGGTTAACTGTTATACTTTTATTATTTACTTATTAGACTCTAATAAACATTTTGAGACCCGTTAGAAGTTTTTGCAATGTGAATTGCACATTTGGCACCATATAGTTCACAAGGCACTTTTTAGGACCTATATAACTAATGTATAGTGCAAATGTTTTAGTTAAGTTCTTTTAACGATAACAGACAAACCTTTTATTGGTTAACTGTTATACTTTTATTATTTACTTATTAGACTCTAATAAACATTTTGAGACCCGTTAGAACTTTTTGCAATGTGAATTGCACATTTGGCACCATATAGTTCACAAGGAACTTTTTAGGACCTATATAACTAATGTATAGTGCAATTTTTTTAGTTAAGTTCTTTTAACGATAACAGACAAACCTTTTATTGGTTAGCTGTTATACTTTTATTATTTACTTATTAGACTCTAATAAACATTTTGAGACCCGTTAGAACTTTTTGCAGTGTGAATTGCACATTTGGCACCATATAGTTCACAAGGCACTTTTTAGGACCTATATAACTAATGTATAGTGCAAATTTTTTAGTTAAGTTCTTTTAACGATAAAAGACAAACCTTTTATTGGTTAACTGTTATACTTTTATTATTTACTTATTAGACTCTAATAAACATTTTGAGACCCGTTAGAACTTTTTGCTATGTGAATTGCACATTTGGCACCATATAGTTCACAAGGCACTTTTTAGGACCTATATAACTAATGTATAGTGCAAATGTTTTAGTTAAGTTCTTTTAACGATAACAGACAAACCTTTTATTGGTTAACTGTTATACTTTTATTATTTACTTATTAGACTCTAATAAACATTTTGAGACCCGTTAGAAGTTTTTGCAATGTGAATTGCACATTTGGCACCATATAGTTCACAAGGCACTTTTTAGGACCTATATAACTAATGTATAGTGCAAATATTTTAGTTAAGTGCTTTTAACGATAACAGACAAACCTTTTATTGGTTAACTGTTATACTTTTATTATTTACTTATTAGACTCTAATAAACATTTTGAGACCCGTTAGAACTTTTTGCTATGTGAATTGCACATTTGGCACCATATAGTTCACAAGGCACTTTTTAGGACCTATATAACTAATGTATAGTGCAAATGTTTTAGTTAAGTTCTTTTAACGATAACAGACAAACCTTTTATTGGTTAACTGTTATACTTTTATTATTTACTTATTAGACTCTAATAAACATTTTGAGACCCGTTAGAACTTTTTGCTATGTGAATTGCACATTTGGCACCATATAGTTCACAAGGCACTTTTTAGGACCTATATAACTAATGTATAGTGCAAATGTTTTAGTTAAGTTCTTTTAACGATAACAGACAAACCTTTTATTGGTTAACTGTTATACTTTTATTATTTACTTATTAGACTCTAATAAACATTTTAAGACCCGTTAGAACTTTTTGCTATGTGAATTGCACATTTGGCACCATATAGTTCACAAGGCACTTTTTAGGACCTATATAACTAATGTATAGTGCAAATGTTTTAGTTAAGTTCTTTTAACGATAACAGACAAACCTTTTATTGGTTAACTGTTATACTTTTATTATTTACTTATTAGACTCTAATAAACATTTTGAGACCCGTTAGAAGTTTTTGCAATGTGAATTGCACATTTGGCACCATATAGTTCACAAGGCACTTTTTAGGACCTATATAACTAATGTATAGTGCAAATTTTTTAGTTAAGTTCTTTTAACGATAACAGACAAACCTTTTATTGGTTAACTGTTATACTTTTATTATTTACTTATTAGACTCTAATAAACATTTTGAGCCCGGTTAGAACTTTTTGCAATGTGAATTGCACATTTGGCACCATATAGTTCACAAGGCACTTTTTAGGACCTATATAACTAATGTATAGTGCAAATTTTTTAGTTAAGTTCTTTTAACGATAACAGACAAACCTTTTATTGGTTAACTGTTATACTTTCATTATTTACTTATTAGACTCTAATAAACATTTTGAGACCCGTTAGAACTTTTTGCTATGTGAATTGCACATTTGGCACCATATAGTTCACAAGGCACTTTTTAGGACCTATATAACTAATGTATAGTGCAAATTTTTTAGTTAAGTTCTTTTAACGATAACAGACAAACCTTTTATTGGTTAACTGTTGTACTTTTATTATTTACTTATTAGACGCTAATAAACATTTTGAGACCCGTTAGAACTTTTTGCAATGTGAATTGCACATTTGGCACCATATAGTTCACAAGGCACTTTTTAGGACCTATATAACTAATGTATAGTGCAAATTTTTTAGTTAAGTTCTTTTAACGATAACAGACAAACCTTTTATTGGTTAACTGTTATACTTTTATTATTTACTTATTAGACTCTAATAAACATTTTGAGACCCGTTAGAACTTTTTGCAATGTGAATTGCACATTTGGCACCATATAGTTCACAAGGCACTTTTTAGGACCTATATAACTAATGTATAGTGCAAATTTTTTAGTTAAGTTATTTTAACGATAACAGACAAACCTTTTATTGGTTAACTGTTATACTTTTATTATTTACTTATTAGAATCTAATAAACATTTTGAGACCCGTTAGAACTTTTTGCAATGTGAATTGCACATTTGGCACCATATAGTTCACAAGGCACTTTTTAGGACCTATATAACTAATGTATAGTGCAAATGTTTTAGTTAAGTTCTTTTAACGATAACAGACAAACCTTTTATTGGTTAACTGTTATACTTTTATTATTTACTTATTAGACTCTAATAAACATTTTGAGACCCGTTAGAACTTTTTGCTATGTGAATTGCACATTTGGCACCATATAGTTCACAAGGCACTTTTTAGGACCTATATAACTAATGTATAGTGCAAATGTTTTAGTTAAGTTCTTTTAACGATAACAGACAAACCTTTTATTGGTTAACTGTTATACTTTTATTATTTACTTATTAGACTCTAATAAACATTTTGAGACCCGTTAGAACTTTTTGCAATGTGAATTGCACATTTGGCACCATATAGTTCACAAGGCACTTTTTAGGACCTATATAACTAATGTATAGTGCAAATGTTTTAGTTAAGTTCTTTTAACGATAACAGACAAACCTTTTATTGGTTAACTGTTATACTTTTATTATTTACTTATTAGACTCTAATAAACATTTTGAGACCCGTTAGAACTTTTTGCAATGTGAATTGCACATTTGGCACCATATAGTTCACAAGGCACTTTTTAGGACCTATATAACTAATGTATAGTGCAATTTTTTTAGTTAAGTTCTTTTAACGATAACAGACAAACCTTTTATTGGTTAACTGTTATACTTTTATTATTTACTTATTAGACTCTAATAAACATTTTGAGACCCGTTAGAACTTTTTGCAGTGTGAATTGCACATTTGGCACCATATAGTTCACAAGGCACTTTTTAGGACCTATATAACTAATGTATAGTGCAAATTTTTTAGTTAAGTTCTTTTAACGATAACAGACAAACCTTTTATTGGTTAACTGTTATACTTTTATTATTTACTTATTAGACTCTAATAAACATTTTGAGACCCGTTAGAACTTTTTGCTATGTGAATTGCACATTTGGCACCATATAGTTCACAAGGCACTTTTTAGGACCTATATAACTAATGTATAGTGCAAATGTTTTAGTTAAGTACTTTTAACGATAACAGACAAACCTTTTATTGGTTAACTGTTATACTTTTATTATTTACTTATTAGTCTCTAATAAACATTTTGAGACCCGTTAGAACTTTTCGCAATGTGAATTGCACATTTGGCACCATATAGTTCACAAGGCACTTTTTAGGACCTATATAACTAATGTATAGTGCAAATTTTTTAGTTAAGTTCTTTTAACGATAACAGACAAAACTTTTATTGGTTAACTGTTATACTTTTATTATTTACTTATTAGACTCTAATAAACATTTTGAGACCCGTTAGAACTTTTTGCAATGTGAATTGCACATTTGGCACCATATAGTTCACAAGGCACTTTTTAGGACCTATATAACTAATGTATAGTGCAAATTTTTTAGTTAAGTTCTTTTAACGATAACAGACAAACCTTTTATTGGTTAACTGTTATACTTTTATTATTTACTTATTAGACTCTAATAAACATTTTGAGACCCGTTAGAAGTTTTTGCTATGTGAATTGCACATTTGGCACCATATAGTTCACAAGGCACTTTTTAGGGCCTATATAACTAATGTATAGTGCAAATTTTTTAGTTAAGTTCTTTTAACGATAACAGACAAACCTTTTATTGGTTAACTGTTATACTTTTATTATTTACTTATTAGAATCTAATAAACATTTTGAGACCCGTTACAACTTTTCGCAATGTGAATTGCACATTTGGCACCATATAGTTCACAAGGCACTTTTTAGGACCTATATGACTAATGTATAGTGCAAATGTTTTAGTTAAGTTCTTTTAACGATAACAGACAAACCTTTTATTGGTTAACTGTTATACTTTTATTATTTACTTATTAGACTCTAATAAACATTTTGAGATCCGTTAGAACTTTTTGCAATGTGAATTGCACATTTGGCACCATATAGTTCACAAGGCACTTTTTAGGACCTATATAACTAATGTATAGTGCAAATTTTTTAGTTAAGTTCTTCTAACGATAACAGACAAACCTTTTATTGGTTAACTGTTATACTTTTATTATTTACTTATTAGACTCTAATAAACATTTTGAGACCCGTTAGAACTTTTTGCAATGTGAATTGCACATTTGGCACCATATAGTTCACAAGGCACTTTTTAGGACCTATATAACTAATGTATAGTGCAAATATTCTAGTTAAGTGCTTTTAACGATAACAGACAAACCTTTTATTGGTTAACTGTTATACTTTTATTATTTACTTATTAGACTCTAATAAACATTTTGAGACCCGTTAGAACTTTTTGCTATGTGAATTGCACATTTGGCACCATATAGTTCACAAGGCACTTTTTAGGACCTATATAACTAATGTATAGTGCAAATGTTTTAGTTAAGTTCTTTTAACGATAACAGACAAACCTTTTAACTGTTAACTTTTTAACTGTTAACGGTTAACTGTTATACTTTTATTATTTACTTATTAGACTCTAATAAACATTTTGAGACCCGTTAGAACTTTTTGCTATGTGAATTGCACATTTGGCACCATATAGTTCACAAGGCACTTTTTAGGACCTATATAACTAATGTATAGTGCAAATGTTTTAGTTAAGTTCTTTTAACGATAACAGACAAACCTTTTATTGGTTAACTGTTATACTTTTATTATTTACTTATTAGACTCTAATAAACATTTTGAGACCCGTTAGAACTTTTTGCTATGTGAATTGCACATTTGGCACCATATAGTTCACAAGGCACTTTTTAGGACCTATATAACTAATGTATAGTGCAAATGTTTTAGTTAAGTTCTTTTAACGATAACAGACAAACCTTTTATTGGTTAACTGTTATAGTTTTATTATTTATTTATTAGACTCTAATAAACATTTTGAGACCGGTTAGAACTTTTTGCAATGTGAATTGCACATTTGGCACCATATAGTTCACAAGGCACTTTTTAGGACCTATATAACTAATGTATAGTGCAAATTTTTTAGTTAAGTTCTTTTAACGATAACAGACAAACCTTTTATTGGTTAACTGTTATACTTTTATTATTTACTTATTAGACTCTAATAAACATTTTGAGACCCGTTAGAACTTTTTGCAATGTGAATTGCACATTTGGCACCATATAGTTCACAAGGCACTTTTTAGGACCTATATAACTAATGTATAGTGCAAATTTTTTAGTTAAGTTCTTTTAACGATAACAGACAAACCTTTTATTGGTTAACTGTTATACTTTTATTATTTACTTATTAGACTCTAATAAACATTTTGAGCCCGGTTAGAACTTTTTGCAATGTGAATTGCACATTTGGCACCATATAGTTCACAAGGCACTTTTTAGGACCTATATAACTAATGTATAGTGCAAATTTTTTAGTTAAGTTCTTTTAACGATAACAGAAAAACCTTTTATTGGTTAACTGTTATACTTTCATTATTTACTTATTAGACTCTAATAAACATTTTGAGACCCGTTAGAAGTTTTTGCAATGTGAATTGCACATTTGGCACCATATAGTTCACAAGGCACTTTTTAGGACCTATATAACTAATGTATAGTGCAAATGTTTTAGTTAAGTTCTTTTAACGATAACAGACAAACCTTTTATTGGTTAACTGTTGTACTTTTATTATTTACTTATTAGACGCTAATAAACATTTTGAGACCCGTTAGAACTTTTTGCAATGTGAATTGCACATTTGGCACCATATAGTTCACAAGGCACTTTTTAGGACCTATATAACTAATGTATAGTGCAAATTTTTTAGTTAAGTTCTTTTAACGATAACAGACAAACCTTTTATTGGTTAACTGTTATACTTTTATTATTTACTTATTAGACTCTAATAAACATTTTGAGACCCGTTAGAACTTTTTGCAATGTGAATTGCACATTTGGCACCATATAGTTCACAAGACACTTTTTAGGACCTATATAACTAATGTATAGTGCAAATTTTTTAGTTAAGTTCTTTTAACGATAACAGACAAACCTTTTATTGGTTAACTGTTATACTTTTATTATTTACTTATTAGACTCTAATAAACATTTTGAGACCCGTTAGAACTTTTTGCTATGTGAATTGCACATTTGGCACCATATAGTTCACAAGGCACTTTTTAGGACCTATATAACTAATGTATAGTGCAAATGTTTTAGTTAAGTTCTTTTAACGATAACAGACAAACCTTTTATTGGTTAACTGTTATTCTTTTATTATTTACTTATTAGACTCTAATAAACATTTTGAGACCCGTTAGAACTTTTTGCAATGTGAATTGCACATTTGGCACCATATAGTTCACAAGGCACTTTTTAGGACCTATATAACTAATGTATAGTGCAAATTTTTTAGTTAAGTTCTTTTAACGATAACAGACAAACCTTTTATTGGTTAACTGTTATACTTTTATTATTTACTTATTAGACTCTAATAAACATTTTGAGACCCGTTAGAACTTTTTGCAATGTGAATTGCACATTTGGCACCATATAGTTCACAAGGCACTTTTTAGGACCTATATAACTAATGTATAGTGCAAATTTTTTAGTTAAGTTCTTTTAACGATAACAGACAAACCTTTTATTGGTTAACTGTTATACTTTTATTATTTACTTATTAGACTCTAATAAACATTTTGAGACCCGTTAGAACTTTTTGCAATGTGAATTGCACATTTGGCACCATATAGTTCACAAGGCACTTTTTAGGACCTATATAACTAATGTATAGTGCAAATTTTTTAGTTAAGTTCTTTTAACGATAACAGACAAACCTTTTATTGGTTAACTGTTATACTTTTATTATTTACTTATTAGACTCTAATAAACATTTTGAGACCGGTTAGAACTTTTTGCAATGTGAATTGCACATTTGGCACCATATAGTTCACAAGGCACTTTTTAGGACCTATATAACTAATGTATAGTGCAAATGTTTTAGTTAAGTTGTTTTAACGATAACAGACAAACCTTTTATTGGTTAACTGTTATACTTTTATTATTTACTTATTAGACGCTAATAAACATTTTGAGACCCGTTAGAACTTTTTGCAATGTGAATTGCACATTTGGCACCATATAGTTCACAAGGCACTTTTTAGGACCTATATAACTAATGTATAGTGCAAATGTTTTAGTTAAGTTCTTTTAACGATAACAGACAAACCTTTTATTGGTTAACTGTTATACTTTCATTATTTACTTATTAGACTCTAATAAACATTTTGAGACCCGTTAGAACTTTTTGCTATGTGAATTGCACATTTGGCACCATATAGTTCACAAGGCACTTTTTAGGACCTATATAACTAATGTATAGTGCAAATGTTTTAGTTAAGTTCTTTTAACGATAACAGACAAACCTTTTATTGGTTAACTGTTATACTTTTATTATTTACTTATTAGACGCTAATAAACATTTTGAGACCCGTTAGAACTTTTTGCAATGTGAATTGCACATTTGGCACCATATAGTTCACAAGGCACTTTTTAGGACCTATATAACTAATGTATAGTGCAAATTTTTTAGTTAAGTTCTTTTAACGATAACAGACAAACCTTTTATTGGTTAACTGTTATACTTTTATTATTTACTTATTAGACTCTAATAAACATTTTGAGACCCGTTAGAACTTTTTGCTATGTGAATTGCACATTTGGCACCATATAGTTCACAAGGCACTTTTTAGGACCTATATAACTAATGTATAGTGCAAATTTTTTAGTTAAGTTCTTTTAACGATAACAGACAAACCTTTTATTGGTTAACTGTTATACTTTTATTATTTACTTATTAGACTCTAATAAACATTTTGAGACCCGTTAGAACTTTTTGCAATGTGAATTGCACATTTGGCACCATATAGTTCACAAGGCACTTTTTAGGACCTATATAACTAATGTATAGTGCAAATTTTTTAGTTAAGTTCTTTTAACGATAACAGACAAACCTTTTATTGGTTAACTGTTATACTTTTATTATTTACTTATTAGAATCTAATAAACATTTTGAGACCCGTTAGAACTTTTCGCAATGTGAATTGCACATTTGGCACCATATAGTTCACAAGGCACTTTTTAGGACCTATATAACTAATGTATAGTGCAAATGTTTTAGTTAAGTTCTTTTAACGATAACAGACAAACCTTTTATTGGTTAACTGTTATACTTTTATTATTTACTTATTAGACTCTAATAAACATTTTGAGACCCGTTAGAACTTTTTGCAATGTGAATTGCACATTTGGCACCATATAGTTCACAAGGCACTTTTTAGGACCTATATAACTAATGTATAGTGCAAATTTTTTAGTTAAGTTCTTTTAACGATAACAGACAAACCTTTTATTGGTTAACTGTTATACTTTTATTATTTACTTATTAGACTCTAATAAACATTTTGAGACCCGTTAGAACTTTTTGCTATGTGAATTGCACATTTGGCACCATATAGTTCACAAGGCACTTTTTAGGACCTATATAACTAATGTATAGTGCAAATGTTTTAGTTAAGTTCTTTTAACGATAACAGACAAACCTTTTATTGGTTAACTGTTATACTTTTATTATTTACTTATTAGACTCTAATAAACATTTTGAGACCCGTTAGAACTTTTTGCAATGTAAATTGCACATTTGGCACCATATAGTTCACAAGGCACTTTTTAGGACCTATATAACTAATGTATAGTGCAAATTTTTTAGTTAAGTTCTTTTAACGATAACAGACAAACCTTTTATTGGTTAACTGTTATACTTTTATTATTTACTTATTAGACTCTAATAAACATTTTGAGACCCGTTAGAACTTTTTGCAATGTGAATTGCACATTTGGCATCATATAGTTCACAAGGCACTTTTTAGGACCTATATAACTAATGTATAGTGCAAATTTTTTAGTTAAGTTCTTTTAACGATAACAGACAAACCTTTTATTGGTTAACTGTTATACTTTTATTATTTACTTATTAGAATCTAATAAACATTTTGAGACCCGTTAGAACTTTTCGCAATGTGAATTGCACATTTGGCACCATATAGTTCACAAGGCACTTTTTAGGACCTATATAACTAATGTATAGTGCAAATGTTTTAGTTAAGTTCTTTTAACGATAACAGACAAACCTTTTATTGGTTAACTGTTATACTTTTATTATTTACTTATTAGACTCTAATAAACATTTTGAGACCCGTTAGAACTTTTTGCAATGTGAATTGCACATTTGGCACCATATAGTTCACAAGGCACTTTTTAGGACCTATATAACTAATGTATAGTGCAAATTTTTTAGTTAAGTTCTTTTAACGATAACAGACAAACCTTTTATTGGTTAAATGTTATACTTTTATTATTTACTTATTAGACTCTAATAAACTTTTTGAGACCCGTTAGAAGTTTTTGCAATGTGAATTGCACATTTGGCACCATATAGTTCACAAGTCACTTTTTAGGACCTATATAACTAATGTATAGTGCAAATTTTTTAGTTAAGTTCTTTTAACGATAACAGACAAACCTTTTATTGGTTAACTGTTATACTTTTATTATTTACTTATTAGACTCTAATAAACATTTTGAGACCCGTTAGAAGTTTTTGCAATGTGAATTGCACATTTGGCACCATATAGTTCACAAGGCACTTTTTAGGACCTATATAACTAATGAATAGTGCAAATATTTTAGTTAAGTTCTTTTAACGATAACAGACAAACCTTTTATTGGTTAACTGTTATACTTTTATTATTTACTTATTAGACTCTAATAAACATTTTGAGACCGGTTAGAACTTTTTTCAATGTGAATTGCACATTTGGCACCATATAGTTCACAAGGCACTTTTTAGGACCTATATAACTAATGTATAGTGCAAATGTTTTAGTTAAGTTCTTTTAACGATAACAGACAAACCTTTTATTGGTTAACTGTTATACTTTTATTATTTACTTATTAGACGCTAATAAACATTTTGAGACCCGTTAGAACTTTTTGCAATGTGAATTGCACATTTGGCACCATATAGTTCACAAGGCACTTTTTAGGACCTATATAACTAATGTATAGTGCAAATGTTTTAGTTAAGTTCTTTTAACGATAACAGACAAACCTTTTATTGGTTAACTGTTATACTTTTATTATTTACTTATTAGACTCTAATAAACATTTTGAGACCCGTTAGAACTTTTTGCAATGTGAATTGCACATTTGGCACCATATAGTTCACAAGGCACTTTTTAGGACCTATATAACTAATGTATAGTGCAAATGTTTTAGTTAAGTTCTTTTAACGATAACAGACAAACCTTTTATTGGTTAACTGTTATACTTTCATTATTTACTTATTAGACTCTAATAAACATTTTGAGACCCGTTAGAACTTTTTGCTATGTGAATTGCACATTTGGCACCATATAGTTCACAAGGCACTTTTTAGGACCTATATAACTAATGTATAGTGCAAATGTTTTAGTTAAGTTCTTTTAACGATAACAGACAAACCTTTTATTGGTTAACTGTTATACTTTTATTATTTACTTATTAGACGCTAATAAACATTTTGAGACCCGTTAGAACTTTTTGCAATGTGAATTGCACATTTGGCACCATATAGTTCACAAGGCACTTTTTAGGACCTATATAACTAATGTATAGTGCAAATTTTTTAGTTAAGTTCTTTTAACGATAACAGACAAACCTTTTATTGGTTAACTGTTATACTTTTATTATTTATTTATTAGACTCTAATAAACATTTTGAGACCCGTTAGAACTTTTTGCTATGTGAATTGCACATTTGGCACCATATAGTTCACAAGGCACTTTTTAGGACCTATATAACTAATGTATAGTGCAAATGTTTTAGTTAAGTTCTTTTAACGATAACAGACAAACCTTTTATTGGTTAACTGTTATACTTTTATTATTTACTTATTAGACTCTAATAAACATTTTGAGACCCGTTAGAACTTTTTGCAATGTGAATTGCACATTTGGCACCATATAGTTCACAAGGCACTTTTTAGGACCTATATAACTAATGTATAGTGCAAATTTTTCAGTTAAGTTCTTTTAACGATAACAGACAAACCTTTTATTGGTTAACTGTTATACTTTTATTATTTACTTATTAGACTCTAATAAACATTTTGAGACCCGTTAGAACTTTTTGCAATGTGAATTGCACATTTGGCACCATATAGTTCACAAGGCACTTTTTAGGACCTATATAACTAATGTATAGTGCAAATTTTTTAGTTAAGTTCTTTTAACGATAACAGACAAACCTTTTATTGGTTAACTGTTATACTTTTATTATTTACTTATTAGAATCTAATAAACATTTTGAGACCCGTTAGAACTTTTCGCAATGTGAATTGCACATTTGGCACCATATAGTTCACAAGGCACTTTTTAGGACCTATATAACTAATGTATAGTGCAAATGTTTTAGTTAAGTTCTTTTAACGATAACAGACAAACCTTTTATTGGTTAACTGTTATACTTTTATTATTTACTTATTAGACTCTAATAAACATTTTGAGACCCGTTAGAACTTTTTGCAATGTGAATTGCACATTTGGCACCATATAGTTCACAAGGCACTTTTTAAGACCTATATAACTAATGTATAGTGCAAATTTTTTAGTTAAGTTCTTTTAACGATAACAGACAAACCTTTTATTGGTTAACTGTTATACTTTTATTATTTACTTATTAGACTCAAATAAACATTTTGAGACCCGTTAGAACTTTTTGCTATGTGAATTGCACATTTGGCACCATATAGTTCACAAGGCACTTTTTAGGACCTATATAACTAATGTATAGTGCAAATGTTTTAGTTAAGTTCTTTTAACGATAACAGACAAACCTTTTATTGGTTAACTGTTATACTTTTATTATTTACTTATTAGACTCTAATAAACATTTTGAGACCCGTTAGAACTTTTTGCAATGTAAATTGCACATTTGGCACCATATAGTTCACAAGGCACTTTTTAGGACCTATATAACTAATGTATAGTGCAAATTTTTTAGTTAAGTTCTTTTAACGATAACAGACAAACCTTTTATTGGTTAACTGTTATACTTTTATTATTTACTTATTAGACTCTAATAAACATTTTGAGACCCGTTAGAACTTTTTGCAATGTGAATTGCACATTTGGCACCATATAGTTCACAAGGCACTTTTTAGGACCTATATAACTAATGTATAGTGCAAATTTTTTAGTTAAGTTCTTTTAACGATAACAGACAAACCTTTTATTGGTTAACTGTTATACTTTTATTATTTACTTATTAGAATCTAATAAACATTTTGAGACCCGTTAGAACTTTTCGCAATGTGAATTGCACATTTGGCACCATATAGTTCACAAGGCACTTTTTAGGACCTATATAACTAATGTATAGTGCAAATGTTTTAGTTAAGTTCTTTTAACGATAACAGACAAACCTTTTATTGGTTAACTGTTATACTTTTATTATTTACTTATTAGACTCTAATAAACATTTTGAGACCCGTTAGAACTTTTTGCAATGTGAATTGCACATTTGGCACCATATAGTTCACAAGGCACTTTTTAGGACCTATATAACTAATGTATAGTGCAAATTTTTTAGTTAAGTTCTTTTAACGATAACAGACAAACCTTTTATTGGTTAAATGTTATACTTTTATTATTTACTTATTAGACTCTAATAAACATTTTGAGACCCGTTAGAACTTTTTGCAATGTAAATTGCACATTTGGCACCATATAGTTCACAAGGCACTTTTTAGGACCTATATAACTAATGTATAGTGCAAATTTTTTAGTTAAGTTCTTTTAACGATAACAGACAAACCTTTTATTGGTTAACTGTTATACTTTTATTATTTACTTATTAGACTCTAATAAACATTTTGAGACCCGTTAGAACTTTTTGCAATGTGAATTGCACATTTGGCACCATATAGTTCACAAGGCACTTTTTAGGACCTATATAACTAATGTATAGTGCAAATTTTTTAGTTAAGTTCTTTTAACGATAACAGACAAACCTTTTATTGGTTAACTGTTATACTTTTATTATTTACTTATTAGAATCTAATAAACATTTTGAGACCCGTTAGAACTTTTCGCAATGTGAATTGCACATTTGGCACCATATAGTTCACAAGGCACTTTTTAGGACCTATATAACTAATGTATAGTGCAAATGTTTTAGTTAAGTTCTTTTAACGATAACAGACAAACCTTTTATTGGTTAACTGTTATACTTTTATTATTTACTTATTAGACTCTAATAAACATTTTGAGACCCGTTAGAACTTTTTGCAATGTGAATTGCACATTTGGCACCATATAGTTCACAAGGCACTTTTTAGGACCTATATAACTAATGTATAGTGCAAATTTTTTAGTTAAGTTCTTTTAACGATAACAGACAAACCTTTTATTGGTTAAATGTTATACTTTTATTATTTACTTATTAGACTCTAATAAACTTTTTGAGACCCGTTAGAAGTTTTTGCAATGTGAATTGCACATTTGGCACCATATAGTTCACAAGTCACTTTTTAGGACCTATATAACTAATGTATAGTGCAAATTTTTTAGTTAAGTTCTTTTAACGATAACAGACAAACCTTTTATTGGTTAACTGTTATACTTTTATTATTTACTTATTAGACTCTAATAAACATTTTGAGACCCGTTAGAAGTTTTTGCAATGTGAATTGCACATTTGGCACCATATAGTTCACAAGGCACTTTTTAGGACCTATATAACTAATGAATAGTGCAAATATTTTAGTTAAGTTCTTTTAACGATAACAGACAAACCTTTTATTGGTTAACTGTTATACTTTTATTATTTACTTATTAGACTCTAATAAACATTTTGAGACCCGTTAGAACTTTTTGCTATGTGAATTGCACATTTGGCACCATATAGTTCACAAGGCACTTTTTAGGACCTATATAACTAATGTATAGTGCAAATGTTTTAGTTAAGTTCTTTTAACGATAACAGACAAACCTTTTATTGGTTAACTGTTATACTTTTATTATTTACTTATTAGACTCTAATAAACATTTTGAGACCCGTTAGAACTTTTTGCTATGTGAATTGCACATTTGGCACCATATAGTTCACAAGGCACTTTTTAGGACCTATATAACTAATGTATAGTGCAAATGTTTTAGTTAAGTTCTTTTAACGATAACAGACAAACCTTTTATTGGTTAACTGTTATACTTTTATTATTTACTTATTAGACTCTAATAAACATTTTGAGACCGGTTAGAACTTTTTTCAATGTGAATTGCACATTTGGCACCATATAGTTCACAAGGCACTTTTTAGGACCTATATAACTAATGTATAGTGCAAATGTTTTAGTTAAGTTCTTTTAACGATAACAGACAAACCTTTTATTGGTTAACTGTTATACTTTTATTATTTACTTATTAGACGCTAATAAACATTTTGAGACCCGTTAGAACTTTTTGCAATGTGAATTGCACATTTGGCACCATATAGTTCACAAGGCACTTTTTAGGACCTATATAACTAATGTATAGTGCAAATGTTTTAGTTAAGTTCTTTTAACGATAACAGACAAACCTTTTATTGGTTAACTGTTATACTTTTATTATTTACTTATTAGACTCTAATAAACATTTTGAGACCCGTTAGAACTTTTTGCAATGTGAATTGCACATTTGGCACCATATAGTTCACAAGGCACTTTTTAGGACCTATATAACTAATGTATAGTGCAAATTTTTTAGTTAAGTTCTTTTAACGATAACAGACAAACCTTTTATTGGTTAACTGTTATACTTTCATTATTTACTTATTAGACTCTAATAAACATTTTGAGACCCGTTAGAACTTTTTGCTATGTGAATTGCACATTTGGCACCATATAGTTCACAAGGCACTTTTTAGGACCTATATAACTAATGTATAGTGCAAATGTTTTAGTTAAGTTCTTTTAACGATAACAGACAAACCTTTTATTGGTTAACTGTTATACTTTTATTATTTACTTATTAGACTCTAATAAACATTTTGAGACCCGTTAGAACTTTTTGCAATGTGAATTGCACATTTGGCACCATATAGTTCACAAGGCACTTTTTAGGACCTATATAACTAATGTATAGTGCAAATTTTTTAGTTAAGTTCTTTTAACGATAACAGACAAACCTTTTATTGGTTAACTGTTATACTTTTATTATTTACTTATTAGACTCTAATAAACATTTTGAGACCCGTTAGAACTTTTTGCTATGTGAATTGCACATTTGGCACCATATAGTTCACAAGGCACTTTTTAGGACCTATATAACTAATGTATAGTGCAAATGTTTTAGTTAAGTTCTTTTAAAGATAACAGACAAACCTTTTATTGGTTAACTGTTATACTTTTATTATTTACTTATTAGACTCTAATAAACATTTTGAGACCCGTTAGAAGTTTTTGCAATGTGAATTGCACATTTGGCACCATATAGTTCACAAGGCACTTTTTAGGACCTATATAACTAATGTATAGTGCAAATTTTTCAGTTAAGTTCTTTTAACGATAACAGACAAACCTTTTATTGGTTAACTGTTATACTTTTATTATTTACTTATTAGAATCTAATAAACATTTTGAGACCCGTTAGAACTTTTCGCAATGTGAATTGCACATTTGGCACCATATAGTTCACAAGGCACTTTTTAGGACCTATATAACTAATGTATAGTGCAAATGTTTTAGTTAAGTTCTTTTAACGATAACAGACAAACCTTTTATTGGTTAACTGTTATACTTTTATTATTTACTTATTAGACTCTAATAAACATTTTGAGACCCGTTAGAACTTTTTGCAATGTGAATTGCACATTTGGCACCATATAGTTCACAAGGCACTTTTTAGGACCTATATAACTAAAGTATAGTGCAAATTTTTTAGTTAAGTTCTTTTAACGATAACAGACAAACCTTTTATTGGTTAACTGTTATACTTTTATTATTTACTTATTAGACTCTAATAAACATTTTGAGACCCGTTAGAAGTTTTTGCAATGTGAATTGCACATTTGGCACCATATAGTTCACAAGTCACTTTTTAGGACCTATATAACTAATGTATAGTGCAAATTTTTTAGTTAAGTTCTTTTAACGATAACAGACAAACCTTTTATTGGTTAACTGTTATACTTTTATTATTTACTTATTAGACTCTAATAAACATTTTGAGACCCGTTAGAAGTTTTTGCAATGTGAATTGCACATTTGGCACCATATAGTTCACAAGGCACTTTTTAGGACCTATATAACTAATGTATAGTGCAAATATTTTAGTTAAGTGCTTTTAACGATAACAGACAAACCTTTTATTGGTTAACTGTTATACTTTTATTATTTACTTATTAGACTCTAATAAACATTTTGAGACCCGTTAGAACTTTTTGCTATGTGAATTGCACATTTGGCACCATATAGTTCACAAGGCACTTTTTAGGACCTATATAACTAATGTATAGTGCAAATGTTTTAGTTAAGTTCTTTTAACGATAACAGACAAACCTTTTATTGGTTAACTGTTATACTTTTATTATTTACTTATTAGACTCTAATAAACATTTTGAGACCTGTTAGAACTTTTTGCTATGTGAATTGCACATTTGGCACCATATAGTTCACAAGGCACTTTTTAGGACCTATATAACTAATGTATAGTGCAAATGTTTTAGTTAAGTTCTTTTAACGATAACAGACAAACCTTTTATTGGTTAACTGTTATACTTTTATTATTTACTTATTAGACTCTAATAAACATTTTGAGACCCGTTAGAACTTTTTGCTATGTGAATTGCACATTTGGCACCATATAGTTCACAAGGCACTTTTTAGGACCTATATAACTAATGTATAGTGCAAATGTTTTAGTTAAGTTCTTTTAACGATAACAGACAAACCTTTTATTGGTTAACTGTTATACTTTTATTATTTACTTATTAGACTCTAATAAACATTTTGAGACCCGTTAGAACTTTTTGCAATGTGAATTGCACATTTGGCACCATATAGTTCACAAGGCACTTTTTAGGACCTATATAACTAATGTATAGTGCAAATTTTTTAGTTAAGTTCTTTTAACGATAACAGACAAACCTTTTATTGGTTAACTGTTATACTTTTATTATTTACTTATTAGACTCTAATAAACATTTTGAGACCCGTTAGAACTTTTTGCAATGTGAATTGCACATTTGGCACAATATAGTTCACAAGGCACTTTTTAGGACCTATATAACTAATGTATAGTGCAAATTTTTTAGTTAAGTTCTTTTAACGATAACAGACAAACCTTTTATTGGTTAACTGTTATACTTTTATTATTTACTTATTAGACTCTAATAAACATTTTGAGACCGGTTAGAACTTTTTGCAATGTGAATTGCACATTTGGCACCATATAGTTCACAAGGCACTTTTTAGGACCTATATAACTAATGTATAGTGCAAATGTTTTAGTTAAGTTGTTTTAACGATAACAGACAAACCTTTTATTGGTTAACTGTTATACTTTTATTATTTACTTATTAGACGCTAATAAACATTTTGAGACCCGTTAGAACTTTTTGCAATGTGAATTGCACATTTGGCACCATATAGTTCACAAGGCACTTTTTAGGACCTATATAACTAATGTATAGTGCAAATGTTTTAGTTAAGTTCTTTTAACGATAACAGACAAACCTTTTATTGGTTAACTGTTATACTTTCATTATTTACTTATTAGACTCTAATAAACATTTTGAGACCCGTTAGAACTTTTTGCTATGTGAATTGCACATTTGGCACCATATAGTTCACAAGGCACTTTTTAGGACCTATATAACTAATGTATAGTGCAAATGTTTTAGTTAAGTTCTTTTAACGATAACAGACAAACCTTTTATTGGTTAACTGTTATACTTTTATTATTTACTTATTAGACTCTAATAAACATTTTGAGACCCGTTAGAACTTTTTGCAATGTGAATTGCACATTTGGCACAATATAGTTCACAAGGCACTTTTTAGGACCTATATAACTAATGTATAGTGCAAATTTTTTAGTTAAGTTCTTTTAACGATAACAGACAAACCTTTTATTGGTTAACTGTTATACTTTTATTATTTACTTATTAGACTCTAATAAACATTTTGAGACCGGTTAGAACTTTTTGCAATGTGAATTGCACATTTGGCACCATATAGTTCACAAGGCACTTTTTAGGACCTATATAACTAATGTATAGTGCAAATGTTTTAGTTAAGTTGTTTTAACGATAACAGACAAACCTTTTATTGGTTAACTGTTATACTTTTATTATTTACTTATTAGACGCTAATAAACATTTTGAGACCCGTTAGAACTTTTTGCAATGTGAATTGCACATTTGGCACCATATAGTTCACAAGGCACTTTTTAGGACCTATATAACTAATGTATAGTGCAAATGTTTTAGTTAAGTTCTTTTAACGATAACAGACAAACCTTTTATTGGTTAACTGTTATACTTTCATTATTTACTTATTAGACTCTAATAAACATTTTGAGACCCGTTAGAACTTTTTGCTATGTGAATTGCACATTTGGCACCATATAGTTCACAAGGCACTTTTTAGGACCTATATAACTAATGTATAGTGCAAATGTTTTAGTTAAGTTCTTTTAACGATAACAGACAAACCTTTTATTGGTTAACTGTTATACTTTTATTATTTACTTATTAGACGCTAATAAACATTTTGAGACCCGTTAGAACTTTTTGCAATGTGAATTGCACATTTGGCACCATATAGTTCACAAGGCACTTTTTAGGACCTATATAACTAATGTATAGTGCAAATTTTTTAGTTAAGTTCTTTTAACGATAACAGACAAACCTTTTATTGGTTAACTGTTATACTTTTATTATTTACTTATTAGACTCTAATAAACATTTTGAGACCCGTTAGAACTTTTTGCTATGTGAATTGCACATTTGGCACCATATAGTTCACAAGGCACTTTTTAGGACCTATATAACTAATGTATAGTGCAAATTTTTTAGTTAAGTTCTTTTAACGATAACAGACAAACCTTTTATTGGTTAACTGTTATACTTTTATTATTTACTTATTAGACTCTAATAAACATTTTGAGACCCGTTAGAACTTTTTGCAATGTGAATTGCACATTTGGCACCATATAGTTCACAAGGCACTTTTTAGGACCTATATAACTAATGTATAGTGCAAATTTTTTAGTTAAGTTCTTTTAACGATAACAGACAAACCTTTTATTGGTTAACTGTTATACTTTTATTATTTACTTATTAGAATCTAATAAACATTTTGAGACCCGTTAGAACTTTTCGCAATGTGAATTGCACATTTGGCACCATATAGTTCACAAGGCACTTTTTAGGACCTATATAACTAATGTATAGTGCAAATGTTTTAGTTAAGTTCTTTTAACGATAACAGACAAACCTTTTATTGGTTAACTGTTATACTTTTATTATTTACTTATTAGACTCTAATAAACATTTTGAGACCCGTTAGAACTTTTTGCAATGTGAATTGCACATTTGGCACCATATAGTTCACAAGGCACTTTTTAGGACCTATATAACTAATGTATAGTGCAAATTTTTTAGTTAAGTTCTTTTAACGATAACAGACAAACCTTTTATTGGTTAACTGTTATACTTTTATTATTTACTTATTAGACTCTAATAAACATTTTGAGACCCGTTAGAACTTTTTGCTATGTGAATTGCACATTTGGCACCATATAGTTCACAAGGCACTTTTTAGGACCTATATAACTAATGTATAGTGCAAATGTTTTAGTTAAGTTCTTTTAACGATAACAGACAAACCTTTTATTGGTTAACTGTTATACTTTTATTATTTACTTATTAGACTCTAATAAACATTTTGAGACCCGTTAGAACTTTTTGCAATGTAAATTGCACATTTGGCACCATATAGTTCACAAGGCACTTTTTAGGACCTATATAACTAATGTATAGTGCAAATTTTTTAGTTAAGTTCTTTTAACGATAACAGACAAACCTTTTATTGGTTAACTGTTATACTTTTATTATTTACTTATTAGACTCTAATAAACATTTTGAGACCCGTTAGAACTTTTTGCAATGTGAATTGCACATTTGGCATCATATAGTTCACAAGGCACTTTTTAGGACCGATATAACTAATGTATAGTGCAAATTTTTTAGTTAAGTTCTTTTAACGATAACAGACAAACCTTTTATTGGTTAACTGTTATACTTTTATTATTTACTTATTAGAATCTAATAAACATTTTGAGACCCGTTAGAACTTTTCGCAATGTGAATTGCACATTTGGCACCATATAGTTCACAAGGCACTTTTTAGGACCTATATAACTAATGTATAGTGCAAATGTTTTAGTTAAGTTCTTTTAACGATAACAGACAAACCTTTTATTGGTTAACTGTTATACTTTTATTATTTACTTATTAGACTCTAATAAACATTTTGAGACCCGTTAGAACTTTTTGCAATGTGAATTGCACATTTGGCACCATATAGTTCACAAGGCACTTTTTAGGACCTATATAACTAATGTATAGTGCAAATTTTTTAGTTAAGTTCTTTTAACGATAACAGACAAACCTTTTATTGGTTAAATGTTATACTTTTATTATTTACTTATTAGACTCTAATAAACTTTTTGAGACCCGTTAGAAGTTTTTGCAATGTGAATTGCACATTTGGCACCATATAGTTCACAAGTCACTTTTTAGGACCTATATAACTAATGTATAGTGCAAATTTTTTAGTTAAGTTCTTTTAACGATAACAGACAAACCTTTTATTGGTTAACTGTTATACTTTTATTATTTACTTATTAGACTCTAATAAACATTTTGAGACCCGTTAGAAGTTTTTGCAATGTGAATTGCACATTTGGCACCATATAGTTCACAAGGCACTTTTTAGGACCTATATAACTAATGAATAGTGCAAATATTTTAGTTAAGTTCTTTTAACGATAACAGACAAACCTTTTATTGGTTAACTGTTATACTTTTATTATTTACTTATTAGACTCTAATAAACATTTTGAGACCGGTTAGAACTTTTTTCAATGTGAATTGCACATTTGGCACCATATAGTTCACAAGGCACTTTTTAGGACCTATATAACTAATGTATAGTGCAAATGTTTTAGTTAAGTTCTTTTAACGATAACAGACAAACCTTTTATTGGTTAACTGTTATACTTTTATTATTTACTTATTAGACGCTAATAAACATTTTGAGACCCGTTAGAACTTTTTGCAATGTGAATTGCACATTTGGCACCATATAGTTCACAAGGCACTTTTTAGGACCTATATAACTAATGTATAGTGCAAATGTTTTAGTTAAGTTCTTTTAACGATAACAGACAAACCTTTTATTGGTTAACTGTTATACTTTTATTATTTACTTATTAGACTCTAATAAACATTTTGAGACCCGTTAGAACTTTTTGCAATGTGAATTGCACATTTGGCACCATATAGTTCACAAGGCACTTTTTAGGACCTATATAACTAATGTATAGTGCAAATTTTTTAGTTAAGTTCTTTTAACGATAACAGACAAACCTTTTATTGGTTAACTGTTATACTTTCATTATTTACTTATTAGACTCTAATAAACATTTTGAGACCCGTTAGAACTTTTTGCTATGTGAATTGCACATTTGGCACCATATAGTTCACAAGGCACTTTTTAGGACCTATATAACTAATGTATAGTGCAAATGTTTTAGTTAAGTTCTTTTAACGATAACAGACAAACCTTTTATTGGTTAACTGTTATACTTTTATTATTTACTTATTAGACGCTAATAAACATTTTGAGACCCGTTAGAACTTTTTGCAATGTGAATTGCACATTTGGCACCATATAGTTCACAAGGCACTTTTTAGGACCTATATAACTAATGTATAGTGCAAATTTTTTAGTTAAGTTCTTTTAACGATAACAGACAAACCTTTTATTGGTTAACTGTTATACTTTTATTATTTATTTATTAGACTCTAATAAACATTTTGAGACCCGTTAGAACTTTTTGCTATGTGAATTGCACATTTGGCACCATATAGTTCACAAGGCACTTTTTAGGACCTATATAACTAATGTATAGTGCAAATGTTTTAGTTAAGTTCTTTTAACGATAACAGACAAACCTTTTATTGGTTAACTGTTATACTTTTATTATTTACTTATTAGACTCTAATAAACATTTTGAGACCCGTTAGAACTTTTTGCAATGTGAATTGCACATTTGGCACCATATAGTTCACAAGGCACTTTTTAGGACCTATATAACTAATGTATAGTGCAAATTTTTCAGTTAAGTTCTTTTAACGATAACAGACAAACATTTTATTGGTTAACTGTTATACTTTTATTATTTACTTATTAGACTCTAATAAACATTTTGAGACCCGTTAGAACTTTTTGCAATGTGAATTGCACATTTGGCACCATATAGTTCACAAGGCACTTTTTAGGACCTATATAACTAATGTATAGTGCAAATTTTTTAGTTAAGTTCTTTTAACGATAACAGACAAACCTTTTATTGGTTAACTGTTATACTTTTATTATTTACTTATTAGAATCTAATAAACATTTTGAGACCCGTTAGAACTTTTCGCAATGTGAATTGCACATTTGGCACCATATAGTTCACAAGGCACTTTTTAGGACCTATATAACTAATGTATAGTGCAAATGTTTTAGTTAAGTTCTTTTAACGATAACAGACAAACCTTTTATTGGTTAACTGTTATACTTTTATTATTTACTTATTAGACTCTAATAAACATTTTGAGACCCGTTAGAACTTTTTGCAATGTGAATTGCACATTTGGCACCATATAGTTCACAAGGCACTTTTTAAGACCTATATAACTAATGTATAGTGCAAATTTTTTAGTTAAGTTCTTTTAACGATAACAGACAAACCTTTTATTGGTTAACTGTTATACTTTTATTATTTACTTATTAGACTCTAATAAACATTTTGAGACCCGTTAGAACTTTTTGCTATGTGAATTGCACATTTGGCACCATATAGTTCACAAGGCACTTTTTAGGACCTATATAACTAATGTATAGTGCAAATGTTTTAGTTAAGTTCTTTTAACGATAACAGACAAACCTTTTATTGGTTAACTGTTATACTTTTATTATTTACTTATTAGACTCTAATAAACATTTTGAGACCCGTTAGAACTTTTTGCAATGTAAATTGCACATTTGGCACCATATAGTTCACAAGGCACTTTTTAGGACCTATATAACTAATGTATAGTGCAAATTTTTTAGTTAAGTTCTTTTAACGATAACAGACAAACCTTTTATTGGTTAACTGTTATACTTTTATTATTTACTTATTAGACTCTAATAAACATTTTGAGACCCGTTAGAACTTTTTGCAATGTGAATTGCACATTTGGCACCATATAGTTCACAAGGCACTTTTTAGGACCTATATAACTAATGTATAGTGCAAATGTTTTAGTTAAGTTCTTTTAACGATAACAGACAAACCTTTTATTGGTTAACTGTTATACTTTTATTATTTACTTATTAGACTCTAATAAACATTTTGAGACCCGTTAGAACTTTTTGCAATGTGAATTGCACATTTGGCACCATATAGTTCACAAGGCACTTTTTAGGACCTATATAACTAATGTATAGTGCAAATTTTTTAGTTAAGTTCTTTTAACGATAACAGACAAACCTTTTATTGGTTAACTGTTATACTTTTATTATTTACTTATTAGAATCTAATAAACATTTTGAGACCCGTTAGAACTTTTCGCAATGTGAATTGCACATTTGGCACCATATAGTTCACAAGGCACTTTTTAGGACCTATATAACTAATGTATAGTGCAAATGTTTTAGTTAAGTTCTTTTAACGATAACAGACAAACCTTTTATTGGTTAACTGTTATACTTTTATTATTTACTTATTAGACTCTAATAAACATTTTGAGACCCGTTAGAACTTTTTGCAATGTGAATTGCACATTTGGCACCATATAGTTCACAAGGCACTTTTTAAGACCTATATAACTAATGTATAGTGCAAATTTTTTAGTTAAGTTCTTTTAACGATAACAGACAAACCTTTTATTGGTTAACTGTTATACTTTTATTATTTACTTATTAGACTCTAATAAACATTTTGAGACCCGTTAGAACTTTTTGCAATGTGAATTGCACATTTGGCACCATATAGTTCACAAGGCACTTTTTAGGACCTATATAACTAATGTATAGTGCAAATGTTTTAGTTAAGTTCTTTTAACGATAACAGACAAACCTTTTATTGGTTAACTGTTATACTTTTATTATTTACTTATTAGACTCTAATAAACATTTTGAGACCCGTTAGAACTTTTTGCAATGTGAATTGCACATTTGGCACCATATAGTTCACAAGGCACTTTTTAGGACCTATATAACTAATGTATAGTGCAAATTTTTTAGTTAAGTTCTTTTAACGATAACAGACAAACCTTTTATTGGTTAACTGTTATACTTTCATTATTTACTTATTAGACTCTAATAAACATTTTGAGACCCGTTAGAACTTTTTGCTATGTGAATTGCACATTTGGCACCATATAGTTCACAAGGCACTTTTTAGGACCTATATAACTAATGTATAGTGCAAATGTTTTAGTTAAGTTATTTTAACGATAACAGACAA
This sequence comes from Clavelina lepadiformis, assembly GCF_947623445.1. NCBI lineage: Eukaryota > Metazoa > Chordata > Ascidiacea > Aplousobranchia > Clavelinidae > Clavelina > Clavelina lepadiformis. Next base: position 10,507,659 of record NC_135245.1, on the reverse strand, counting down.
ACCTTTTATTGGTTAACTGTTATACTTTTATTATTTACTTATTAGACTCTAATAAACATTTTGAGACCCGTTAGAACTTTTTGCTATGTGAATTGCACATTTGGCACCATATAGTTCACAAGGCACTTTTTAGGACCTATATAACTAATGTATAGTGCAAATGTTTTAGTTAAGTTCTTTTAACGATAACAGACAAACCTTTTATTGGTTAACTGTTATACTTTTATTATTTACTTATTAGACTCTAATAAACATTTTGAGACCCGTTAGAACTTTTTGCAATGTAAATTGCACATTTGGCACCATATAGTTCACAAGGCACTTTTTAGGACCTATATAACTAATGTATAGTGCAAATTTTTTAGTTAAGTTCTTTTAACGATAACAGACAAACCTTTTATTGGTTAACTGTTATACTTTTATTATTTACTTATTAGAATCTAATAAACATTTTGAGACCCGTTAGAACTTTTCGCAATGTGAATTGCACATTTGGCACCATATAGTTCACAAGGCACTTTTTAGGACCTATATAACTAATGTATAGTGCAAATGTTTTAGTTAAGTTCTTTTAACGATAACAGACAAACCTTTTATTGGTTAACTGTTATACTTTTATTATTTACTTTTTAGACTCTAATAAACATTTTGAGACCCGTTAGAACTTTTTGCAATGTGAATTGCACATTTGGCACCATATAGTTCACAAGGCACTTTTTAGGACCTATATAACTAATGTATAGTGCAAATTTTTTAGTTAAGTTCTTTTAACGATAACAGACAAACCTTTTATTGGTTAACTGTTATACTTTTATTATTTACTTATTAGACTCTAATAAACATTTTGAGCCCGGTTAGAACTTTTTGCAATGTGAATTGCACATTTGGCACCATATAGTTCACAAGGCACTTTTTAGGACCTATATAACTAATGTATAGTGCAAATTTTTTAGTTAAGTTCTTTTAACGATAACAGACAAACCTTTTATTGGTTAACTGTTATACTTTTATTATTTACTTATTAGAATCTAATAAACATTTTGAGACCCGTTAGAACTTTTCGCAATGTGAATTGCACATTTGGCACCATATAGTTCACAAGGCACTTTTTAGGACCTATATAACTAATGTATAGTGCAAATGTTTTAGTTAAGTTCTTTTAACGATAACAGACAAACCTTTTATTGGTTAACTGTTATACTTTTATTATTTACTTATTAGACTCTAATAAACATTTTGAGACCCGTTAGAACTTTTTGCAATGTGAATTGCACATTTGGCACCATATAGTTCACAAGGCACTTTTTAGGACCTATATAACTAATGTATAGTGCAAATTTTTTAGTTAAGTTCTTTTAACGATAACAGACAAACCTTTTATTGGTTAACTGTTATACTTTTATTATTTACTTATTAGACTCTAATAAACATTTTGAGACCCGTTAGAACTTTTTGCTATGTGAATTGCACATTTGGCACCATATAGTTCACAAGGCACTTTTTAGGACCTATATAACTAATGTATAGTGCAAATGTTTTAGTTAAGTTCTTTTAACGATAACAGACAAACCTTTTATTGGTTAACTGTTATACTTTTATTATTTACTTATTAGACTCTAATAAACATTTTGAGACCCGTTAGAACTTTTTGCAATGTAAATTGCACATTTGGCACCATATAGTTCACAAGGCACTTTTTAGGACCTATATAACTAATGTATAGTGCAAATTTTTTAGTTAAGTTCTTTTAACGATAACAGACAAACCTTTTATTGGTTAACTGTTATACTTTTATTATTTACTTATTAGACTCTAATAAACATTTTGAGACCCGTTAGAACTTTTTGCAATGTGAATTGCACATTTGGCACCATATAGTTCACAAGGCACTTTTTAGGACCTATATAACTAATGTATAGTGCAAATGTTTTAGTTAAGTTCTTTTAACGATAACAGACAAACCTTTTATTGGTTAACTGTTATACTTTTATTATTTACTTATTAGACTCTAATAAACATTTTGAGACCCGTTAGAACTTTTTGCAATGTGAATTGCACATTTGGCACCATATAGTTCACAAGGCACTTTTTAGGACCTATATAACTAATGTATAGTGCAAATTTTTTAGTTAAGTTCTTTTAACGATAACAGACAAACCTTTTATTGGTTAACTGTTATACTTTTATTATTTACTTATTAGACTCTAATAAACATTTTGAGACCCGTTAGAACTTTTTGCAATGTGAATTGCACATTTGGCACCATATAGTTCACAAGGCACTTTTTAGGACCTATATAACTAATGTATAGTGCAAATTTTTTAGTTAAGTTCTTTTAACGATAACAGACAAACCTTTTATTGGTTAACTGTTATACTTTTATTATTTACTTATTAGACTCTAATAAACATTTTGAGACCCGTTAGAACTTTTTGCAATGTGAATTGCACATTTGGCACCATATAGTTCACAAGGCACTTTTTAGGACCTATATAACTAATGTATAGTGCAAATTTTTTAGTTAAGTTCTTTTAACGATAACAGACAAACCTTTTATTGGTTAACTGTTATACTTTTATTATTTACTTATTAGACTCTAATAAACATTTTGAGACCCGTTAGAACTTTTTGCAATGTGAATTGCACATTTGGCACCATATAGTTCACAAGGCACTTTTTAGGACCTATATAACTAATGTATAGTGCAAATTTTTTAGTTAAGTTCTTTTAACGATAACAGACAAACCTTTTATTGGTTAACTGTTATACTTTTATTATTTACTTATTAGACTCTAATAAACATTTTGAGCCCGGTTAGAACTTTTTGCAATGTGAATTGCACATTTGGCACCATATAGTTCACAAGGCACTTTTTAGGACCTATATAACTAATGTATAGTGCAAATTTTTTAGTTAAGTTCTTTTAACGATAACAGACAAACCTTTTATTGGTTAACTGTTATACTTTCATTATTTACTTATTAGACTCTAATAAACATTTTGAGACCCGTTAGAACTTTTTGCTATGTGAATTGCACATTTGGCACCATATAGTTCACAAGGCACTTTTTAGGACCTATATAACTAATGTATAGTGCAAATGTTTTAGTTAAGTTCTTTTAACGATAACAGACAAACCTTTTATTGGTTAACTGTTGTACTTTTATTATTTACTTATTAGACGCTAATAAACATTTTGAGACCCGTTAGAACTTTTTGCAATGTGAATTGCACATTTGGCACCATATAGTTCACAAGGCACTTTTTAGGACCTATATAACTAATGTATAGTGCAAATTTTTTAGTTAAGTTCTTTTAACGATAACAGACAAACCTTTTATTGGTTAACTGTTATACTTTTATTATTTACTTATTAGACTCTAATAAACATTTTGAGACCCGTTAGAACTTTTTGCTATGTGAATTGCACATTTGGCACCATATAGTTCACAAGGCACTTTTTAGGACCTATATAACTAATGTATAGTGCAAATGTTTTAGTTAAGTTCTTTTAACGATAACAGACAAACCTTTTATTGGTTAACTGTTATACTTTTATTATTTACTTATTAGACTCTAATAAACATTTTGAGACCCGTTAGAACTTTTTGCAATGTGAATTGCACATTTGGCACCATATAGTTCACAAGGCACTTTTTAGGACCTATATAACTAATGTATAGTGCAAATTTTTTAGTTAAGTTCTTTTAACGATAACAGACAAACCTTTTATTGGTTAACTGTTATACTTTTATTATTTACTTATTAGACTCTAATAAACATTTTGAGACCCGTTAGAACTTTTTGCAATGTGAATTGCACATTTGGCACCATATAGTTCACAAGGCACTTTTTAGGACCTATATAACTAATGTATAGTGCAAATTTTTTAGTTAAGTTCTTTTAACGATAACAGACAAACCTTTTATTGGTTAACTGTTATACTTTTATTATTTACTTATTAGACTCTAATAAACATTTTGAGACCCGTTAGAACTTTTTGCAATGTGAATTGCACATTTGGCACCATATAGTTCACAAGGCACTTTTTAGGACCTATATAACTAATGTATAGTGCAAATTTTTTAGTTAAGTTCTTTTAACGATAACAGACAAACCTTTTATTGGTTAACTGTTATACTTTTATTATTTACTTATTAGACTCTAATAAACATTTTGAGACCGGGTAGAACTTTTTTCAATGTGAATTGCACATTTGGCACCATATAGTTCACAAGGCACTTTTTAGGACCTATATAACTAATGTATAGTGCAAATTTTTTAGTTAAGTTCTTTTAACGATAACAGACAAACCTTTTATTGGTTAACTGTTATACTTTTATTATTTACTTATTAGACGCTAATAAACATTTTGAGACCCGTTAGAAGTTTTTGCAATGTGAATTGCACATTTGGCACCATATAGTTCACAAGGCACTTTTTAGGACCTATATAACTAATGTATAGTGCAAATGTTTTAGTTAAGTTCTTTTAACGATAACAGACAAACCTTTTATTGGTTAACTGTTATACTTTTATTATTTACTTATTAGACTCTAATAAACATTTTGAGACCCGTTAGAACTTTTTGCAATGTGAATTGCACATTTGGCACCATATAGTTCACAAGGCACTTTTTAGGACCTATATAACTAATGTATAGTGCAAATTTTTTAGTTAAGTTCTTTTAACGATAACAGACAAACCTTTTATTGGTTAACTGTTATACTTTCATTATTTACTTATTAGACTCTAATAAACATTTTGAGACCCGTTAGAACTTTTTGCTATGTGAATTGCACATTTGGCACCATATAGTTCACAAGGCACTTTTTAGGACCTATATAACTAATGTATAGTGCAAATGTTTTAGTTAAGTTCTTTTAACGATAACAGACAAACCTTTTATTGGTTAACTGTTATACTTTTATTATTTACTTATTAGACGCTAATAAACATTTTGAGACCCGTTAGAACTTTTTGCAATGTGAATTGCACATTTGGCACCATATAGTTCACAAGGCACTTTTTAGGACCTATATAACTAATGTATAGTGCAAATTTTTTAGTTAAGTTCTTTTAACGATAACAGACAAACCTTTTATTGGTTAACTGTTATACTTTTATTATTTACTTATTAGAATCTAATAAACATTTTGAGACCCGTTAGAACTTTTCGCAATGTGAATTGCACATTTGGCACCATATAGTTCACAAGGCACTTTTTAGGACCTATATAACTAATGTATAGTGCAAATTTTTTAGTTAAGTTCTTTTAACGATAACAGACAAACCTTTTATTGGTTAACTGTTATACTTTTATTATTTACTTATTAGACTCTAATAAACATTTTGAGACCCGTTAGAACTTTTTGCAATGTGAATTGCACATTTGGCACCATATAGTTCACAAGGCACTTTTTAGGACCTATATAACCAATGTATAGTGCAAATTTTTTAGTTAAGTTCTTTTAACGATAACAGACAAACCTTTTATTGGTTAACTGTTATACTTTTATTATTTACTTATTAGACTCTAATAAACATTTTGAGACCCGTTAGAAGTTTTTGCAATGTGAATTGCACATTTGGCACCATATAGTTCACAAGGCACTTTTTAGGACCTATATAACTAATGTATAGTGCAAATATTTTAGTTAAGTGCTTTTAACGATAACAGACAAACCTTTTATTGGTTAACTGTTATACTTTTATTATTTACTTATTAGACTCTAATAAACATTTTGAGACCCGTTAGAACTTTTTGCTATGTGAATTGCACATTTGGCACCATATAGTTCACAAGGCACTTTTTAGGACCTATATAACTAATGTATAGTGCAAATGTTTTAGTTAAGTTCTTTTAACGATAACAGACAAACCTTTTATTGGTTAACTGTTATACTTTTATTATTTACTTATTAGACTCTAATAAACATTTTGAGACCGGTTAGAACTTTTTGCAATGTGAATTGCACATTTGGCACCATATAGTTCACAAGGCACTTTTTAGGACCTATATAACTAATGTATAGTGCAAATTTTTTAGTTAAGTTCTTTTAACGATAACAGACAAACCTTTTATTGGTTAACTGTTATACTTTTATTATTTACTTATTAGACTCTAATAAACATTTTGAGACCCGTTAGAACGTTTCGCAATGTGAATTGCACATTTGGCACCATATAGTTCACAAGGCACTTTTTAGGACCTATATAACTAATGTATAGTGCAAATGTTTTAGTTAAGTTCTTTTAACGATAACAGACAAACCTTTTATTGGTTAACTGTTATACTTTTATTATTTACTTATTAGACTCTAATAAACATTTTGAGACCCGTTAGAAGTTTTTGCAATGTGAATTGCACATTTGGCACCATATAGTTCACAAGGCACTTTTTAGGACCTATATAACTAATGTATAGTGCAAATTTTTTAGTTAAGTTCTTTTAACGATAACAGACAAACCTTTTATTGGTTAACTGTTATACTTTTATTATTTACTTATTAGACTCTAATAAACATTTTGAGACCCGTTAGAAGTTTTTGCAATGTGAATTGCACATTTGGCACCATATAGTTCACAAGTCACTTTTTAGGACCTATATAACTAATGTATAGTGCAAATTTTTTAGTTAAGTTCTTTTAACGATAACAGACAAACCTTTTATTGGTTAACTGTTATACTTTTATTATTTACTTATTAGACTCTAATAAACATTTTGAGACCCGTTAGAAGTTTTTGCAATGTGAATTGCACATTTGGCACCATATAGTTCACAAGGCACTTTTTAGGACCTATATAACTAATGTATAGTGCAAATTTTTTAGTTAAGTTCTTTTAACGATAACAGACAAACCTTTTATTGGTTAACTGTTATACTTTTATTATTTACTTATTAGAATCTAATAAACATTTTGAGACCCGTTAGAACTTTTCGCAATGTGAATTGCACATTTGGCACCATATAGTTCACAAGGCACTTTTTAGGACCTATATAACTAATGTATAGTGCAAATGTTTTAGTTAAGTTCTTTTAACGATAACAGACAAACCTTTTATTGGTTAACTGTTATACTTTTATTATTTACTTATTAGACTCTAATAAACATTTTGAGACCCGTTAGAACTTTTTGCTATGTGAATTGCACATTTGGCACCATATAGTTCACAAGGCACTTTTTAGGACCTATATAACTAATGTATAGTGCAAATTTTTTAGTTAAGTTCTTTTAACGATAACAGACAAACCTTTTATTGGTTAACTGTTATACTTTTATTATTTACTTATTAGACTCTAATAAACATTTTGAGACCCGTTAGAACTTTTTGCTATGTGAATTGCACATTTGGCACCATATAGTTCACAAGGCACTTTTTAGGACCTATATAACTAATGTATAGTGCAAATTTTTTAGTTAAGTTCTTTTAACGATAACAGACAAACCTTTTATTGGTTAACTGTTATACTTTTATTATTTACTTATTAGACTCTAATAAACATTTTGAGACCCGTTAGAACTTTTTGCAATGTGAATTGCACATTTGGCACCATATAGTTCACAAGGCACTTTTTAGGACCTATATAACTAATGTATAGTGCAAATTTTTTAGTTAAGTTCTTTTAACGATAACAGACAAACCTTTTATTGGTTAACTGTTATACTTTTATTATTTACTTATTAGACTCTAATAAACATTTTGAGACCCGTTAGAACTTTTTGCAATGTGAATTGCACATTTGGCACCATATAGTTCACAAGGCACTTTTTAGGACCTATATAACTAATGTATAGTGCAAATTTTTTAGTTAAGTTCTTTTAACGATAACAGACAAACCTTTTATTGGTTAACTGTTATACTTTTATTATTTACTTATTAGACTCTAATAAACATTTTGAGCCCGGTTAGAACTTTTTGCAATGTGAATTGCACATTTGGCACCATATAGTTCACAAGGCACTTTTTAGGACCTATATAACTAATGTATAGTGCAAATTTTTTAGTTAAGTTCTTTTAACGATAACAGACAAACCTTTTATTGGTTAACTGTTATACTTTCATTATTTACTTATTAGACTCTAATAAACATTTTGAGACCCGTTAGAACTTTTTGCTATGTGAATTGCACATTTGGCACCATATAGTTCACAAGGCACTTTTTAGGACCTATATAACTAATGTATAGTGCAAATGTTTTAGTTAAGTTCTTTTAACGATAACAGACAAACCTTTTATTGGTTAACTGTTGTACTTTTATTATTTACTTATTAGACGCTAATAAACATTTTGAGACCCGTTAGAACTTTTTGCAATGTGAATTGCACATTTGGCACCATATAGTTCACAAGGCACTTTTTAGGACCTATATAACTAATGTATAGTGCAAATTTTTTAGTTAAGTTCTTTTAACGATAACAGACAAACCTTTTATTGGTTAACTGTTATACTTTTATTATTTACTTATTAGACTCTAATAAACATTTTGAGACCGGTTAGAACTTTTTGCAATGTGAATTGCACATTTGGCACCATATAGTTCACAAGGCACTTTTTAGGACCTATATAACTAATGTATAGTGCAAATGTTTTAGTTAAGTTGTTTTAACGATAACAGACAAACCTTTTATTGGTTAACTGTTATACTTTTATTATTTACTTATTAGACGCTAATAAACATTTTGAGACCCGTTAGAACTTTTTGCAATGTGAATTGCACATTTGGCACCATATAGTTCACAAGGCACTTTTTAGGACCTATATAACTAATGTATAGTGCAAATGTTTTAGTTAAGTTCTTTTAACGATAACAGACAAACCTTTTATTGGTTAACTGTTATACTTTCATTATTTACTTATTAGACTCTAATAAACATTTTGAGACCCGTTAGAACTTTTTGCTATGTGAATTGCACATTTGGCACCATATAGTTCACAAGGCACTTTTTAGGACCTATATAACTAATGTATAGTGCAAATGTTTTAGTTAAGTTCTTTTAACGATAACAGACAAACCTTTTATTGGTTAACTGTTATACTTTTATTATTTACTTATTAGACTCTAATAAACATTTTGAGACCCGTTAGAACTTTTTGCAATGTGAATTGCACATTTGGCACAATATAGTTCACAAGGCACTTTTTAGGACCTATATAACTAATGTATAGTGCAAATTTTTTAGTTAAGTTCTTTTAACGATAACAGACAAACCTTTTATTGGTTAACTGTTATACTTTTATTATTTACTTATTAGACTCTAATAAACATTTTGAGACCGGTTAGAACTTTTTGCAATGTGAATTGCACATTTGGCACCATATAGTTCACAAGGCACTTTTTAGGACCTATATAACTAATGTATAGTGCAAATGTTTTAGTTAAGTTGTTTTAACGATAACAGACAAACCTTTTATTGGTTAACTGTTATACTTTTATTATTTACTTATTAGACGCTAATAAACATTTTGAGACCCGTTAGAACTTTTTGCAATGTGAATTGCACATTTGGCACCATATAGTTCACAAGGCACTTTTTAGGACCTATATAACTAATGTATAGTGCAAATGTTTTAGTTAAGTTCTTTTAACGATAACAGACAAACCTTTTATTGGTTAACTGTTATACTTTCATTATTTACTTATTAGACTCTAATAAACATTTTGAGACCCGTTAGAACTTTTTGCTATGTGAATTGCACATTTGGCACCATATAGTTCACAAGGCACTTTTTAGGACCTATATAACTAATGTATAGTGCAAATGTTTTAGTTAAGTTCTTTTAACGATAACAGACAAACCTTTTATTGGTTAACTGTTATACTTTTATTATTTACTTATTAGACGCTAATAAACATTTTGAGACCCGTTAGAACTTTTTGCAATGTGAATTGCACATTTGGCACCATATAGTTCACAAGGCACTTTTTAGGACCTATATAACTAATGTATAGTGCAAATTTTTTAGTTAAGTTCTTTTAACGATAACAGACAAACCTTTTATTGGTTAACTGTTATACTTTTATTATTTACTTATTAGACTCTAATAAACATTTTGAGACCCGTTAGAACTTTTTGCTATGTGAATTGCACATTTGGCACCATATAGTTCACAAGGCACTTTTTAGGACCTATATAACTAATGTATAGTGCAAATTTTTTAGTTAAGTTCTTTTAACGATAACAGACAAACCTTTTATTGGTTAACTGTTATACTTTTATTATTTACTTATTAGACTCTAATAAACATTTTGAGACCCGTTAGAACTTTTTGCAATGTGAATTGCACATTTGGCACCATATAGTTCACAAGGCACTTTTTAGGACCTATATAACTAATGTATAGTGCAAATTTTTTAGTTAAGTTCTTTTAACGATAACAGACAAACCTTTTATTGGTTAACTGTTATACTTTTATTATTTACTTATTAGAATCTAATAAACATTTTGAGACCCGTTAGAACTTTTCGCAATGTGAATTGCACATTTGGCACCATATAGTTCACAAGGCACTTTTTAGGACCTATATAACTAATGTATAGTGCAAATGTTTTAGTTAAGTTCTTTTAACGATAACAGACAAACCTTTTATTGGTTAACTGTTATACTTTTATTATTTACTTATTAGACTCTAATAAACATTTTGAGACCCGTTAGAACTTTTTGCAATGTGAATTGCACATTTGGCACCATATAGTTCACAAGGCACTTTTTAGGACCTATATAACTAATGTATAGTGCAAATTTTTTAGTTAAGTTCTTTTAACGATAACAGACAAACCTTTTATTGGTTAACTGTTATACTTTTATTATTTACTTATTAGACTCTAATAAACATTTTGAGACCCGTTAGAACTTTTTGCTATGTGAATTGCACATTTGGCACCATATAGTTCACAAGGCACTTTTTAGGACCTATATAACTAATGTATAGTGCAAATGTTTTAGTTAAGTTCTTTTAACGATAACAGACAAACCTTTTATTGGTTAACTGTTATACTTTTATTATTTACTTATTAGACTCTAATAAACATTTTGAGACCCGTTAGAACTTTTTGCAATGTAAATTGCACATTTGGCACCATATAGTTCACAAGGCACTTTTTAGGACCTATATAACTAATGTATAGTGCAAATTTTTTAGTTAAGTTCTTTTAACGATAACAGACAAACCTTTTATTGGTTAACTGTTATACTTTTATTATTTACTTATTAGACTCTAATAAACATTTTGAGACCCGTTAGAACTTTTTGCAATGTGAATTGCACATTTGGCATCATATAGTTCACAAGGCACTTTTTAGGACCGATATAACTAATGTATAGTGCAAATTTTTTAGTTAAGTTCTTTTAACGATAACAGACAAACCTTTTATTGGTTAACTGTTATACTTTTATTATTTACTTATTAGAATCTAATAAACATTTTGAGACCCGTTAGAACTTTTCGCAATGTGAATTGCACATTTGGCACCATATAGTTCACAAGGCACTTTTTAGGACCTATATAACTAATGTATAGTGCAAATGTTTTAGTTAAGTTCTTTTAACGATAACAGACAAACCTTTTATTGGTTAACTGTTATACTTTTATTATTTACTTATTAGACTCTAATAAACATTTTGAGACCCGTTAGAACTTTTTGCAATGTGAATTGCACATTTGGCACCATATAGTTCACAAGGCACTTTTTAGGACCTATATAACTAATGTATAGTGCAAATGTTTTAGTTAAGTTCTTTTAACGATAACAGACAAACCTTTTATTGGTTAAATGTTATACTTTTATTATTTACTTATTAGACTCTAATAAACTTTTTGAGACCCGTTAGAAGTTTTTGCAATGTGAATTGCACATTTGGCACCATATAGTTCACAAGTCACTTTTTAGGACCTATATAACTAATGTATAGTGCAAATTTTTTAGTTAAGTTCTTTTAACGATAACAGACAAACCTTTTATTGGTTAACTGTTATACTTTTATTATTTACTTATTAGACTCTAATAAACATTTTGAGACCCGTTAGAAGTTTTTGCAATGTGAATTGCACATTTGGCACCATATAGTTCACAAGGCACTTTTTAGGACCTATATAACTAATGAATAGTGCAAATATTTTAGTTAAGTTCTTTTAACGATAACAGACAAACCTTTTATTGGTTAACTGTTATACTTTTATTATTTACTTATTAGACTCTAATAAACATTTTGAGACCGGTTAGAACTTTTTTCAATGTGAATTGCACATTTGGCACCATATAGTTCACAAGGCACTTTTTAGGACCTATATAACTAATGTATAGTGCAAATGTTTTAGTTAAGTTCTTTTAACGATAACAGACAAACCTTTTATTGGTTAACTGTTATACTTTTATTATTTACTTATTAGACGCTAATAAACATTTTGAGACCCGTTAGAACTTTTTGCAATGTGAATTGCACATTTGGCACCATATAGTTCACAAGGCACTTTTTAGGACCTATATAACTAATGTATAGTGCAAATGTTTTAGTTAAGTTCTTTTAACGATAACAGACAAACCTTTTATTGGTTAACTGTTATACTTTTATTATTTACTTATTAGACTCTAATAAACATTTTGAGACCCGTTAGAACTTTTTGCAATGTGAATTGCACATTTGGCACCATATAGTTCACAAGGCACTTTTTAGGACCTATATAACTAATGTATAGTGCAAATTTTTTAGTTAAGTTCTTTTAACGATAACAGACAAACCTTTTATTGGTTAACTGTTATACTTTCATTATTTACTTATTAGACTCTAATAAACATTTTGAGACCCGTTAGAACTTTTTGCTATGTGAATTGCACATTTGGCACCATATAGTTCACAAGGCACTTTTTAGGACCTATATAACTAATGTATAGTGCAAATGTTTTAGTTAAGTTCTTTTAACGATAACAGACAAACCTTTTATTGGTTAACTGTTATACTTTTATTATTTACTTATTAGACGCTAATAAACATTTTGAGACCCGTTAGAACTTTTTGCAATGTGAATTGCACATTTGGCACCATATAGTTCACAAGGCACTTTTTAGGACCTATATAACTAATGTATAGTGCAAATTTTTTAGTTAAGTTCTTTTAACGATAACAGACAAACCTTTTATTGGTTAACTGTTATACTTTTATTATTTATTTATTAGACTCTAATAAACATTTTGAGACCCGTTAGAACTTTTTGCTATGTGAATTGCACATTTGGCACCATATAGTTCACAAGGCACTTTTTAGGACCTATATAACTAATGTATAGTGCAAATGTTTTAGTTAAGTTCTTTTAACGATAACAGACAAACCTTTTATTGGTTAACTGTTATACTTTTATTATTTACTTATTAGACTCTAATAAACATTTTGAGACCCGTTAGAACTTTTTGCAATGTGAATTGCACATTTGGCACCATATAGTTCACAAGGCACTTTTTAGGACCTATATAACTAATGTATAGTGCAAATTTTTCAGTTAAGTTCTTTTAACGATAACAGACAAACCTTTTATTGGTTAACTGTTATACTTTTATTATTTACTTATTAGACTCTAATAAACATTTTGAGACCCGTTAGAACTTTTTGCAATGTGAATTGCACATTTGGCACCATATAGTTCACAAGGCACTTTTTAGGACCTATATAACTAATGTATAGTGCAAATTTTTTAGTTAAGTTCTTTTAACGATAACAGACAAACCTTTTATTGGTTAACTGTTATACTTTTATTATTTACTTATTAGAATCTAATAAACATTTTGAGACCCGTTAGAACTTTTCGCAATGTGAATTGCACATTTGGCACCATATAGTTCACAAGGCACTTTTTAGGACCTATATAACTAATGTATAGTGCAAATGTTTTAGTTAAGTTCTTTTAACGATAACAGACAAACCTTTTATTGGTTAACTGTTATACTTTTATTATTTACTTATTAGACTCTAATAAACATTTTGAGACCCGTTAGAACTTTTTGCAATGTGAATTGCACATTTGGCACCATATAGTTCACAAGGCACTTTTTAAGACCTATATAACTAATGTATAGTGCAAATTTTTTAGTTAAGTTCTTTTAACGATAACAGACAAACCTTTTATTGGTTAACTGTTATACTTTTATTATTTACTTATTAGACTCTAATAAACATTTTGAGACCCGTTAGAACTTTTTGCTATGTGAATTGCACATTTGGCACCATATAGTTCACAAGGCACTTTTTAGGACCTATATAACTAATGTATAGTGCAAATGTTTTAGTTAAGTTCTTTTAACGATAACAGACAAACCTTTTATTGGTTAACTGTTATACTTTTATTATTTACTTATTAGACTCTAATAAACATTTTGAGACCCGTTAGAACTTTTTGCAATGTAAATTGCACATTTGGCACCATATAGTTCACAAGGCACTTTTTAGGACCTATATAACTAATGTATAGTGCAAATTTTTTAGTTAAGTTCTTTTAACGATAACAGACAAACCTTTTATTGGTTAACTGTTATACTTTTATTATTTACTTATTAGACTCTAATAAACATTTTGAGACCCGTTAGAACTTTTTGCAATGTGAATTGCACATTTGGCACCATATAGTTCACAAGGCACTTTTTAGGACCTATATAACTAATGTATAGTGCAAATTTTTTAGTTAAGTTCTTTTAACGATAACAGACAAACCTTTTATTGGTTAACTGTTATACTTTTATTATTTACTTATTAGAATCTAATAAACATTTTGAGACCCGTTAGAACTTTTCGCAATGTGAATTGCACATTTGGCACCATATAGTTCACAAGGCACTTTTTAGGACCTATATAACTAATGTATAGTGCAAATGTTTTAGTTAAGTTCTTTTAACGATAACAGACAAACCTTTTATTGGTTAACTGTTATACTTTTATTATTTACTTATTAGACTCTAATAAACATTTTGAGACCCGTTAGAACTTTTTGCAATGTGAATTGCACATTTGGCACCATATAGTTCACAAGGCACTTTTTAGGACCTATATAACTAATGTATAGTGCAAATTTTTTAGTTAAGTTCTTTTAACGATAACAGACAAACCTTTTATTGGTTAAATGTTATACTTTTATTATTTACTTATTAGACTCTAATAAACTTTTTGAGACCCGTTAGAAGTTTTTGCAATGTGAATTGCACATTTGGCACCATATAGTTCACAAGTCACTTTTTAGGACCTATATAACTAATGTATAGTGCAAATTTTTTAGTTAAGTTCTTTTAACGATAACAGACAAACCTTTTATTGGTTAACTGTTATACTTTTATTATTTACTTATTAGACTCTAATAAACATTTTGAGACCCGTTAGAAGTTTTTGCAATGTGAATTGCACATTTGGCACCATATAGTTCACAAGGCACTTTTTAGGACCTATATAACTAATGAATAGTGCAAATATTTTAGTTAAGTTCTTTTAACGATAACAGACAAACCTTTTATTGGTTAACTGTTATACTTTTATTATTTACTTATTAGACTCTAATAAACATTTTGAGACCCGTTAGAACTTTTTGCTATGTGAATTGCACATTTGGCACCATATAGTTCACAAGGCACTTTTTAGGACCTATATAACTAATGTATAGTGCAAATGTTTTAGTTAAGTTCTTTTAACGATAACAGACAAACCTTTTATTGGTTAACTGTTATACTTTCATTATTTACTTATTAGACTCTAATAAACATTTTGAGACCCGTTAGAACTTTTTGCTATGTGAATTGCACATTTGGCACCATATAGTTCACAAGGCACTTTTTAGGACCTATATAACTAATGTATAGTGCAAATGTTTTAGTTAAGTTCTTTTAACGATAACAGACAAACCTTTTATTGGTTAACTGTTATACTTTTATTATTTACTTATTAGACTCTAATAAACATTTTGAGACCCGTTAGAACTTTTTGCAATGTGAATTGCACATTTGGCACAATATAGTTCACAAGGCACTTTTTAGGACCTATATAACTAATGTATAGTGCAAATTTTTTAGTTAAGTTCTTTTAACGATAACAGACAAACCTTTTATTGGTTAACTGTTATACTTTTATTATTTACTTATTA
Organism: Clavelina lepadiformis; assembly: GCF_947623445.1. Lineage (NCBI taxonomy): Eukaryota > Metazoa > Chordata > Ascidiacea > Aplousobranchia > Clavelinidae > Clavelina > Clavelina lepadiformis. The sequence goes on along the minus strand of NC_135245.1, from coordinate 10,491,543 downwards.
GACTCTAATAAACATTTTGAGACCGGTTAGAACTTTTTGCAATGTGAATTGCACATTTGGCACCATATAGTTCACAAGGCACTTTTTAGGACCTATATAACTAATGTATAGTGCAAATGTTTTAGTTAAGTTGTTTTAACGATAACAGACAAACCTTTTATTGGTTAACTGTTATACTTTTATTATTTACTTATTAGACGCTAATAAACATTTTGAGACCCGTTAGAACTTTTTGCAATGTGAATTGCACATTTGGCACCATATAGTTCACAAGGCACTTTTTAGGACCTATATAACTAATGTATAGTGCAAATGTTTTAGTTAAGTTCTTTTAACGATAACAGACAAACCTTTTATTGGTTAACTGTTATACTTTCATTATTTACTTATTAGACTCTAATAAACATTTTGAGACCCGTTAGAACTTTTTGCTATGTGAATTGCACATTTGGCACCATATAGTTCACAAGGCACTTTTTAGGACCTATATAACTAATGTATAGTGCAAATGTTTTAGTTAAGTTCTTTTAACGATAACAGACAAACCTTTTATTGGTTAACTGTTATACTTTTATTATTTACTTATTAGACGCTAATAAACATTTTGAGACCCGTTAGAACTTTTTGCAATGTGAATTGCACATTTGGCACCATATAGTTCACAAGGCACTTTTTAGGACCTATATAACTAATGTATAGTGCAAATTTTTTAGTTAAGTTCTTTTAACGATAACAGACAAACCTTTTATTGGTTAACTGTTATACTTTTATTATTTACTTATTAGACTCTAATAAACATTTTGAGACCCGTTAGAACTTTTTGCTATGTGAATTGCACATTTGGCACCATATAGTTCACAAGGCACTTTTTAGGACCTATATAACTAATGTATAGTGCAAATTTTTTAGTTAAGTTCTTTTAACGATAACAGACAAACCTTTTATTGGTTAACTGTTATACTTTTATTATTTACTTATTAGACTCTAATAAACATTTTGAGACCCGTTAGAACTTTTTGCAATGTGAATTGCACATTTGGCACCATATAGTTCACAAGGCACTTTTTAGGACCTATATAACTAATGTATAGTGCAAATTTTTTAGTTAAGTTCTTTTAACGATAACAGACAAACCTTTTATTGGTTAACTGTTATACTTTTATTATTTACTTATTAGAATCTAATAAACATTTTGAGACCCGTTAGAACTTTTCGCAATGTGAATTGCACATTTGGCACCATATAGTTCACAAGGCACTTTTTAGGACCTATATAACTAATGTATAGTGCAAATGTTTTAGTTAAGTTCTTTTAACGATAACAGACAAACCTTTTATTGGTTAACTGTTATACTTTTATTATTTACTTATTAGACTCTAATAAACATTTTGAGACCCGTTAGAACTTTTTGCAATGTGAATTGCACATTTGGCACCATATAGTTCACAAGGCACTTTTTAGGACCTATATAACTAATGTATAGTGCAAATTTTTTAGTTAAGTTCTTTTAACGATAACAGACAAACCTTTTATTGGTTAACTGTTATACTTTTATTATTTACTTATTAGACTCTAATAAACATTTTGAGACCCGTTAGAACTTTTTGCTATGTGAATTGCACATTTGGCACCATATAGTTCACAAGGCACTTTTTAGGACCTATATAACTAATGTATAGTGCAAATGTTTTAGTTAAGTTCTTTTAACGATAACAGACAAACCTTTTATTGGTTAACTGTTATACTTTTATTATTTACTTATTAGACTCTAATAAACATTTTGAGACCCGTTAGAACTTTTTGCAATGTAAATTGCACATTTGGCACCATATAGTTCACAAGGCACTTTTTAGGACCTATATAACTAATGTATAGTGCAAATTTTTTAGTTAAGTTCTTTTAACGATAACAGACAAACCTTTTATTGGTTAACTGTTATACTTTTATTATTTACTTATTAGACTCTAATAAACATTTTGAGACCCGTTAGAACTTTTTGCAATGTGAATTGCACATTTGGCATCATATAGTTCACAAGGCACTTTTTAGGACCTATATAACTAATGTATAGTGCAAATTTTTTAGTTAAGTTCTTTTAACGATAACAGACAAACCTTTTATTGGTTAACTGTTATACTTTTATTATTTACTTATTAGAATCTAATAAACATTTTGAGACCCGTTAGAACTTTTCGCAATGTGAATTGCACATTTGGCACCATATAGTTCACAAGGCACTTTTTAGGACCTATATAACTAATGTATAGTGCAAATGTTTTAGTTAAGTTCTTTTAACGATAACAGACAAACCTTTTATTGGTTAACTGTTATACTTTTATTATTTACTTATTAGACTCTAATAAACATTTTGAGACCCGTTAGAACTTTTTGCAATGTGAATTGCACATTTGGCACCATATAGTTCACAAGGCACTTTTTAGGACCTATATAACTAATGTATAGTGCAAATTTTTTAGTTAAGTTCTTTTAACGATAACAGACAAACCTTTTATTGGTTAAATGTTATACTTTTATTATTTACTTATTAGACTCTAATAAACTTTTTGAGACCCGTTAGAAGTTTTTGCAATGTGAATTGCACATTTGGCACCATATAGTTCACAAGTCACTTTTTAGGACCTATATAACTAATGTATAGTGCAAATTTTTTAGTTAAGTTCTTTTAACGATAACAGACAAACCTTTTATTGGTTAACTGTTATACTTTTATTATTTACTTATTAGACTCTAATAAACATTTTGAGACCCGTTAGAAGTTTTTGCAATGTGAATTGCACATTTGGCACCATATAGTTCACAAGGCACTTTTTAGGACCTATATAACTAATGAATAGTGCAAATATTTTAGTTAAGTTCTTTTAACGATAACAGACAAACCTTTTATTGGTTAACTGTTATACTTTTATTATTTACTTATTAGACTCTAATAAACATTTTGAGACCGGTTAGAACTTTTTTCAATGTGAATTGCACATTTGGCACCATATAGTTCACAAGGCACTTTTTAGGACCTATATAACTAATGTATAGTGCAAATGTTTTAGTTAAGTTCTTTTAACGATAACAGACAAACCTTTTATTGGTTAACTGTTATACTTTTATTATTTACTTATTAGACGCTAATAAACATTTTGAGACCCGTTAGAACTTTTTGCAATGTGAATTGCACATTTGGCACCATATAGTTCACAAGGCACTTTTTAGGACCTATATAACTAATGTATAGTGCAAATGTTTTAGTTAAGTTCTTTTAACGATAACAGACAAACCTTTTATTGGTTAACTGTTATACTTTTATTATTTACTTATTAGACTCTAATAAACATTTTGAGACCCGTTAGAACTTTTTGCAATGTGAATTGCACATTTGGCACCATATAGTTCACAAGGCACTTTTTAGGACCTATATAACTAATGTATAGTGCAAATTTTTTAGTTAAGTTCTTTTAACGATAACAGACAAACCTTTTATTGGTTAACTGTTATACTTTCATTATTTACTTATTAGACTCTAATAAACATTTTGAGACCCGTTAGAACTTTTTGCTATGTGAATTGCACATTTGGCACCATATAGTTCACAAGGCACTTTTTAGGACCTATATAACTAATGTATAGTGCAAATGTTTTAGTTAAGTTCTTTTAACGATAACAGACAAACCTTTTATTGGTTAACTGTTATACTTTTATTATTTACTTATTAGACGCTAATAAACATTTTGAGACCCGTTAGAACTTTTTGCAATGTGAATTGCACATTTGGCACCATATAGTTCACAAGGCACTTTTTAGGACCTATATAACTAATGTATAGTGCAAATTTTTTAGTTAAGTTCTTTTAACGATAACAGACAAACCTTTTATTGGTTAACTGTTATACTTTTATTATTTATTTATTAGACTCTAATAAACATTTTGAGACCCGTTAGAACTTTTTGCTATGTGAATTGCACATTTGGCACCATATAGTTCACAAGGCACTTTTTAGGACCTATATAACTAATGTATAGTGCAAATGTTTTAGTTAAGTTCTTTTAACGATAACAGACAAACCTTTTATTGGTTAACTGTTATACTTTTATTATTTACTTATTAGACTCTAATAAACATTTTGAGACCCGTTAGAACTTTTTGCAATGTGAATTGCACATTTGGCACCATATAGTTCACAAGGCACTTTTTAGGACCTATATAACTAATGTATAGTGCAAATTTTTCAGTTAAGTTCTTTTAACGATAACAGACAAACCTTTTATTGGTTAACTGTTATACTTTTATTATTTACTTATTAGACTCTAATAAACATTTTGAGACCCGTTAGAACTTTTTGCAATGTGAATTGCACATTTGGCACCATATAGTTCACAAGGCACTTTTTAGGACCTATATAACTAATGTATAGTGCAAATTTTTTAGTTAAGTTCTTTTAACGATAACAGACAAACCTTTTATTGGTTAACTGTTATACTTTTATTATTTACTTATTAGAATCTAATAAACATTTTGAGACCCGTTAGAACTTTTCGCAATGTGAATTGCACATTTGGCACCATATAGTTCACAAGGCACTTTTTAGGACCTATATAACTAATGTATAGTGCAAATGTTTTAGTTAAGTTCTTTTAACGATAACAGACAAACCTTTTATTGGTTAACTGTTATACTTTTATTATTTACTTATTAGACTCTAATAAACATTTTGAGACCCGTTAGAACTTTTTGCAATGTGAATTGCACATTTGGCACCATATAGTTCACAAGGCACTTTTTAAGACCTATATAACTAATGTATAGTGCAAATTTTTTAGTTAAGTTCTTTTAACGATAACAGACAAACCTTTTATTGGTTAACTGTTATACTTTTATTATTTACTTATTAGACTCTAATAAACATTTTGAGACCCGTTAGAACTTTTTGCTATGTGAATTGCACATTTGGCACCATATAGTTCACAAGGCACTTTTTAGGACCTATATAACTAATGTATAGTGCAAATGTTTTAGTTAAGTTCTTTTAACGATAACAGACAAACCTTTTATTGGTTAACTGTTATACTTTTATTATTTACTTATTAGACTCTAATAAACATTTTGAGACCCGTTAGAACTTTTTGCAATGTAAATTGCACATTTGGCACCATATAGTTCACAAGGCACTTTTTAGGACCTATATAACTAATGTATAGTGCAAATTTTTTAGTTAAGTTCTTTTAACGATAACAGACAAACCTTTTATTGGTTAACTGTTATACTTTTATTATTTACTTATTAGACTCTAATAAACATTTTGAGACCCGTTAGAACTTTTTGCAATGTGAATTGCACATTTGGCACCATATAGTTCACAAGGCACTTTTTAGGACCTATATAACTAATGTATAGTGCAAATTTTTTAGTTAAGTTCTTTTAACGATAACAGACAAACCTTTTATTGGTTAACTGTTATACTTTTATTATTTACTTATTAGAATCTAATAAACATTTTGAGACCCGTTAGAACTTTTCGCAATGTGAATTGCACATTTGGCACCATATAGTTCACAAGGCACTTTTTAGGACCTATATAACTAATGTATAGTGCAAATGTTTTAGTTAAGTTCTTTTAACGATAACAGACAAACCTTTTATTGGTTAACTGTTATACTTTTATTATTTACTTATTAGACTCTAATAAACATTTTGAGACCCGTTAGAACTTTTTGCAATGTGAATTGCACATTTGGCACCATATAGTTCACAAGGCACTTTTTAGGACCTATATAACTAATGTATAGTGCAAATTTTTTAGTTAAGTTCTTTTAACGATAACAGACAAACCTTTTATTGGTTAAATGTTATACTTTTATTATTTACTTATTAGACTCTAATAAACTTTTTGAGACCCGTTAGAAGTTTTTGCAATGTGAATTGCACATTTGGCACCATATAGTTCACAAGTCACTTTTTAGGACCTATATAACTAATGTATAGTGCAAATTTTTTAGTTAAGTTCTTTTAACGATAACAGACAAACCTTTTATTGGTTAACTGTTATACTTTTATTATTTACTTATTAGACGCTAATAAACATTTTGAGACCCGTTAGAAGTTTTTGCAATGTGAATTGCACATTTGGCACCATATAGTTCACAAGGCACTTTTTAGGACCTATATAACTAATGAATAGTGCAAATATTTTAGTTAAGTTCTTTTAACGATAACAGACAAACCTTTTATTGGTTAACTGTTATACTTTTATTATTTACTTATTAGACTCTAATAAACATTTTGAGACCCGTTAGAACTTTTTGCTATGTGAATTGCACATTTGGCACCATATAGTTCACAAGGCACTTTTTAGGACCTATATAACTAATGTATAGTGCAAATGTTTTAGTTAAGTTCTTTTAACGATAACAGACAAACCTTTTATTGGTTAACTGTTATACTTTTATTATTTACTTATTAGACTCTAATAAACATTTTGAGACCCGTTAGAACTTTTTGCTATGTGAATTGCACATTTGGCACCATATAGTTCACAAGGCACTTTTTAGGACCTATATAACTAATGTATAGTGCAAATGTTTTAGTTAAGTTCTTTTAACGATAACAGACAAACCTTTTATTGGTTAACTGTTATACTTTTATTATTTACTTATTAGACTCTAATAAACATTTTGAGACCGGTTAGAACTTTTTTCAATGTGAATTGCACATTTGGCACCATATAGTTCACAAGGCACTTTTTAGGACCTATATAACTAATGTATAGTGCAAATGTTTTAGTTAAGTTCTTTTAACGATAACAGACAAACCTTTTATTGGTTAACTGTTATACTTTTATTATTTACTTATTAGACGCTAATAAACATTTTGAGACCCGTTAGAACTTTTTGCAATGTGAATTGCACATTTGGCACCATATAGTTCACAAGGCACTTTTTAGGACCTATATAACTAATGTATAGTGCAAATGTTTTAGTTAAGTTCTTTTAACGATAACAGACAAACCTTTTATTGGTTAACTGTTATACTTTTATTATTTACTTATTAGACTCTAATAAACATTTTGAGACCCGTTAGAACTTTTTGCAATGTGAATTGCACATTTGGCACCATATAGTTCACAAGGCACTTTTTAGGACCTATATAACTAATGTATAGTGCAAATTTTTTAGTTAAGTTCTTTTAACGATAACAGACAAACCTTTTATTGGTTAACTGTTATACTTTCATTATTTACTTATTAGACTCTAATAAACATTTTGAGACCCGTTAGAACTTTTTGCTATGTGAATTGCACATTTGGCACCATATAGTTCACAAGGCACTTTTTAGGACCTATATAACTAATGTATAGTGCAAATGTTTTAGTTAAGTTCTTTTAACGATAACAGACAAACCTTTTATTGGTTAACTGTTATACTTTTATTATTTACTTATTAGACTCTAATAAACATTTTGAGACCCGTTAGAACTTTTTGCAATGTGAATTGCACATTTGGCACCATATAGTTCACAAGGCACTTTTTAGGACCTATATAACTAATGTATAGTGCAAATTTTTTAGTTAAGTTCTTTTAACGATAACAGACAAACCTTTTATTGGTTAACTGTTATACTTTTATTATTTACTTATTAGACTCTAATAAACATTTTGAGACCCGTTAGAACTTTTTGCTATGTGAATTGCACATTTGGCACCATATAGTTCACAAGGCACTTTTTAGGACCTATATAACTAATGTATAGTGCAAATGTTTTAGTTAAGTTCTTTTAACGATAACAGACAAACCTTTTATTGGTTAACTGTTATACTTTTATTATTTACTTATTAGACTCTAATAAACATTTTGAGACCCGTTAGAAGTTTTTGCAATGTGAATTGCACATTTGGCACCATATAGTTCACAAGGCACTTTTTAGGACCTATATAACTAATGTATAGTGCAAATTTTTCAGTTAAGTTCTTTTAACGATAACAGACAAACCTTTTATTGGTTAACTGTTATACTTTTATTATTTACTTATTAGAATCTAATAAACATTTTGAGACCCGTTAGAACTTTTCGCAATGTGAATTGCACATTTGGCACCATATAGTTCACAAGGCACTTTTTAGGACCTATATAACTAATGTATAGTGCAAATGTTTTAGTTAAGTTCTTTTAACGATAACAGACAAACCTTTTATTGGTTAACTGTTATACTTTTATTATTTACTTATTAGACTCTAATAAACATTTTGAGACCCGTTAGAACTTTTTGCAATGTGAATTGCACATTTGGCACCATATAGTTCACAAGGCACTTTTTAGGACCTATATAACTAAAGTATAGTGCAAATTTTTTAGTTAAGTTCTTTTAACGATAACAGACAAACCTTTTATTGGTTAACTGTTATACTTTTATTATTTACTTATTAGACTCTAATAAACATTTTGAGACCCGTTAGAAGTTTTTGCAATGTGAATTGCACATTTGGCACCATATAGTTCACAAGTCACTTTTTAGGACCTATATAACTAATGTATAGTGCAAATTTTTTAGTTAAGTTCTTTTAACGATAACAGACAAACCTTTTATTGGTTAACTGTTATACTTTTATTATTTACTTATTAGACTCTAATAAACATTTTGAGACCCGTTAGAAGTTTTTGCAATGTGAATTGCACATTTGGCACCATATAGTTCACAAGGCACTTTTTAGGACCTATATAACTAATGTATAGTGCAAATATTTTAGTTAAGTGCTTTTAACGATAACAGACAAACCTTTTATTGGTTAACTGTTATACTTTTATTATTTACTTATTAGACTCTAATAAACATTTTGAGACCCGTTAGAACTTTTTGCTATGTGAATTGCACATTTGGCACCATATAGTTCACAAGGCACTTTTTAGGACCTATATAACTAATGTATAGTGCAAATGTTTTAGTTAAGTTCTTTTAACGATAACAGACAAACCTTTTATTGGTTAACTGTTATACTTTTATTATTTACTTATTAGACTCTAATAAACATTTTGAGACCTGTTAGAACTTTTTGCTATGTGAATTGCACATTTGGCACCATATAGTTCACAAGGCACTTTTTAGGACCTATATAACTAATGTATAGTGCAAATGTTTTAGTTAAGTTCTTTTAACGATAACAGACAAACCTTTTATTGGTTAACTGTTATACTTTTATTATTTACTTATTAGACTCTAATAAACATTTTGAGACCCGTTAGAACTTTTTGCTATGTGAATTGCACATTTGGCACCATATAGTTCACAAGGCACTTTTTAGGACCTATATAACTAATGTATAGTGCAAATGTTTTAGTTAAGTTCTTTTAACGATAACAGACAAACCTTTTATTGGTTAACTGTTATACTTTTATTATTTACTTATTAGACTCTAATAAACATTTTGAGACCCGTTAGAACTTTTTGCAATGTGAATTGCACATTTGGCACCATATAGTTCACAAGGCACTTTTTAGGACCTATATAACTAATGTATAGTGCAAATTTTTTAGTTAAGTTCTTTTAACGATAACAGACAAACCTTTTATTGGTTAACTGTTATACTTTTATTATTTACTTATTAGACTCTAATAAACATTTTGAGACCCGTTAGAACTTTTTGCAATGTGAATTGCACATTTGGCACAATATAGTTCACAAGGCACTTTTTAGGACCTATATAACTAATGTATAGTGCAAATTTTTTAGTTAAGTTCTTTTAACGATAACAGACAAACCTTTTATTGGTTAACTGTTATACTTTTATTATTTACTTATTAGACTCTAATAAACATTTTGAGCCCGGTTAGAACTTTTTGCAATGTGAATTGCACATTTGGCACCATATAGTTCACAAGGCACTTTTTAGGACCTATATAACTAATGTATAGTGCAAATTTTTTAGTTAAGTTCTTTTAACGATAACAGACAAACCTTTTATTGGTTAACTGTTATACTTTTATTATTTACTTATTAGACTCTAATAAACATTTTGAGACCCGTTAGAACTTTTTGCTATGTGAATTGCACATTTGGCACCATATAGTTCACAAGGCACTTTTTAGGACCTATATAACTAATGTATAGTGCAAATGTTTTAGTTAAGTTCTTTTAACGATAACAGACAAACCTTTTATTGGTTAACTGTTGTACTTTTATTATTTACTTATTAGACGCTAATAAACATTTTGAGACCCGTTAAAACTTTTTGCAATGTGAATTGCACATTTGGCACCATATAGTTCACAAGGCACTTTTTAGGACCTATATAACTAATGTATAGTGCAAATTTTTTAGTTAAGTTCTTTTAACGATAACAGACAAAACTTTTATTGGTTAACTGTTATACTTTTATTATTTACTTATTAGACTCTAATAAACATTTTGAGACCCGTTAGAACTTTTTGCAATGTGAATTGCACATTTGGCACCATATAGTTCACAAGGCACTTTTTAGGACCTATATAACTAATGTATAGTGCAAATTTTTTAGTTAAGTTCTTTTAACGATAACAGACAAACCTTTTATTGGTTAACTGTTATACTTTTATTATTTACTTATTAGAATCTAATAAACATTTTGAGACCCGTTAGAACTTTTTGCAATGTGAATTGCACATTTGGCACCATATAGTTCACAAGGCACTTTTTAGGACCTATATAACTAATGTATAGTGCAAATGTTTTAGTTAAGTTGTTTTAACGATAACAGACAAACCTTTTATTGGTTAACTGTTATACTTTTATTATTTACTTATTAGACTCTAATAAACATTTTGAGACCCGTTAGAACTTTTTGCAATGTGAATTGCACATTTGGCACCATATAGTTCACAAGGCACTTTTTAGGACCTATATAACTAATGTATAGTGCAAATTTTTTAGTTAAGTTCTTTTAACGATAACAGACAAACCTTTTATTGGTTAACTGTTATACTTTTATTATTTACTTATTAGACTCTAATAAACATTTTGAGACCCGTTAGAACTTTTTGCAATGTGAATTGCACATTTGGCACCATATAGTTCACAAGGCACTTTTTAGGACCTATATAACTAATGTATAGTGCAAATGTTTTAGTTAAGTTCTTTTAACGATAACAGACAAACCTTTTATTGGTTAACTGTTATACTTTTATTATTTACTTATTAGACTCTAATAAACATTTTGAGACCCGTTAGAACTTTTTGCAATGTGAATTGCACATTTGGCACCATATAGTTCACAAGGCACTTTTTAGGACCTATATAACTAATGTATAGTGCAAATGTTTTAGTTAAGTTCTTTTAACGATAACAGACAAACCTTTTATTGGTTAACTGTTATACTTTTATTATTTACTTATTAGACTCTAATAAACATTTTGAGACCCGTTAGAACTTTTTGCAATGTGAATTGCACATTTGGCACCATATAGTTCACAAAGCACTTTTTAGGACCTATATAACTAATGTATAGTGCAAATTTTTTAGTTAAGTTCTTTTAACGATAACAGACAAACCTTTTATTGGTTAACTGTTATACTTTTATTATTTACTTATTAGACTCTAATAAACATTTTGAGACCCGTTAGAACTTTTTGCAATGTAAATTGCACATTTGGCACCATATAGTTCACAAGGCACTTTTTAGGACCTATATAACTAATGTATAGTGCAAATTTTTTAGTTAAGTTCTTTTAACGATAACAGACAAACCTTTTATTGGTTAACTGTTATACTTTTATTATTTATTTATTAGACTCTAATAAACATTTTTAGACCCGTTAGAACTTTTTGCTATGTGAATTGCACATTTGGCACCATATAGTTCACAAGGCACTTTTTATGACCCATATAACTAATGTATAGTGCAAATGTTTTAGTTAAGTTCTTTTAACGATAACAGACAAACCTTTTATTGGTTAACTGTTATACTTTTATTATTTACTTATTAGACTCTAATAAACATTTTGAGACCCGTTAGAACTTTTTGCAATGTGAATTGCACATTTGGCACCATATAGTTCACAAGGCACTTTTTAGGACCTATATAACTAATGTATAGTGCAATTTTTTTAGTTAAGTTCTTTTAACGATAACAGACAAACCTTTTATTGGTTAACTGTTATACTTTTATTATTTACTTATTAGACTCTAATAAACATTTTGAGACCCGTTAGAACTTTTTGCAGTGTGAATTGCACATTTGGCACCATATAGTTCACAAGGCACTTTTTAGGACCTATATAACTAATGTATAGTGCAAATTTTTTAGTTAAGTTCTTTTAACGATAACAGACAAACCTTTTATTGGTTAACTGTTATACTTTTATTATTTACTTATTAGACTCTAATAAACATTTTGAGACCCGTTAGAACTTTTTGCTATGTGAATTGCACATTTGGCACCATATAGTTCACAAGGCACTTTTTAGGACCTATATAACTAATGTATAGTGCAAATGTTTTAGTTAAGTTCTTTTAACGATAACAGACAAACCTTTTATTGGTTAACTGTTATACTTTTATTATTTACTTATTAGACTCTAATAAACATTTTGAGACCCGTTAGAACTTTTTGCAATGTGAATTGCACATTTGGCACCATATAGTTCACAAGGCACTTTTTAGGACCTATATAACTAATGTATAGTGCAAATTTTTTAGTTAAGTTCTTTTAACGATAACAGACAAAACTTTTATTGGTTAACTGTTATACTTTTATTATTTACTTATTAGACTCTAATAAACATTTTGAGACCCGTTAGAACTTTTTGCAATGTGAATTGCACATTTGGCACCATATAGTTCACAAGGCACTTTTTAGGACCTATATAACTAATGTATAGTGCAAATTTTTTAGTTAAGTTCTTTTAACGATAACAGACAAACCTTTTATTGGTTAACTGTTATACTTTTATTATTTACTTATTAGACTCTAATAAACATTTTGAGACCCGTTAGAACTTTTTGCTATGTGAATTGCACATTTGGCACCATATAGTTCACAAGGCACTTTTTAGGACCTATATAACTAATGTATAGTGCAAATGTTTTAGTTAAGTTCTTTTAACGATAACAGACAAACCTTTTATTGGTTAACTGTTATACTTTTATTATTTACTTATTAGACTCTAATAAACATTTTGAGACCCGTTAGAAGTTTTTGCTATGTGAATTGCACATTTGGCACCATATAGTTCACAAGGCACTTTTTAGGACCTATATAACTAATGTATAGTGCAAATGTTTTAGTTAAGTTCTTTTAACGATAACAGACAAACCTTTTATTGGTTAACTGTTATACTTTTATTATTTACTTATTAGACTCTAATAAACATTTTGAGACCGGTTAGAACTTTTTGCAATGTGAATTGCACATTTGGCACCATATAGTTCACAAGGCACTTTTTAGGACCTATATAACTAATGTATAGTGCAAATTTTTTAGTTAAGTTCTTTTAACGATAACAGACAAACCTTTTATTGGTTAACTGTTATACTTTTATTATTTACTTATTAGACTCTAATAAACATTTTGAGACCCGTTAGAACTTTTTGCAATGTGAATTGCACATTTGGCACCATATAGTTCACAAGGCACTTTTTAGGACCTATATAACTAATGTATAGTGCAAATTTTTTAGTTAAGTTCTTTTAACGATAACAGACAAACCTTTTATTGGTTAACTGTTATACTTTTATTATTTACTTATTAGACTCTAATAAACATTTTGAGACCGGTTAGAACTTTTTGCAATGTGAATTGCACATTTGGCACCATATAGTTCACAAGGCACTTTTTAGGACCTATTCAACTAATGTATAGTGCAAATTTTTTAGTTAAGTTCTTTTAACGATAACAGACAAACCTTTTATTGGTTAACTGTTATACTTTTATTATTTATTTATTAGACTCTAATAAACATTTTGAGACCCGTTAGAACTTTTTGCTATGTGAATTGCACATTTGGCACCATATAGTTCACAAGGCACTTTTTAGGACCTATATAACTAATGTATAGTGCAAATGTTTTAGTTAAGTTCTTTTAACGATAACAGACAAACCTTTTATTGGTTTTCTGTTATACTTTTATTATTTACTTATTAGACTCTAATAAACATTTTGAGACCCGTTAGAACTTTTTGCAGTGTGAATTGCACATTTGGCACCATATAGTTCACAAGGCACTTTTTAGGACCTATATAACTAATGTATAGTGCAAATTTTTTAGTTAAGTTCTTTTAACGATAACAGACAAACCTTTTATTGGTTAACTGTTATACTTTTATTATTTACTTATTAGACTCTAATAAACATTTTGAGACCCGTTAGAACTTTTTGCTATGTGAATTGCACATTTGGCACCATATAGTTCACAAGGCACTTTTTAGGACCTATATAACTAATGTATAGTGCAAATGTTTTAGTTAAGTTCTTTTAACGATAACAGACAAACCTTTTATTGGTTAACTGTTATACTTTTATTATTTACTTATTAGACTCTAATAAACATTTTGAGACCCGTTAGAACTTTTTGCAATGTGAATTGCACATTTGGCACCATATAGTTCACAAGGCACTTTTTAGGACCTATATAACTAATGTATAGTGCAAATTTTTTAGTTAAGTTCTTTTAACGATAACAGACAAACCTTTTATTGGTTAACTGTTATACTTTTATTATTTACTTATTAGACTCTAATAAACATTTTGAGACCGGTTAGAACTTTTTGCAATGTGAATTGCACATTTGGCACCATATAGTTCACAAGGCACTTTTTAGGACCTATTCAACTAATGTATAGTGCAAATTTTTTAGTTAAGTTCTTTTAACGATAACAGACAAACCTTTTATTGGTTAACTGTTATACTTTTATTATTTATTTATTAGACTCTAATAAACATTTTGAGACCCGTTAGAACTTTTTGCTATGTGAATTGCACATTTGGCACCATATAGTTCACAAGGCACTTTTTAGGACCTATATAACTAATGTATAGTGCAAATGTTTTAGTTAAGTTCTTTTAACGATAACAGACAAACCTTTTATTGGTTTTCTGTTATACTTTTATTATTTACTTATTAGACTCTAATAAACATTTTGAGACCCGTTAGAACTTTTTGCAGTGTGAATTGCACATTTGGCACCATATAGTTCACAAGGCACTTTTTAGGACCTATATAACTAATGTATAGTGCAAATTTTTTAGTTAAGTTCTTTTAACGATAACAGACAAACCTTTTATTGGTTAACTGTTATACTTTTATTATTTACTTATTAGACTCTAATAAACATTTTGAGACCCGTTAGAACTTTTTGCTATGTGAATTGCACATTTGGCACCATATAGTTCACAAGGCACTTTTTAGGACCTATATAACTAATGTATAGTGCAAATGTTTTAGTTAAGTTCTTTTAACGATAACAGACAAACCTTTTATTGGTTAACTGTTATACTTTTATTATTTACTTATTAGACTCTAATAAACATTTTGAGACCCGTTAGAACTTTTTGCAATGTGAATTGCACATTTGGCACCATATAGTTCACAAGGCACTTTTTAGGACCTATATAACTAATGTATAGTGCAAATTTTTTAGTTAAGTTCTTTTAACGATAACAGACAAAACTTTTATTGGTTAACTGTTATACTTTTATTATTTACTTATTAGACTCTAATAAACATTTTGAGACCCGTTAGAACTTTTTGCAATGTGAATTGCACATTTGGCACCATATAGTTCACAAGGCACTTTTTAGGACCTATATAACTAATGTATAGTGCAAATTTTT
The DNA here is from genome assembly GCF_947623445.1 of Clavelina lepadiformis. Taxonomy (NCBI): domain Eukaryota; kingdom Metazoa; phylum Chordata; class Ascidiacea; order Aplousobranchia; family Clavelinidae; genus Clavelina; species Clavelina lepadiformis. The sequence continues at coordinate 10,475,741 of NC_135245.1, read as the reverse complement.
TAGTTAAGTTCTTTTAACGATAACAGACAAACCTTTTATTGGTTAACTGTTATACTTTTATTATTTACTTATTAGACTCTAATAAACATTTTGAGACCCGTTAGAACTTTTTGCTATGTGAATTGCACATTTGGCACCATATAGTTCACAAGGCACTTTTTAGGACCTATATAACTAATGTATAGTGCAAATGTTTTAGTTAAGTTCTTTTAACGATAACAGACAAACCTTTTATTGGTTAACTGTTATACTTTTATTATTTACTTATTAGACTCTAATAAACATTTTGAGACCCGTTAGAACTTTTTGCTATGTGAATTGCACATTTGGCACCATATAGTTCACAAGGCACTTTTTAGGACCTATATAACTAATGTATAGTGCAAATGTTTTAGTTAAGTTCTTTTAACGATAACAGACAAACCTTTTATTGGTTAACTGTTATACTTTTATTATTTACTTATTAGACTCTAATAAACATTTTGAGACCGGTTATAACTTTTTGCAATGTGAATTGCACATTTGGCACCATATAGTTCACAAGGCACTTTTTAGGACCTATATAACTAATGTATAGTGCAAATTTTTTAGTTAAGTTCTTTTAACGATAACAGACAAACCTTTTATTGGTTAACTGTTATACTTTTATTATTTACTTATTAGACTCTAATAAACATTTTGAGACCCGTTAGAACTTTTTGCAATGTGAATTGCACATTTGGCACCATATAGTTCACAAGGCACTTTTTAGGACCTATATAACTAATGTATAGTGCAAATTTTTTAGTTAAGTTCTTTTAACGATAACAGACAAACCTTTTATTGGTTAACTGTTATACTTTTATTATTTACTTATTAGACTCTAATAAACATTTTGAGCCCGGTTAGAACTTTTTGCAATGTGAATTGCACATTTGGCACCATATAGTTCACAAGGCACTTTTTAGGACCTATATAACTAATGTATAGTGCAAATTTTTTAGTTAAGTTCTTTTAACGATAACAGACAAACCTTTTATTGGTTAACTGTTATACTTTCATTATTTACTTATTAGACTCTAATAAACATTTTGAGACCCGTTAGAACTTTTTGCTATGTGAATTGCACATTTGGCACCATATAGTTCACAAGGCACTTTTTAGGACCTATATAACTAATGTATAGTGCAAATTTTTTAGTTAAGTTCTTTTAACGATAACAGACAAACCTTTTATTGGTTAACTGTTATACTTTTATTATTTACTTATTAGACTCTAATAAACATTTTGAGACCCGTTAGAACTTTTTGCAATGTGAATTGCACATTTGGCACCATATAGTTCACAAGGCACTTTTTAGGACCTATATAACTAATGTATAGTGCAAATTTTTTAGTTAAGTTCTTTTAACGATAACAGACAAACCTTTTATTGGTTAACTGTTATACTTTTATTATTTACTTATTAGACTCTAATAAACATTTTGAGACCCGTTAGAACTTTTTGCTATGTGAATTGCACATTTGGCACCATATAGTTCACAAGGCACTTTTTAGGACCTATATAACTAATGTATAGTGCAAATGTTTTAGTTAAGTTCTTTTAACGATAACAGACAAACCTTTTATTGGTTTACTGTTATTCTTTTATTATTTACTTATTAGACTCTAATAAACATTTTGAGACCCGTTAGAACTTTTTGCAATGTGAATTGCACATTTGGCACCATATAGTTCACAAGGCACTTTTTAGGACCTATATAACTAATGTATAGTGCAAATTTTTTAGTTAAGTTCTTTTAACGATAACAGACAAACCTTTTATTGGTTAACTGTTATACTTTTATTATTTACTTATTAGACTCTAATAAACATTTTGAGACCCGTTAGAACTTTTTGCAATGTGAATTGCACATTTGGCACCATATAGTTCACAAGGCACTTTTTAGGACCTATATAACTAATGTATAGTGCAAATTTTTTAGTTAAGTTCTTTTAACGATAACAGACAAACCTTTTATTGGTTAACTGTTATACTTTTATTATTTACTTATTAGACTCTAATAAACATTTTGAGACCGGTTAGAACTTTTTGCAATGTGAATTGCACATTTGGCACCATATAGTTCACAAGGCACTTTTTAGGACCTATATAACTAATGTATAGTGCAAATGTTTTAGTTAAGTTCTTTTAACGATAACAGACAAACCTTTTATTGGTTAACTGTTATACTTTTATTATTTACTTATTAGACTCTAATAAACATTTTGAGACCCGTTAGAACTTTTTGCTATGTGAATTGCACATTTGGCACCATATAGTTCACAAGGCACTTTTTAGGACCTATATAACTAATGTATAGTGCAAATGTTTTAGTTAAGTTCTTTTAACGATAACAGACAAACCTTTTATTGGTTAACTGTTATACTTTTATTATTTACTTATTAGACTCTAATAAACATTTTGAGACCCGTTAGAACTTTTTGCTATGTGAATTGCACATTTGGCACCATATAGTACACAAGGCACTTTTTAGGACCTATATAACTAATGTATAGTGCAAATGTTTTAGTTAAGTTCTTTTAACGATAACAGACAAACCTTTTATTGGTTAACTGTTATACTTTTATTATTTACTTATTAGACTCTAATAAACATTTTGAGACCGGTTATAACTTTTTGCAATGTGAATTGCACATTTGGCACCATATAGTTCACAAGGCACTTTTTAGGACCTATATAACTAATGTATAGTGCAAATTTTTTAGTTAAGTTCTTTTAACGATAACAGACAAACCTTTTATTGGTTAACTGTTATACTTTTATTATTTACTTATTAGACTCTAATAAACATTTTGAGACCCGTTAGAACTTTTTGCAATGTGAATTGCACATTTGGCACCATATAGTTCACAAGGCACTTTTTAGGACCTATATAACTAATGTATAGTGCAAATTTTTTAGTTAAGTTCTTTTAACGATAACAGACAAACCTTTTATTGGTTAACTGTTATACTTTTATTATTTACTTATTAGACTCTAATAAACATTTTGAGCCCGGTTAGAACTTTTTGCAATGTGAATTGCACATTTGGCACCATATAGTTCACAAGGCACTTTTTAGGACCTATATAACTAATGTATAGTGCAAATTTTTTAGTTAAGTTCTTTTAACGATAACAGACAAACCTTTTATTGGTTAACTGTTATACTTTCATTGTTTACTTATTAGACTCTAATAAACATTTTGAGACCCGTTAGAACTTTTTGCTATGTGAATTGCACATTTGGCACCATATAGTTCACAAGGCACTTTTTAGGACCTATATAACTAATGTATAGTGCAAATGTTTTAGTTAAGTTCTTTTAACGATAACAGACAAACCTTTTATTGGTTAACTGTTGTACTTTTATTATTTACTTATTAGACGCTAATAAACATTTTGAGACCCGTTAGAACTTTTTGCAATGTGAATTGCACATTTGGCACCATATAGTTCACAAGGCACTTTTTAGGACCTATTTCACTAATGTATAGTGCAAATGTTTTAGTTAAGTTCTTTTAACGATAACAGACAAACCTTTTATTGGTTAACTGTTATACTTTTATTATTTACTTATTAGACTCTAATAAACATTTTGAGACCCGTTAGAACTTTTTGCAATGTGAATTGCACATTTGGCACCATATAGTTCACAAGGCACTTTTTAGGACCTATATAACTAATGTATAGTGCAAATGTTTTAGTTAAGTTCTTTTAACGATAACAGACAAACCTTTTATTGGTTAACTGTTATACTTTTATTATTTACTTATTAGACTCTAATAAACATTTTGAGACCCGTTAGAACTTTTTGCTATGTGAATTGCACATTTGGCACCATATAGTTCACAAGGCACTTTTTAGGACCTATATAACTAATGTATAGTGCAAATGTTTTAGTTAAGTTCTTTTAACGATAACAGACAAACCTTTTATTGGTTAACTGTTATACTTTTATTATTTACTTATTAGACTCTAATAAACATTTTGAGACCGGTTATAACTTTTTGCAATGTGAATTGCACATTTGGCACCATATAGTTCACAAGGCACTTTTTAGGACCTATATAACTAATGTATAGTGCAAATTTTTTAGTTAAGTTCTTTTAACGATAACAGACAAACCTTTTATTGGTTAACTGTTATACTTTTATTATTTACTTATTAGACTCTAATAAACATTTTGAGACCCGTTAGAACTTTTTGCAATGTGAATTGCACATTTGGCACCATATAGTTCACAAGGCACTTTTTAGGACCTATATAACTAATGTATAGTGCAAATTTTTTAGTTAAGTTCTTTTAACGATAACAGACAAACCTTTTATTGGTTAACTGTTATACTTTTATTATTTACTTATTAGACTCTAATAAACATTTTGAGCCCGGTTAGAACTTTTTGCAATGTGAATTGCACATTTGGCACCATATAGTTCACAAGGCACTTTTTAGGACCTATATAACTAATGTATAGTGCAAATTTTTTAGTTAAGTTCTTTTAACGATAACAGACAAACCTTTTATTGGTTAACTGTTATACTTTCATTATTTACTTATTAGACTCTAATAAACATTTTGAGACCCGTTAGAACTTTTTGCTATGTGAATTGCACATTTGGCACCATATAGTTCACAAGGCACTTTTTAGGACCTATATAACTAATGTATAGTGCAAATGTTTTAGTTAAGTTCTTTTAACGATAACAGACAAACCTTTTATTGGTTAACTGTTGTACTTTTATTATTTACTTATTAGACGCTAATAAACATTTTGAGACCCGTTAGAACTTTTTGCAATGTGAATTGCACATTTGGCACCATATAGTTCACAAGGCACTTTTTAGGACCTATATAACTAATGTATAGTGCAAATTTTTTAGTTAAGTTCTTTTAACGATAACAGACAAACCTTTTATTGGTTAACTGTTATACTTTTATTATTTACTTATTAGACTCTAATAAACATTTTGAGACCCGTTAGAACTTTTTGCAATGTGAATTGCACATTTGGCACCATATAGTTCACAAGGCACTTTTTAGGACCTATATAACTAATGTATAGTGCAAATTTTTTAGTTAAGTTCTTTTAACGATAACAGACAAACCTTTTATTGGTTAACTGTTATACTTTTATTATTTACTTATTAGACTCTAATAAACATTTTGAGACCCGTTAGAACTTTTTGCTATGTGAATTGCACATTTGGCACCATATAGTTCACAAGGCACTTTTTAGGACCTATATAACTAATGTATAGTGCAAATGTTTTAGTTAAGTTCTTTTAACGATAACAGACAAACCTTTTATTGGTTTACTGTTATTCTTTTATTATTTACTTATTAGACTCTAATAAACATTTTGAGACCCGTTAGAACTTTTTGCAATGTGAATTGCACATTTGGCACCATATAGTTCACAAGGCACTTTTTAGGACCTATATAACTAATGTATAGTGCAAATTTTTTAGTTAAGTTCTTTTAACGATAACAGACAAACCTTTTATTGGTTAACTGTTATACTTTTATTATTTACTTATTAGACTCTAATAAACATTTTGAGACCCGTTAGAACTTTTTGCAATGTGAATTGCACATTTGGCACCATATAGTTCACAAGGCACTTTTTAGGACCTATATAACTAATGTATAGTGCAAATGTTTTAGTTAAGTTCTTTTAACGATAACAGACAAACCTTTTATTGGTTAACTGTTATACTTTTATTATTTACTTATTAGACTCTAATAAACATTTTGAGACCCGTTAGAACTTTTTGCTATGTGAATTGCACATTTGGCACCATATAGTTCACAAGGCACTTTTTAGGACCTATATAACTAATGTATAGTGCAAATTTTTTAGTTAAGTTCTTTTAACGATAACAGACAAACCTTTTATTGGTTAACTGTTATACTTTTATTATTTACTTATTAGACTCTAATAAACATTTTGAGACCGGTTAGAACTTTTTGCAATGTGAATTGCACATTTGGCACCATATAGTTCACAAGGCACTTTTTAGGACCTATATAACTAATGTATAGTGCAAATTTTTTAGTTAAGTTCTTTTAACGATAACAGACAAACCTTTTATTGGTTAACTGTTATACTTTTATTATTTACTTATTAGACTCTAATAAACATTTTGAGACCCGTTAGAACTTTTTGCAATGTGAATTGCACATTTGGCACCATATAGTTCACAAGGCACTTTTTAGGACCTATATAACTAATGTATAGTGCAAATTTTTTAGTTAAGTTCTTTTAACGATAACAGACAAACCTTTTATTGGTTAACTGTTATACTTTTATTATTTACTTATTAGACTCTAATAAACATTTTGAGCCCGGTTAGAACTTTTTGCAATGTGAATTGCACATTTGGCACCATATAGTTCACAAGGCACTTTTTAGGACCTATATAACTAATGTATAGTGCAAATGTTTTAGTTAAGTTCTTTTAACGATAACAGACAAACCTTTTATTGGTTAACTGTTATACTTTTATTATTTACTTATTAGACTCTAATAAACATTTTGAGACCCGTTAGAACTTTTTGCAATGTGAATTGCACATTTGGCACCATATAGTTCACAAGGCACTTTTTAGGACCTATATAACTAATGTATAGTGCAAATTTTTTAGTTAAGTTCTTTTAACGATAACAGACAAACCTTTTATTGGTTAACTGTTATACTTTCATTATTTACTTATTAGACTCTAATAAACATTTTGAGACCCGTTAGAACTTTTTGCTATGTGAATTGCACATTTGGCACCATATAGTTCACAAGGCACTTTTTAGGACCTATATAACTAATGTATAGTGCAAATGTTTTAGTTAAGTTCTTTTAACGATAACAGACAAACCTTTTATTGGTTAACTGTTATACTTTTATTATTTACTTATTAGACGCTAATAAACATTTTGAGACCCGTTAGAACTTTTTGCAATGTGAATTGCACATTTGGCACCATATAGTTCACAAGGCACTTTTTAGGACCTATATAACTAATGTATAGTGCAAATTTTTTAGTTAAGTTCTTTTAACGATAACAGACAAACCTTTTATTGGTTAACTGTTATACTTTTATTATTTACTTATTAGACTCTAATAAACATTTTGAGACCCGTTAGAACTTTTTGCTATGTGAATTGCACATTTGGCACCATATAGTTCACAAGGCACTTTTTAGGACCTATATAACTAATGTATAGTGCAAATTTTTTAGTTAAGTTCTTTTAACGATAACAGACAAACCTTTTATTGGTTAACTGTTATACTTTTATTATTTACTTATTAGAATCTAATAAACATTTTGAGACCCGTTAGAACTTTTCGCAATGTGAATTGCACATTTGGCACCATATAGTTCACAAGGCACTTTTTAGGACCTATATAACTAATGTATAGTGCAAATGTTTTAGTTAAGTTCTTTTAACGATAACAGACAAACCTTTTATTGGTTAACTGTTATACTTTTATTATTTACTTATTAGACTCTAATAAACATTTTGAGACCCGTTAGAAGTTTTTGCAATGTGAATTGCACATTTGGCAACATATAGTTCACAAGGCACTTTTTAGGACCTATATAACTAATGTATAGTGCAAATTTTTTAGTTAAGTTCTTTTAACGATAACAGACAAACCTTTTATTGGTTAACTGTTATACTTTTATTATTTACTTATTAGACTCTAATAAACATTTTGAGACCCGTTAGAACTTTTTGCTATGTGAATTGCACATTTGGCACCATATAGTTCACAAGGCACTTTTTAGGACCTATATAACTAATGTATAGTGCAAATGTTTTAGTTAAGTTCTTTTAACGATAACAGACAAACCTTTTATTGGTTAACTGTTATACTTTTATTATTTACTTATTAGACTCTAATAAACATTTTGAGACCCGTTAGAACTTTTTGCAATGTAAATTGCACATTTGGCACCATATAGTTCACAAGGCACTTTTTAGGACCTATATAACTAATGTATAGTGCAAATTTTTTAGTTAAGTTCTTTTAACGATAACAGACAAACCTTTTATTGGTTAACTGTTATACTTTTATTATTTACTTATTAGACTCTAATAAACATTTTGAGACCCGTTAGAACTTTTTGCAATGTGAATTGCACATTTGGCACCATATAGTTCACAAGGCACTTTTTAGGACCTATATAACTAATGTATAGTGCAAATTTTTTAGTTAAGTTCTTTTAACGATAACAGACAAACCTTTTATTGGTTAACTGTTATACTTTTATTATTTACTTATTAGACTCTAATAAACATTTTGAGACCCGTTAGAACTTTTTGCAATGTGAATTGCACATTTGGCACCATATAGTTCACAAGGCACTTTTTAGGACCTATATAACTAATGTATAGTGCAAATTTTTTAGTTAAGTTCTTTTAACGATAACAGACAAACCTTTTATTGGTTAACTGTTATACTTTTATTATTTACTTATTAGACTCTAATAAACATTTTGAGACCGGTTAGAACTTTTTTCAATGTGAATTGCACATTTGGCACCATATAGTTCACAAGGCACTTTTTAGGACCTATATAACTAATGTATAGTGCAAATGTTTTAGTTTAGTTCTTTTAACGATAACAGACAAACCTTTTATTGGTTAACTGTTATACTTTTATTATTTACTTATTAGACTCTAATAAACATTTTGAGACCCGTTAGAACTTTTTGCAATGTGAATTGCATATTTGGCACCATATAGTTCACAAGGCACTTTTTAGGACCTATATAACTAATGTATAGTGCAAATGTTTTAGTTAAGTTCTTTTAACGATAACAGACAAACCTTTTATTGGTTAACTGTTATACTTTTATTATTTACTTATTAGAATCTAATAAACATTTTGAGACCCGTTAGAACTTTTCGCAATGTGAATTGCACATTTGGCACCATATAGTTCACAAGGCACTTTTTAGGACCTATATAACTAATGTATAGTGCAAATGTTTTAGTTAAGTTCTTTTAACGATAACAGACAAACCTTTTATTGGTTAACTGTTATACTTTTATTATTTACTTATTAGACTCTAATAAACATTTTGAGACCCGTTAGAAGTTTTTGCAATGTGAATTGCACATTTGGCACCATATAGTTCACAAGGCACTTTTTAGGACCTATATAACTAATGTATAGTGCAAATTTTTTAGTTAAGTTCTTTTAACGATAACAGACAAACCTTTTATTGGTTAACTGTTATACTTTTATTATTTACTTATTAGACTCTAATAAACATTTTGAGACCCGTTAGAACTTTTTGCTATGTGAATTGCACATTTGGCACCATATAGTTCACAAGGCACTTTTTAGGACCTATATAACTAATGTATAGTGCAAATGTTTTAGTTAAGTTCTTTTAACGATAACAGACAAACCTTTTATTGGTTAACTGTTATACTTTTATTATTTACTTATTAGACTCTAATAAACATTTTGAGACCCGTTAGAACTTTTTGCAATGTAAATTGCACATTTGGCACCATATAGTTCACAAGGCACTTTTTAGGACCTATATAACTAATGTATAGTGCAAATTTTTTAGTTAAGTTCTTTTAACGATAACAGACAAACCTTTTATTGGTTAACTGTTATACTTTTATTATTTACTTATTAGACTCTAATAAACATTTTGAGACCCGTTAGAACTTTTTGCAATGTGAATTGCACATTTGGCACCATATAGTTCACAAGTCACTTTTTAGGACCTATATAACTAATGTATAGTGCAAATTTTTTAGTTAAGTTCTTTTAACGATAACAGACAAACCTTTTATTGGTTAACTGTTATACTTTTATTATTTACTTATTAGACTCTAATAAACATTTTGAGACCCGTTAGAACTTTTTGCAATGTGAATTGCACATTTGGCACCATATAGTTCACAAGGCACTTTTTAGGACCTATATAACTAATGTATAGTGCAAATATTTTAGTTAAGTTCTTTTAACGATAACAGACAAACCTTTTATTGGTTAACTGTTATACTTTTATTATTTACTTATTAGACTCTAATAAACATTTTGAGACCGGTTAGAACTTTTTTCAATGTGAATTGCACATTTGGCACCATATAGTTCACAAGGCACTTTTTAGGACCTATATAACTAATGTATAGTGCAAATGTTTTAGTTTAGTTCTTTTAACGATAACAGACAAACCTTTTATTGGTTAACTGTTATACTTTTATTATTTACTTATTAGACGCTAATAAACATTTGAGACCCGTTAGAACTTTTTGCAATGTGAATTGCATATTTGGCACCAGATAGTTCACAAGGCACTTTTTAGGACCTATATAACTAATGTATAGTGCAAATGTTTTAGTTAAGTTCTTTTAACGATAACAGACAAACCTTTTATTGGTTAACTGTTATACTTTTATTATTTACTTATTAGAATCTAATAAACATTTTGAGACCCGTTAGAACTTTTTGCAATGTGAATTGCATATTTGGCACCATATAGTTCACAAGGCACTTTTTAGGACCTATATAACTAATGTATAGTGCAAATGTTTTAGTTAAGTTCTTTTAACGATAACAGACAAACCTTTTATTGGTTAACTGTTATACTTTTATTATTTACTTATTAGACTCTAATAAACATTTTGAGACCCGTTAGAAGTTTTTGCAATGTGAATTGCACATTTGGCACCATATAGTTCACAAGGCACTTTTTAGGACCTATATAACTAATGTATAGTGCAAATGTTTTAGTTAAGTTCTTTTAACGATAACAGACAAACCTTTTATTGGTTAACTGTTATACTTTTATTATTTACTTATTAGACTCTAATAAACATTTTGAGACCCGTTAGAACTTTTTGCAATGTAAATTGCACATTTGGCACCATATAGTTCACAAGGCACTTTTTAGGACCTATATAACTAATGTATAGTGCAAATTTTTTAGTTAAGTTCTTTTAACGATAACAGACAAACCTTTTATTGGTTAACTGTTATACTTTTATTATTTACTTATTAGACTCTAATAAACATTTTGAGACCCGTTAGAACTTTTTGCAATGTGAATTGCACATTTGGCACCATATAGTTCACAAGGCACTTTTTAGGACCTATATAACTAATGTATAGTGCAAATTTTTTAGTTAAGTTCTTTTAACGATAACAGACAAACCTTTTATTGGTTAACTGTTATACTTTTATTATTTACTTATTAGACTCTAATAAACATTTTGAGACCCGTTAGAAGTTTTTGCAATGTGAATTGCACATTTGGCACCATATAGTTCACAAGGCACTTTTTAGGACCTATATAACTAATGTATAGTGCAAATTTTTTAGTTAAGTTCTTTTAACGATAACAGACAAACCTTTTATTGGTTAACTGTTATACTTTTATTATTTACTTATTAGACTCTAATAAACATTTTGAGACCCGTTAGAACTTTTTGCTATGTGAATTGCACATTTGGCACCATATAGTTCACAAGGCACTTTTTAGGACCTATATAACTAATGTATAGTGCAAATGTTTTAGTTAAGTTCTTTTAACGATAACAGACAAACCTTTTATTGGTTAACTGTTATACTTTTATTATTTACTTATTAGACTCTAATAAACATTTTGAGACCCGTTAGAACTTTTTGCAATGTAAATTGCACATTTGGCACCATATAGTTCACAAGGCACTTTTTAGGACCTATATAACTAATGTATAGTGCAAATTTTTTAGTTAAGTTCTTTTAACGATAACAGACAAACCTTTTATTGGTTAACTGTTATACTTTTATTATTTACTTATTAGACTCTAATAAACATTTTGAGACCCGTTAGAACTTTTTGCAATGTGAATTGCACATTTGGCACCATATAGTTCACAAGGCACTTTTTAGGACCTATATAACTAATGTATAGTGCAAATTTTTTAGTTAAGTTCTTTTAACGATAACAGACAAACCTTTTATTGGTTAACTGTTATACTTTTATTATTTATTTATTAGACTCTAATAAACATTTTGAGACCCGTTAGAACTTTTTGCAATGTGAATTGCACATTTGGCACCATATAGTTCACAAGGCACTTTTTAGGACCTATATAACTAATGTATAGTGCAAATTTTTTAGTTAAGTTCTTTTAACGATAACAGACAAACCTTTTATTGGTTAACTGTTATACTTTTATTATTTACTTATTAGACTCTAATAAACATTTTGAGACCGGTTAGAACTTTTTTCAATGTGAATTGCACATTTGGCACCATATAGTTCACAAGGCACTTTTTAGGACCTATATAACTAATGTATAGTGCAAATTTTTTAGTTAAGTTCTTTTAACGATAACAGACAAACCTTTTATTGGTTAAATGTTATACTTTTATTATTTACTTATTAGACTCTAATAAACATTTTGAGACCCGTTAGAAGTTTTTGCAATGTGAATTGCACATTTGGCACCATATAGTTCACAAGTCACTTTTTAGGACCTATATAACTAATGTATAGTGCAAATTTTTTAGTTAAGTTCTTTTAACGATAACAGACAAACCTTTTATTGGTTAACTGTTATACTTTTATTATTTACTTATTAGACTCTAATAAACATTTTGAGACCCGTTAGAAGTTTTTGCAATGTGAATTGCACATTTGGCACCATATAGTTCACAAGGCACTTTTTAGGACCTATATAACTAATGTATAGTGCAAATATTTTAGTTAAGTGCTTTTAACGATAACAGACAAACCTTTTATTGGTTAACTGTTATACTTTTATTATTTACTTATTAGACTCTAATAAACATTTTGAGACCCGTTAGAACTTTTTGCTATGTGAATTGCACATTTGGCACCATATAGTTCACAAGGCACTTTTTAGGACCTATATAACTAATGTATAGTGCAAATATTTTAGTTAAGTTCTTTTAACGATAACAGACAAACCTTTTATTGGTTAACTGTTATACTTTTATTATTTACTTATTAGACTCTAATAAACATTTTGAGACCCGTTAGAACTTTTTGCTATGTGAATTGCACATTTGGCACCATATAGTTCACAAGGCACTTTTTAGGACCTATATAACTAATGTATAGTGCAAATGTTTTAGTTAAGTTCTTTTAACGATAACAGACAAACCTTTTATTGGTTAACTGTTATACTTTTATTATTTACTTATTAGACGCTAATAAACATTTTGAGACCCGTTAGAAGTTTTTGCAATGTGAATTGCACATTTGGCACCATATAGTTCACAAGGCACTTTTTAGGACCTATATAACTAATGTATAGTGCAAATGTTTTAGTTAAGTTCTTTTAACGATAACAGACAAACCTTTTATTGGTTAACTGTTATACTTTTATTATTTACTTATTAGACTCTAATAAACATTTTGAGACCCGTTAGAACTTTTTGCTATGTGAATTGCACATTTGGCACCATATAGTTCACAAGGCACTTTTTAGGACCTATATAACTAATGTATAGTGCAAATGTTTTAGTTAAGTTCTTTTAACGATAACAGACAAACCTTTTATTGGTTATCTGTTATACTTTTATTATTTACTTATTAGACGCTAATAAACATTTTGAGACCCGTTAGAAGTTTTTGCAATGTGAATTGCACATTTGGCACCATATAGTTCACAAGGCACTTTTTAGGACCTATATAACTAATGTATAGTGCAAATGTTTTAGTTAAGTTCTTTTAACGATAACAGACAAACCTTTTATTGGTTAACTGTTATACTTTTATTATTTACTTATTAGACTCTAATAAACATTTTGAGACCCGTTAGAACTTTTTGCAATGTGAATTGCACATTTGGCACCATATAGTTCACAAGGCACTTTTTAGGACCTATATAACTAATGTATAGTGCAAATTTTTTAGTTAAGTTCTTTTAACGATAACAGACAAACCTTTTATTGGTTAACTGTTATACTTTTATTATTTACTTATTAGACTCTAATAAACATTTTGAGACCCGTTAGAACTTTTTGCTATGTGAATTGCACATTTGGCACCATATAGTTCACAAGGCACTTTTTAGGACCTATATAACTAATGTATAGTGCAAATGTTTTAGTTAAGTTCTTTTAACGATAACAGACAAACCTTTTATTGGTTAACTGTTATACTTTTATTATTTACTTATTAGACTCTAATAAACATTTTGAGACCCGTTAGAACTTTTTGCAATGTAAATTGCACATTTGGCACCATATAGTTCACAAGGCACTTTTTAGGACCTATATAACTAATGTATAGTGCAAATTTTTTAGTTAAGTTCTTTTAACGATAACAGACAAACCTTTTATTGGTTAACTGTTATACTTTTATTATTTACTTATTAGACTCTAATAAACATTTTGAGACCCGTTAGAACTTTTTGCAATGTAAATTGCACATTTGGCACCATATAGTTCACAAGGCACTTTTTAGGACCTATATAACTAATGTATAGTGCAAATTTTTTAGTTAAGTTCTTTTAACGATAACAGACAAACCTTTTATTGGTTAACTGTTATACTTTTATTATTTACTTATTAGACTCTAATAAACATTTTGAGACCCGTTAGAACTTTTTGCAATGTGAATTGCACATTTGGCACCATATAGTTCACAAGGCACTGTTTAGGACCTATATAACTAATGTATAGTGCAAATTTTTTAGTTAAGTTCTTTTAACGATAACAGACAAACCTTTTATTGGTTAACTGTTATACTTTTATTATTTACTTATTAGACTCTAATAAACATTTTGAGACCGGTTAGAACTTTTTTCAATGTGAATTGCACATTTGGCACCATATAGTTCACAAGGCACTTTTTAGGACCTATATAACTAATGTATAGTGCAAATGTTTTAGTTTAGTTCTTTTAACGATAACAGACAAACCTTTTATTGGTTAACTGTTATACTTTTATTATTTACTTATTAGACGCTAATAAACATTTGAGACCCGTTAGAACTTTTTGCAATGTGAATTGCATATTTGGCACCATATAGTTCACAAGGCACTTTTTAGGACCTATATAACTAATGTATAGTGCAAATGTTTTAGTTAAGTTCTTTTAACGATAACAGACAAACCTTTTATTGGTTAACTGTTATACTTTTATTATTTACTTATTAGAATCTAATAAACATTTTGAGACCCGTTAGAACTTTTTGCAATGTGAATTGCATATTTGGCACCATATAGTTCACAAGGCACTTTTTAGGACCTATATAACTAATGTATAGTGCAAATTTTTTAGTTAAGTTCTTTTAACGATAACAGACAAACCTTTTATTGGTTAACTGTTATACTTTTATTATTTACTTATTAGACTCTAATAAACATTTTGAGACCCGTTAGAACTTTTTGCAATGTGAATTGCACATTTGGCACCATATAGTTCACAAGGCACTTTTTAGGACCTATATAACTAATGTATAGTGCAAATGTTTTAGTTAAGTTCTTTTAACGATAACAGACAAACCTTTTATTGGTTAACTGTTATACTTTTATTATTTACTTATTAGACTCTAATAAACATTTTGAGACCCGTTAGAACTTTTTGCAATGTAAATTGCACATTTGGCACCATATAGTTCACAAGGCACTTTTTAGGACCTATATAACTAATGTATAGTGCAAATTTTTTAGTTAAGTTCTTTTAACGATAACAGACAAACCTTTTATTGGTTAACTGTTATACTTTTATTATTTACTTATTAGACTCTAATAAACATTTTGAGACCCGTTAGAACTTTTTGCAATGTGAATTGCACATTTGGCACCATATAGTTCACAAGGCACTTTTTAGGACCTATATAACTAATGTATAGTGCAAATTTTTTAGTTAAGTTCTTTTAACGATAACAGACAAACCTTTTATTGGTTAACTGTTATACTTTTATTATTTACTTATTAGACTCTAATAAACATTTTGAGACCCGTTAGAACTTTTTGCAATGTGAATTGCACATTTGGCACCATATAGTTCACAAGGCACTTTTTAGGACCTATATAACTAATGTATAGTGCAAATTTTTTAGTTAAGTTCTTTTAACGATAACAGACAAACCTTTTATTGGTTAACTGTTATACTTTTATTATTTACTTATTAGACTCTAATAAACATTTTGAGACCCGTTAGAACTTTTTGCTATGTGAATTGCACATTTGGCACCATATAGTTCACAAGGCACTTTTTAGGACCTATATAACTAATGTATAGTGCAAATGTTTTAGTTAAGTTCTTTTAACGATAACAGACAAACCTTTTATTGGTTAACTGTTATACTTTTATTATTTACTTATTAGACTCTAATAAACATTTTGAGACCCGTTAGAACTTTTTGCAATGTAAATTGCACATTTGGCACCATATAGTTCACAAGGCACTTTTTAGGACCTATATAACTAATGTATAGTGCAAATTTTTTAGTTAAGTTCTTTTAACGATAACAGACAAACCTTTTATTGGTTAACTGTTATACTTTTATTATTTACTTATTAGACTCTAATAAACATTTTGAGACCCGTTAGAACTTTTTGCAATGTGAATTGCATATTTGGCACCATATAGTTCACAAGGCACTTTTTAGGACCTATATAACTAATGTATAGTGCAAATTTTTTAGTTAAGTTCTTTTAACGATAACAGACAAACCTTTTATTGGTTAACTGTTATACTTTTATTATTTACTTATTAGACTCTAATAAACATTTTGAGACCCGTTAGAACTTTTTGCAATGTGAATTGCACATTTGGCACCATATAGTTCACAAGGCACTTTTTAGGACCTATATAACTAATGTATAGTGCAAATGTTTTAGTTAAGTTCTTTTAACGATAACAGACAAACCTTTTATTGGTTAACTGTTATACTTTTATTATTTACTTATTAGACTCTAATAAACATTTTGAGACCCGTTAGAACTTTTTGCAATGTAAATTGCACATTTGGCACCATATAGTTCACAAGGCACTTTTTAGGACCTATATAACTAATGTATAGTGCAAATTTTTTAGTTAAGTTCTTTTAACGATAACAGACAAACCTTTTATTGGTTAACTGTTATACTTTTATTATTTACTTATTAGACTCTAATAAACATTTTGAGACCCGTTAGAACTTTTTGCAATGTGAATTGCACATTTGGCACCATATAGTTCACAAGGCACTTTTTAGGACCTATATAACTAATGTATAGTGCAAATTTTTTAGTTAAGTTCTTTTAACGATAACAGACAAACCTTTTATTGGTTAACTGTTATACTTTTATTATTTACTTATTAGACTCTAATAAACATTTTGAGACCCGTTAGAACTTTTTGCAATGTGAATTGCACATTTGGCACCATATAGTTCACAAGGCACTTTTTAGGACCTATATAACTAATGTATAGTGCAAATTTTTTAGTTAAGTTCTTTTAACGATAACAGACAAACCTTTTATTGGTTAACTGTTATACTTTTATTATTTACTTATTAGACTCTAATAAACATTTTGAGACCCGTTAGAACTTTTTGCAATGTGAATTGCACATTTGGCACCATATAGTTCACAAGGCACTTTTTAGGACCTATATAACTAATGTATAGTGCAAATGTTTTAGTTAAGTTCTTTTAACGATAACAGACAAACCTTTTATTGGTTAACTGTTATACTTTTATTATTTACTTATTAGACTCTAATAAACATTTTGAGACCCGTTAGAACTTTTTGCAATGTAAATTGCACATTTGGCACCATATAGTTCACAAGGCACTTTTTAGGACCTATATAACTAATGTATAGTGCAAATTTTTTAGTTAAGTTCTTTTAACGATAACAGACAAACCTTTTATTGGTTAACTGTTATACTTTTATTATTTACTTATTAGACTCTAATAAACATTTTGAGACCCGTTAGAACTTTTTGCAATGTGAATTGCACATTTGGCACCATATAGTTCACAAGGCACTTTTTAGGACCTATATAACTAATGTATAGTGCAAATTTTTTAGTTAAGTTCTTTTAACGATAACAGACAAACCTTTTATTGGTTAACTGTTATACTTTTATTATTTACTTATTAGACTCTAATAAACATTTTGAGACCCGTTAGAACTTTTTGCAATGTGAATTGCACATTTGGCACCATATAGTTCACAAGGCACTTTTTAGGACCTATATAACTAATGTATAGTGCAAATTTTTTAGTTAAGTTCTTTTAACGATAACAGACAAACCTTTTATTGGTTAACTGTTATACTTTTATTATTTACTTATTAGACTCTAATAAACATTTTGAGACCCGTTAGAACTTTTTGCTATGTGAATTGCACATTTGGCACCATATAGTTCACAAGGCACTTTTTAGGACCTATATAACTAATGTATAGTGCAAATGTTTTAGTTAAGTTCTTTTAACGATAACAGACAAACCTTTTATTGGTTAACTGTTATACTTTTATTATTTACTTATTAGACTCTAATAAACATTTTGAGACCCGTTAGAACTTTTTGCAATGTAAATTGCACATTTGGCACCATATAGTTCACAAGGCACTTTTTAGGACCTATATAACTAATGTATAGTGCAAATTTTTTAGTTAAGTTCTTTTAACGATAACAGACAAACCTTTTATTGGTTAACTGTTATACTTTTATTATTTACTTATTAGACTCTAATAAACATTTTGAGACCCGTTAGAACTTTTTGCAATGTAAATTGCACATTTGGCACCATATAGTTCACAAGGCACTTTTTAGGACCTATATAACTAATGTATAGTGCAAATTTTTTAGTTAAGTTCTTTTAACGATAACAGACAAACCTTTTATTGGTTAACTGTTATACTTTTATTATTTACTTATTAGACTCTAATAAACATTTTGAGACCCGTTAGAACTTTTTGCAATGTGAATTGCACATTTGGCACCATATAGTTCACAAGGCACTTTTTAGGACCTATATAACTAATGTATAGTGCAAATTTTTTAGTTAAGTTCTTTTAACGATAACAGACAAACCTTTTATTGGTTAACTGTTATACTTTTATTATTTACTTATTAGACTCTAATAAACATTTTGAGACCGGTTAGAACTTTTTTCAATGTGAATTGCACATTTGGCACCATATAGTTCACAAGGCACTTTTTAGGACCTATATAACTAATGTATAGTGCAAATTTTTTAGTTAAGTTCTTTTAACGATAACAGACAAACCTTTTATTGGTTAAATGTTATACTTTTATTATTTACTTATTAGACTCTAATAAACATTTTGAGACCCGTTAGAAGTTTTTGCAATGTGAATTGCACATTTGGCACCATATAGTTCACAAGTCACTTTTTAGGACCTATATAACTAATGTATAGTGCAAATTTTTTAGTTAAGTTCTTTTAACGATAACAGACAAACCTTTTATTGGTTAACTGTTATACTTTTATTATTTACTTATTAGACTCTAATAAACATTTTGAGACCCGTTAGAAGTTTTTGCAATGTGAATTGCACATTTGGCACCATATAGTTCACAAGGCACTTTTTAGGACCTATATAACTAATGTATAGTGCAAATATTTTAGTTAAGTGCTTTTAACGATAACAGACAAACCTTTTATTGGTTAACTGTTATACTTTTATTATTTACTTATTAGACTCTAATAAACATTTTGAGACCCGTTAGAACTTTTTGCTATGTGAATTGCACATTTGGCACCATATAGTTCACAAGGCACTTTTTAGGACCTATATAACTAATGTATAGTGCAAATGTTTTAGTTAAGTTCTTTTAACGATAACAGACAAACCTTTTATTGGTTAACTGTTATACTTTTATTATTTACTTATTAGACTCTAATAAACATTTTGAGACCCGTTAGAACTTTTTGCTATGTGAATTGCACATTTGGCACCATATAGTTCACAAGGCACTTTTTAGGACCTATATAACTAATGTATAGTGCAAATGTTTTAGTTAAGTTCTTTTAACGATAACAGACAAACCTTTTATTGGTTAACTGTTATACTTTTATTATTTACTTATTAGACTCTAATAAACATTTTGAGACCGGTTAGAACTTTTTTCAATGTGAATTGCACATTTGGCACCATATAGTTCACAAGGCACTTTTTAGGACCTATATAACTAATGTATAGTGCAAATGTTTTAGTTAAGTTCTTTTAACGATAACAGACAAACCTTTTATTGGTTAACTGTTATACTTTTATTATTTACTTATTAGACGCTAATAAACATTTTGAGACCCGTTAGAAGTTTTTGCAATGTGAATTGCACATTTGGCACCATATAGTTCACAAGGCACTTTTTAGGACCTATATAACTAATGTATAGTGCAAATGTTTTAGTTAAGTTCTTTTAACGATAACAGACAAACCTTTTATTGGTTAACTGTTATACTTTCATTATTTACTTATTAGACTCTAATAAACATTTTGAGACCCGTTAGAACTTTTTGCTATGTGAATTGCACATTTGGCACCATATAGTTCACAAGGCACTTTTTAGGACCTATATAACTAATGTATAGTGCAAATGTTTTAGTTAAGTTCTTTTAACGATAACAGACAAACCTTTTATTGGTTAACTGTTATACTTTTATTATTTACTTATTAGACGCTAATAAACATTTTGAGACCCGTTAGAACTTTTTGCAATGTGAATTGCACATTTGGCACCATATAGTTCACAAGGCACTTTTTAGGACCTATATAACTAATGTATAGTGCAAATTTTTTAGTTAAGTTCTTTTAACGATAACAGACAAACCTTTTATTGGTTAACTGTTATACTTTTATTATTTACTTATTAGACTCTAATAAACATTTTGAGACCCGTTAGAACTTTTTGCTATGTGAATTGCACATTTGGCACCATATAGTTCACAAGGCACTTTTTAGGACCTATATAACTAATGTATAGTGCAAATTTTTTAGTTAAGTTCTTTTAACGATAACAGACAAACCTTTTATTGGTTAACTGTTATACTTTTATTATTTACTTATTAGACTCTAATAAACATTTTGAGACCCGTTAGAACTTTTTGCAATGTGAATTGCACATTTGGCACCATATAGTTCACAAGGCACTTTTTAGGACCTATATAACTAATGTATAGTGCAAATTTTTTAGTTAAGTTCTTTTAACGATAACAGACAAACCTTTTATTGGTTAACTGTTATACTTTTATTATTTACTTATTAGAATCTAATAAACATTTTGAGACCCGTTAGAACTTTTCGCAATGTGAATTGCACATTTGGCACCATATAGTTCACAAGGCACTTTTTAGGACCTATATAACTAATGTATAGTGCAAATGTTTTAGTTAAGTTCTTTTAACGATAACAGACAAACCTTTTATTGGTTAACTGTTATACTTTTATTATTTACTTATTAGACTCTAATAAACATTTTGAGACCCGTTAGAACTTTTTGCAATGTGAATTGCACATTTGGCACCATATAGTTCACAAGGCACTTTTTAGGACCTATATAACTAATGTATAGTGCAAATTTTTTAGTTAAGTTCTTTTAACGATAACAGACAAACCTTTTATTGGTTAACTGTTATACTTTTATTATTTACTTATTAGACTCTAATAAACATTTTGAGACCCGTTAGAACTTTTTGCAATGTGAATTGCACATTTGGCACCATATAGTTCACAAGGCACTTTTTAGGACCTATATAACTAATGTATAGTGCAAATTTTTTAGTTAAGTTCTTTTAACGATAACAGACAAACCTTTTATTGGTTAGCTGTTATACTTTTATTATTTACTTATTAGACTCTAATAAACATTTTGAGACCGGTTAGAACTTTTTTCAATGTGAATTGCACATTTGGCACCATATAGTTCACAAGGCACTTTTTAGGACCTATATAACTAATGTATAGTGCAAATGTTTTAGTTAAGTTCTTTTAACGATAACAGACAAACCTTTTATTGGTTAACTGTTATACTTTTATTATTTACTTATTAGACGCTAATAAACATTTTGAGACCCGTTAGAAGTTTTTGCAATGTGAATTGCATATTTGGCACCATATAGTTCACAAGGCACTTTTTAGGACCTATATAACTAATGTATAGTGCAAATGTTTTAGTTAAGTTCTTTTAACGATAACAGACAAACCTTTTATTGGTTAACTGTTATACTTTTATTATTTACTTATTAGACTCTAATAAACATTTTGAGACCCGTTAGAACTTTTTGCAATGTGAATTGCACATTTGGCACCATATAGTTCACAAGGCACTTTTTAGGACCTATATAACTAATGTATAGTGCAAATTTTTTAGTTAAGTTCTTTTAACGATAACAGACAAACCTTTTATTGGTTAACTGTTATACTTTCATTATTTACTTATTAGACTCTAATAAACATTTTGAGACCCGTTAGAACTTTTTGCTATGTGAATTGCACATTTGGCACCATATAGTTCACAAGGCACTTTTTAGGACCTATATAACTAATGTATAGTGCAAATGTTTTAGTTAAGTTCTTTTAACGATAACAGACAAACCTTTTATTGGTTAACTGTTATACTTTTATTATTTACTTATTAGACGCTAATAAACATTTTGAGACCCGTTAGAACTTTTTGCAATGTGAATTGCACATTTGGCACCATATAGTTCACAAGGCACTTTTTAGGACCTATATAACTAATGTATAGTGCAAATTTTTTAGTTAAGTTCTTTTAACGATAACAGACAAAACCTTTTATTGGTTAACTGTTATACTTTTATTATTTACTTATTAGACTCTAATAAACATTTTGAGACCCGTTAGAACTTTTCGCAATGTGAATTGCACATTTGGCACCATATAGTTCACAAGG
The DNA here is from genome assembly GCF_947623445.1 of Clavelina lepadiformis. Classification (NCBI taxonomy): domain Eukaryota; kingdom Metazoa; phylum Chordata; class Ascidiacea; order Aplousobranchia; family Clavelinidae; genus Clavelina; species Clavelina lepadiformis. The sequence continues at coordinate 10,452,853 of NC_135245.1, read as the reverse complement.
CACTTTTTAGGACCTATATAACTAATGTATAGTGCAAATGTTTTAGTTAAGTTCTTTTAACGATAACAGACAAACCTTTTATTGGTTAACTGTTATACTTTTATTATTTACTTATTAGACGCTAATAAACATTTTGAGACCCGTTAGAACTTTTTGCAATGTGAATTGCACATTTGGCACCATATAGTTCACAAGGCACTTTTTAGGACCTATATAACTAATGTATAGTGCAAATTTTTTAGTTAAGTTCTTTTAACGATAACAGACAAACCTTTTATTGGTTAAATGTTATACTTTTATTATTTACTTATTAGACTCTAATAAACATTTTGAGACCCGTTAGAAGTTTTTGCAATGTGAATTGCACATTTGGCACCATATAGTTCACAAGTCACTTTTTAGGACCTATATAACTAATGTATAGTGCAAATTTTTTAGTTAAGTTCTTTTAACGATAACAGACAAACCTTTTATTGGTTAACTGTTATACTTTTATTATTTACTTATTAGACTCTAATAAACATTTTGAGACCCGTTAGAAGTTTTTGCAATGTGAATTGCACATTTGGCACCATATAGTTCACAAGGCACTTTTTAGGACCTATATAACTAATGTATAGTGCAAATATTTTAGTTAAGTGCTTTTAACGATAACAGACAAACCTTTTATTGGTTAACTGTTATACTTTTATTATTTACTTATTAGACTCTAATAAACATTTTGAGACCCGTTAGAACTTTTTGCTATGTGAATTGCACATTTGGCACCATATAGTTCACAAGGCACTTTTTAGGACCTATATAACTAATGTATAGTGCAAATGTTTTAGTTAAGTTCTTTTAACGATAACAGACAAACCTTTTATTGGTTAACTGTTATACTTTTATTATTTACTTATTAGACTCTAATAAACATTTTGAGACCGGTTAGAACTTTTTTCAATGTGAATTGCACATTTGGCACCATATAGTTCACAAGGCACTTTTTAGGACCTATATAACTAATGTATAGTGCAAATGTTTTAGTTAAGTTCTTTTAACGATAACAGACAAACCTTTTATTGGTTAACTGTTATACTTTTATTATTTACTTATTAGACGCTAATAAACATTTTGAGACCCGTTAGAAGTTTTTGCAATGTGAATTGCACATTTGGCACCATATAGTTCACAAGGCACTTTTTAGGACCTATATAACTAATGTATAGTGCAAATGTTTTAGTTAAGTTCTTTTAACGATAACAGACAAACCTTTTATTGGTTAACTGTTATACTTTTATTATTTACTTATTAGACTCTAATAAACATTTTGAGACCCGTTAGAACTTTTTGCAATGTGAATTGCACATTTGGCACCATATAGTTCACAAGGCACTTTTTAGGACCTATATAACTAATGTATAGTGCAAATTTTTTAGTTAAGTTCTTTTAACGATAACAGACAAACCTTTTATTGGTTAACTGTTATACTTTCATTATTTACTTATTAGACTCTAATAAACATTTTGAGACCCGTTAGAACTTTTTGCTATGTGAATTGCACATTTGGCACCATATAGTTCACAAGGCACTTTTTAGGACCTATATAACTAATGTATAGTGCAAATGTTTTAGTTAAGTTCTTTTAACGATAACAGACAAACCTTTTATTGGTTAACTGTTATACTTTTATTATTTACTTATTAGACGCTAATAAACATTTTGAGACCCGTTAGAACTTTTTGCAATGTGAATTGCACATTTGGCACCATATAGTTCACAAGGCACTTTTTAGGACCTATATAACTAATGTATAGTGCAAATTTTTTAGTTAAGTTCTTTTAACGATAACAGACAAACCTTTTATTGGTTAACTGTTATACTTTTATTATTTACTTATTAGACTCTAATAAACATTTTGAGACCCGTTAGAACTTTTTGCTATGTGAATTGCACATTTGGCACCATATAGTTCACAAGGCACTTTTTAGGACCTATATAACTAATGTATAGTGCAAATTTTTTAGTTAAGTTCTTTTAACGATAACAGACAAACCTTTTATTGGTTAACTGTTATACTTTTATTATTTACTTATTAGACTCTAATAAACATTTTGAGACCCGTTAGAACTTTTTGCAATGTGAATTGCACATTTGGCACCATATAGTTCACAAGGCACTTTTTAGGACCTATATAACTAATGTATAGTGCAAATTTTTTAGTTAAGTTCTTTTAACGATAACAGACAAACCTTTTATTGGTTAACTGTTATACTTTTATTATTTACTTATTAGAATCTAATAAACATTTTGAGACCCGTTAGAACTTTTCGCAATGTGAATTGCACATTTGGCACCATATAGTTCACAAGGCACTTTTTAGGACCTATATAACTAATGTATAGTGCAAATGTTTTAGTTAAGTTCTTTTAACGATAACAGACAAACCTTTTATTGGTTAACTGTTATACTTTTATTATTTACTTATTAGACTCTAATAAACATTTTGAGACCCGTTAGAACTTTTTGCAATGTGAATTGCACATTTGGCACCATATAGTTCACAAGGCACTTTTTAGGACCTATATAACTAATGTATAGTGCAAATTTTTTAGTTAAGTTCTTTTAACGATAACAGACAAACCTTTTATTGGTTAACTGTTATACTTTTATTATTTACTTATTAGACTCTAATAAACATTTTGAGACCCGTTAGAACTTTTTGCAATGTGAATTGCACATTTGGCACCATATAGTTCACAAGGCACTTTTTAGGACCTATATAACTAATGTATAGTGCAAATTTTTTAGTTAAGTTCTTTTAACGATAACAGACAAACCTTTTATTGGTTAACTGTTATACTTTTATTATTTACTTATTAGACTCTAATAAACATTTTGAGACCCGTTAGAACTTTTTGCAATGTGAATTGCACATTTGGCACCATATAGTTCACAAGGCACTTTTTAGGACCTATATAACTAATGTATAGTGCAAATTTTTTAGTTAAGTTCTTTTAACGATAACAGACAAACCTTTTATTGGTTAGCTGTTATACTTTTATTATTTACTTATTAGACTCTAATAAACATTTTGAGACCGGTTAGAACTTTTTTCAATGTGAATTGCACATTTGGCACCATATAGTTCACAAGGCACTTTTTAGGACCTATATAACTAATGTATAGTGCAAATGTTTTAGTTAAGTTCTTTTAACGATAACAGACAAACCTTTTATTGGTTAACTGTTATACTTTTATTATTTACTTATTAGACGCTAATAAACATTTTGAGACCCGTTAGAACTTTTCGCAATGTGAATTGCACATTTGGCACCATATAGTTCACAAGGCACTTTTTAGGACCTATATAACTAATGTATAGTGCAAATGTTTTAGTTAAGTTCTTTTAACGATAACAGACAAACCTTTTATTGGTTAACTGTTATACTTTTATTATTTACTTATTAGACTCTAATAAACATTTTGAGACCCGTTAGAACTTTTTGCAATGTGAATTGCACATTTGGCACCATATAGTTCACAAGGCACTTTTTAGGACCTATATAACTAATGTATAGTGCAAATTTTTTAGTTAAGTTCTTTTAACGATAACAGACAAACCTTTTATTGGTTAACTGTTATACTTTCATTATTTACTTATTAGAATCTAATAAACATTTTGAGACCCGTTAGAACTTTTCGCAATGTGAATTGCACATTTGGCACCATATAGTTCACAAGGCACTTTTTAGGACCTATATAACTAATGTATAGTGCAAATGTTTTAGTTAAGTTCTTTTAACGATAACAGACAAACCTTTTATTGGTTAACTGTTATACTTTTATTATTTACTTATTAGACTCTAATAAACATTTTGAGACCCGTTAGAACTTTTTGCAATGTGAATTGCACATTTGGCACCATATAGTTCACAAGGCACTTTTTAGGACCTATATAACTAATGTATAGTGCAAATTTTTTAGTTAAGTTCTTTTAACGATAACAGACAAACCTTTTATTGGTTAACTGTTATACTTTTATTATTTACTTATTAGACTCTAATAAACATTTTGAGACCCGTTAGAACTTTTTGCAATGTGAATTGCACATTTGGCACCATATAGTTCACAAGGCACTTTTTAGGACCTATATAACTAATGTATAGTGCAAATTTTTTAGTTAAGTTCTTTTAACGATAACAGACAAACCTTTTATTGGTTAACTGTTATACTTTTATTATTTACTTATTAGACTCTAATAAACATTTTGAGACCCGTTAGAACTTTTTGCAATGTGAATTGCACATTTGGCACCATATAGTTCACAAGGCACTTTTTAGGACCTATATAACTAATGTATAGTGCAAATTTTTTAGTTAAGTTCTTATAACGATAACAGACAAACCTTTTATTGGTTAGCTGTTATACTTTTATTATTTACTTATTAGACTCTAATAAACATTTTGAGACCGGTTAGAACTTTTTTCAATGTGAATTGCACATTTGGCACCATATAGTTCACAAGGCACTTTTTAGGACCTATATAACTAATGTATAGTGCAAATGTTTTAGTTAAGTTCTTTTAACGATAACAGACAAACCTTTTATTGGTTAACTGTTATACTTTTATTATTTACTTATTAGACGCTAATAAACATTTTGAGACCCGTTAGAAGTTTTTGCAATGTGAATTGCATATTTGGCACCATATAGTTCACAAGGCACTTTTTAGGACCTATATAACTAATGTATAGTGCAAATGTTTTAGTTAAGTTCTTTTAACGATAACAGACAAACCTTTTATTGGTTAACTGTTATACTTTTATTATTTACTTATTAGACTCTAATAAACATTTTGAGACCCGTTAGAACTTTTTGCAATGTGAATTGCACATTTGGCACCATATAGTTCACAAGGCACTTTTTAGGACCTATATAACTAATGTATAGTGCAAATTTTTTAGTTAAGTTCTTTTAACGATAACAGACAAACCTTTTATTGGTTAACTGTTATACTTTCATTATTTACTTATTAGACTCTAATAAACATTTTGAGACCCGTTAGAACTTTTTGCTATGTGAATTGCACATTTGGCACCATATAGTTCACAAGGCACTTTTTAGGACCTATATAACTAATGTATAGTGCAAATGTTTTAGTTAAGTTCTTTTAACGATAACAGACAAACCTTTTATTGGTTAACTGTTATACTTTTATTATTTACTTATTAGACGCTAATAAACATTTTGAGACCCGTTAGAACTTTTTGCAATGTGAATTGCACATTTGGCACCATATAGTTCACAAGGCACTTTTTAGGACCTATATAACTAATGTATAGTGCAAATTTTTTAGTTAAGTTCTTTTAACGATAACAGACAAACCTTTTATTGGTTAACTGTTATACTTTTATTATTTACTTATTAGACTCTAATAAACATTTTGAGACCCGTTAGAACTTTTTGCTATGTGAATTGCACATTTGGCACCATATAGTTCACAAGGCACTTTTTAGGACCTATATAACTAATGTATAGTGCAAATTTTTTAGTTAAGTTCTTTTAACGATAACAGACAAACCTTTTATTGGTTAACTGTTATACTTTTATTATTTACTTATTAGACTCTAATAAACATTTTGAGACCCGTTAGAACTTTTTGCAATGTGAATTGCACATTTGGCACCATATAGTTCACAAGGCACTTTTTAGGACCTATATAACTAATGTATAGTGCAAATTTTTTAGTTAAGTTCTTTTAACGATAACAGACAAACCTTTTATTGGTTAACTGTTATACTTTTATTATTTACTTATTAGACGCTAATAAACATTTTGAGACCCGTTAGAACTTTTTGCAATGTGAATTGCATATTTGGCACCATATAGTTCACAAGGCACTTTTTAGGACCTATATAACTAATGTATAGTGCAAATGTTTTAGTTAAGTTCTTTTAACGATAACAGACAAACCTTTTATTGGTTAACTGTTATACTTTTATTATTTACTTATTAGACTCTAATAAACATTTTGAGACCCGTTAGAAGTTTTTGCAATGTGAATTGCACATTTGGCACCATATAGTTCACAAGGCACTTTTTAGGACCTATATAACTAATGTATAGTGCAAATGTTTTAGTTAAGTTCTTTTAACGATAACAGACAAACCTTTTATTGGTTAACTGTTATACTTTTATTGTTTACTTATTAGACTCTAATAAACATTTTGAGACCCGTTAGAACTTTTTGCAATGTAAATTGCACATTTGGCACCATATAGTTCACAAGGCACTTTTTAGGACCTATATAACTAATGTATAGTGCAAATTTTTTAGTTAAGTTCTTTTAACGATAACAGACAAACCTTTTATTGGTTAACTGTTATACTTTTATTATTTACTTATTAGACTCTAATAAACATTTTGAGACCCGTTAGAACTTTTTGCAATGTGAATTGCACATTTGGCACCATATAGTTCACAAGGCACTTTTTAGGACCTATATAACTAATGTATAGTGCAAATTTTTTAGTTAAGTTCTTTTAACGATAACAGACAAACCTTTTATTGGTTAACTGTTATACTTTTATTATTTACTTATTAGACTCTAATAAACATTTTGAGACCCGTTAGAACTTTTTGCAATGTGAATTGCACATTTGGCACCATATAGTTAACAAGGCACTTTTTAGGACCTATATAACTAATGTATAGTGCAAATTTTTTAGTTAAGTTCTTTTAACGATAACAGACAAACCTTTTATTGGTTAGCTGTTATACTTTTATTATTTACTTATTAGACTCTAATAAACATTTTGAGACCGGTTAGAACTTTTTTCAATGTGAATTGCACATTTGGCACCATATAGTTCACAAGGCACTTTTTAGGACCTATATAACTAATGTATAGTGCAAATGTTTTAGTTAAGTTCTTTTAACGATAACAGACAAACCTTTTATTGGTTAACTGTTATACTTTTATTATTTACTTATTAGACGCTAATAAACATTTTGAGACCCGTTAGAACTTTTCGCAATGTGAATTGCACATTTGGCACCATATAGTTCACAAGGCACTTTTTAGGACCTATATAACTAATGTATAGTGCAAATGTTTTAGTTAAGTTCTTTTAACGATAACAGACAAACCTTTTATTGGTTAACTGTTATACTTTTATTATTTACTTATTAGACTCTAATAAACATTTTGAGACCCGTTAGAACTTTTTGCAATGTGAATTGCACATTTGGCACCATATAGTTCACAAGGCACTTTTTAGGACCTATATAACTAATGTATAGTGCAAATTTTTTAGTTAAGTTCTTTTAACGATAACAGACAAACCTTTTATTGGTTAACTGTTATACTTTCATTATTTACTTATTAGAATCTAATAAACATTTTGAGACCCGTTAGAACTTTTCGCAATGTGAATTGCACATTTGGCACCATATAGTTCACAAGGCACTTTTTAGGACCTATATAACTAATGTATAGTGCAAATGTTTTAGTTAAGTTCTTTTAACGATAACAGACAAACCTTTTATTGGTTAACTGTTATACTTTTATTATTTACTTATTAGACTCTAATAAACATTTTGAGACCCGTTAGAACTTTTTGCAATGTGAATTGCACATTTGGCACCATATAGTTCACAAGGCACTTTTTAGGACCTATATAACTAATGTATAGTGCAAATTTTTTAGTTAAGTTCTTTTAACGATAACAGACAAACCTTTTATTGGTTAACTGTTATACTTTTATTATTTACTTATTAGACTCTAATAAACATTTTGAGACCCGTTAGAACTTTTTGCAATGTGAATTGCACATTTGGCACCATATAGTTCACAAGGCACTTTTTAGGACCTATATAACTAATGTATAGTGCAAATTTTTTAGTTAAGTTCTTTTAACGATAACAGACAAACCTTTTATTGGTTAACTGTTATACTTTTATTATTTACTTATTAGACTCTAATAAACATTTTGAGACCCGTTAGAACTTTTTGCAATGTGAATTGCACATTTGGCACCATATAGTTCACAAGGCACTTTTTAGGACCTATATAACTAATGTATAGTGCAAATTTTTTAGTTAAGTTCTTATAACGATAACAGACAAACCTTTTATTGGTTAGCTGTTATACTTTTATTATTTACTTATTAGACTCTAATAAACATTTTGAGACCGGTTAGAACTTTTTTCAATGTGAATTGCACATTTGGCACCATATAGTTCACAAGGCACTTTTTAGGACCTATATAACTAATGTATAGTGCAAATGTTTTAGTTAAGTTCTTTTAACGATAACAGACAAACCTTTTATTGGTTAACTGTTATACTTTTATTATTTACTTATTAGACTCTAATAAACATTTTGAGACCCGTTAGAAGTTTTTGCAATGTGAATTGCACATTTGGCACCATATAGTTCACAAGTCACTTTTTAGGACCTATATAACTAATGTATAGTGCAAATTTTTTAGTTAAGTTCTTTTAACGATAACAGACAAACCTTTTATTGGTTAACTGTTATACTTTTATTATTTACTTATTAGACGCTAATAAACATTTTGAGACCCGTTAGAACTTTTTGCAATGTGAATTGCACATTTGGCACCATATAGTTCACAAGGCACTTTTTAGGACCTATATAACTAATGTATAGTGCAAATTTTTTAGTTAAGTTCTTTTAACGATAACAGACAAACCTTTTATTGGTTAACTGTTATACTTTTATTATTTACTTATTAGACTCTAATAAACATTTTGAGACCCGTTAGAACTTTTTGCTATGTGAATTGCACATTTGGCACCATATAGTTCACAAGGCACTTTTTAGGACCTATATAACTAATGTATAGTGCAAATTTTTTAGTTAAGTTCTTTTAACGATAACAGACAAACCTTTTATTGGTTAACTGTTATACTTTTATTATTTACTTATTAGACTCTAATAAACATTTTGAGACCCGTTAGAACTTTTTGCAATGTGAATTGCACATTTGGCACCATATAGTTCACAAGGCACTTTTTAGGACCTATATAACTAATGTATAGTGCAAATTTTTTAGTTAAGTTCTTTTAACGATAACAGACAAACCTTTTATTGGTTAACTGTTATACTTTTATTATTTACTTATTAGAATCTAATAAACATTTTGAGACCCGTTAGAACTTTTCGCAATGTGAATTGCACATTTGGCACCATATAGTTCACAAGGCACTTTTTAGGACCTATATAACTAATGTATAGTGCAAATGTTTTAGTTAAGTTCTTTTAACGATAACAGACAAACCTTTTATTGGTTAACTGTTATACTTTTATTATTTACTTATTAGACTCTAATAAACATTTTGAGACCCGTTAGAACTTTTTGCAATGTGAATTGCACATTTGGCACCATATAGTTCACAAGGCACTTTTTAGGACCTATATAACTAATGTATAGTGCAAATTTTTTAGTTAAGTTCTTTTAACGATAACAGACAAACCTTTTATTGGTTAACTGTTATACTTTTATTATTTACTTATTAGACTCTAATAAACATTTTGAGACCCGTTAGAACTTTTTGCTATGTGAATTGCACATTTGGCACCATATAGTTCACAAGGCACTTTTTAGGACCTATATAACTAATGTATAGTGCAAATGTTTTAGTTAAGTTCTTTTAACGATAACAGACAAACCTTTTATTGGTTAACTGTTATACTTTTATTATTTACTTATTAGACTCTAATAAACATTTTGAGACCCGTTAGAACTTTTTGCAATGTAAATTGCACATTTGGCACCATATAGTTCACAAGGCACTTTTTAGGACCTATATAACTAATGTATAGTGCAAATTTTTTAGTTAAGTTTTTTTAACGATAACAGACAAACCTTTTATTGGTTAACTGTTATACTTTTATTATTTACTTATTAGACTCTAATAAACATTTTGAGACCCGTTAGAACTTTTTGCAATGTGAATTGCACATTTGGCACGATATAGTTCACAAGGCACTTTTTAGGACCTATATAACTAATGTATAGTGCAAATTTTTTAGTTAAGTTCTTTTAACGATAACAGACAAACCTTTTATTGGTTAGCTGTTATACTTTTATTATTTACTTATTAGACTCTAATAAACATTTTGAGACCGGTTAGAACTTTTTTCAATGTGAATTGCACATTTGGCACCATATAGTTCACAAGGCACTTTTTAGGACCTATATAACTAATGTATAGTGCAAATGTTTTAGTTAAGTTCTTTTAACGATAACAGACAAACCTTTTATTGGTTAACTGTTATACTTTTATTATTTACTTATTAGACGCTAATAAACATTTTGAGACCCGTTAGAAGTTTTTGCAATGTGAATTGCATATTTGGCACCATATAGTTCACAAGGCACTTTTTAGGACCTATATAACTAATGTATAGTGCAAATGTTTTAGTTAAGTTCTTTTAACGATAACAGACAAACCTTTTATTGGTTAACTGTTATACTTTTATTATTTACTTATTAGACTCTAATAAACATTTTGAGACCCGTTAGAACTTTTTGCTATGTGAATTGCACATTTGGCACCATATAGTTCACAAGGCACTTTTTAGGACCTATATAACTAATGTATAGTGCAAATGTTTTAGTTAAGTTCTTTTAACGATAACAGACAAACCTTTTATTGGTTAACTGTTATACTTTTATTATTTACTTATTAGACGCTAATAAACATTTTGAGACCCGTTAGAACTTTTTGCAATGTGAATTAAACATTTGGCACCATATAGTTCACAAGGCACTTTTTAGGACCTATATAACTAATGTATAGTGCAAATGTTTTAGTTAAGTTCTTTTAACGATAACAGACAAACCTTTTATTGGTTAACTGTTATACTTTTATTATTTACTTATTAGACTCTAATAAACATTTTGAGACCCGTTAGAACTTTTTGCAATGTGAATTGCACATTTGGCACCATATAGTTCACAAGGCACTTTTTAGGACCTATATAACTAATGTATAGTGCAAATTTTTTAGTTAAGTTCTTTTAACGATAACAGACAAACCTTTTATTGGTTAACTGTTATACTTTCATTATTTACTTATTAGAATCTAATAAACATTTTGAGACCCGTTAGAACTTTTCGCAATGTGAATTGCACATTTGGCACCATATAGTTCACAAGGCACTTTTTAGGACCTATATAACTAATGTATAGTGCAAATGTTTTAGTTAAGTTCTTTTAACGATAACAGACAAACCTTTTATTGGTTAACTGTTATACTTTTATTATTTACTTATTAGACTCTAATAAACATTTTGAGACCCGTTAGAACTTTTTGCAATGTGAATTGCACATTTGGCACCATATAGTTCACAAGGCACTTTTTAGGACCTATATAACTAATGTATAGTGCAAATTTTTTAGTTAAGTTCTTTTAACGATAACAGACAAACCTTTTATTGGTTAACTGTTATACTTTTATTATTTACTTATTAGACTCTAATAAACATTTTGAGACCCGTTAGAACTTTTTGCAATGTGAATTGCACATTTGGCACCATATAGTTCACAAGGCACTTTTTAGGACCTATATAACTAATGTATAGTGCAAATTTTTTAGTTAAGTTCTTTTAACGATAACAGACAAACCTTTTATTGGTTAACTGTTATACTTTTATTATTTACTTATTAGACTCTAATAAACATTTTGAGACCCGTTAGAACTTTTTGCAATGTGAATTGCACATTTGGCACCATATAGTTCACAAGGCACTTTTTAGGACCTATATAACTAATGTATAGTGCAAATTTTTTAGTTAAGTTCTTATAACGATAACAGACAAACCTTTTATTGGTTAGCTGTTATACTTTTATTATTTACTTATTAGACTCTAATAAACATTTTGAGACCGGTTAGAACTTTTTTCAATGTGAATTGCACATTTGGCACCATATAGTTCACAAGGCACTTTTTAGGACCTATATAACTAATGTATAGTGCAAATGTTTTAGTTAAGTTCTTTTAACGATAACAGACAAACCTTTTATTGGTTAACTGTTATACTTTTATTATTTACTTATTAGACTCTAATAAACATTTTGAGACCCGTTAGAAGTTTTTGCAATGTGAATTGCACATTTGGCACCATATAGTTCACAAGTCACTTTTTAGGACCTATATAACTAATGTATAGTGCAAATTTTTTAGTTAAGTTCTTTTAACGATAACAGACAAACCTTTTATTGGTTAACTGTTATACTTTTATTATTTACTTATTAGACGCTAATAAACATTTTGAGACCCGTTAGAACTTTTTGCAATGTGAATTGCACATTTGGCACCATATAGTTCACAAGGCACTTTTTAGGACCTATATAACTAATGTATAGTGCAAATTTTTTAGTTAAGTTCTTTTAACGATAACAGACAAACCTTTTATTGGTTAACTGTTATACTTTTATTATTTACTTATTAGACTCTAATAAACATTTTGAGACCCGTTAGAACTTTTTGCTATGTGAATTGCACATTTGGCACCATATAGTTCACAAGGCACTTTTTAGGACCTATATAACTAATGTATAGTGCAAATTTTTTAGTTAAGTTCTTTTAACGATAACAGACAAACCTTTTATTGGTTAACTGTTATACTTTTATTATTTACTTATTAGACTCTAATAAACATTTTGAGACCCGTTAGAACTTTTTGCAATGTGAATTGCACATTTGGCACCATATAGTTCACAAGGCACTTTTTAGGACCTATATAACTAATGTATAGTGCAAATTTTTTAGTTAAGTTCTTTTAACGATAACAGACAAACCTTTTATTGGTTAACTGTTATACTTTTATTATTTACTTATTAGAATCTAATAAACATTTTGAGACCCGTTAGAACTTTTCGCAATGTGAATTGCACATTTGGCACCATATAGTTCACAAGGCACTTTTTAGGACCTATATAACTAATGTATAGTGCAAATGTTTTAGTTAAGTTCTTTTAACGATAACAGACAAACCTTTTATTGGTTAACTGTTATACTTTTATTATTTACTTATTAGACTCTAATAAACATTTTGAGACCCGTTAGAACTTTTTGCAATGTGAATTGCACATTTGGCACCATATAGTTCACAAGGCACTTTTTAGGACCTATATAACTAATGTATAGTGCAAATTTTTTAGTTAAGTTCTTTTAACGATAACAGACAAACCTTTTATTGGTTAACTGTTATACTTTTATTATTTACTTATTAGACTCTAATAAACATTTTGAGACCCGTTAGAACTTTTTGCTATGTGAATTGCACATTTGGCACCATATAGTTCACAAGGCACTTTTTAGGACCTATATAACTAATGTATAGTGCAAATGTTTTAGTTAAGTTCTTTTAACGATAACAGACAAACCTTTTATTGGTTAACTGTTATACTTTTATTATTTACTTATTAGACTCTAATAAACATTTTGAGACCCGTTAGAACTTTTTGCAATGTAAATTGCACATTTGGCACCATATAGTTCACAAGGCACTTTTTAGGACCTATATAACTAATGTATAGTGCAAATTTTTTAGTTAAGTTTTTTTAACGATAACAGACAAACCTTTTATTGGTTAACTGTTATACTTTTATTATTTACTTATTAGACTCTAATAAACATTTTGAGACCCGTTAGAACTTTTTGCAATGTGAATTGCACATTTGGCACCATATAGTTCACAAGGCACTTTTTAGGACCTATATAACTAATGTATAGTGCAAATTTTTTAGTTAAGTTCTTTTAACGATAACAGACAAACCTTTTATTGGTTAGCTGTTATACTTTTATTATTTACTTATTAGACTCTAATAAACATTTTGAGACCGGTTAGAACTTTTTTCAATGTGAATTGCACATTTGGCACCATATAGTTCACAAGGCACTTTTTAGGACCTATATAACTAATGTATAGTGCAAATGTTTTAGTTAAGTTCTTTTAACGATAACAGACAAACCTTTTATTGGTTAACTGTTATACTTTTATTATTTACTTATTAGACGCTAATAAACATTTTGAGACCCGTTAGAAGTTTTTGCAATGTGAATTGCATATTTGGCACCATATAGTTCACAAGGCACTTTTTAGGACCTATATAACTAATGTATAGTGCAAATGTTTTAGTTAAGTTCTTTTAACGATAACAGACAAACCTTTTATTGGTTAACTGTTATACTTTTATTATTTACTTATTAGACTCTAATAAACATTTTGAGACCCGTTAGAACTTTTTGCTATGTGAATTGCACATTTGGCACCATATAGTTCACAAGGCACTTTTTAGGACCTATATAACTAATGTATAGTGCAAATGTTTTAGTTAAGTTCTTTTAACGATAACAGACAAACCTTTTATTGGTTAACTGTTATACTTTTATTATTTACTTATTAGACGCTAATAAACATTTTGAGACCCGTTAGAACTTTTTGCAATGTGAATTAAACATTTGGCACCATATAGTTCACAAGGCACTTTTTAGGACCTATATAACTAATGTATAGTGCAAATGTTTTAGTTAAGTTCTTTTAACGATAACAGACAAACCTTTTATTGGTTAACTGTTATACTTTTATTATTTACTTATTAGACTCTAATAAACATTTTGAGACCCGTTAGAACTTTTTGCAATGTGAATTGCACATTTGGCACCATATAGTTCACAAGGCACTTTTTAGGACCTATATAACTAATGTATAGTGCAAATTTTTTAGTTAAGTTCTTTTAACGATAACAGACAAACCTTTTATTGGTTAACTGTTATACTTTTATTATTTACTTATTAGACTCTAATAAACATTTTGAGACCCGTTAGAACTTTTTGCAATGTGAATTGCACATTTGGCACCATATAGTTCACAAGGCACTTTTTAGGACCTATATAACTAATGTATAGTGCAAATTTTTTAGTTAAGTTCTTTTAACGATAACAGACAAACCTTTTATTGGTTAACTGTTATACTTTTATTATTTACTTATTAGACTCTAATAAACATTTTGAGACCCGTTAGAACTTTTTGCAATGTGAATTGCACATTTGGCACCATATAGTTCACAAGGCACTTTTTAGGACCTATATAACTAATGTATAGTGCAAATTTTTTAGTTAAGTTCTTATAACGATAACAGACAAACCTTTTATTGGTTAGCTGTTATACTTTTATTATTTACTTATTAGACTCTAATAAACATTTTGAGACCGGTTAGAACTTTTTTCAATGTGAATTGCACATTTGGCACCATATAGTTCACAAGGCACTTTTTAGGACCTATATAACTAATGTATAGTGCAAATGTTTTAGTTAAGTTCTTTTAACGATAACAGACAAACCTTTTATTGGTTAACTGTTATACTTTTATTATTTACTTATTAGACTCTAATAAACATTTTGAGACCCGTTAGAAGTTTTTGCAATGTGAATTGCACATTTGGCACCATATAGTTCACAAGTCACTTTTTAGGACCTATATAACTAATGTATAGTGCAAATTTTTTAGTTAAGTTCTTTTAACGATAACAGACAAACCTTTTATTGGTTAACTGTTATACTTTTATTATTTACTTATTAGACGCTAATAAACATTTTGAGACCCGTTAGAACTTTTTGCAATGTGAATTGCACATTTGGCACCATATAGTTCACAAGGCACTTTTTAGGACCTATATAACTAATGTATAGTGCAAATTTTTTAGTTAAGTTCTTTTAACGATAACAGACAAACCTTTTATTGGTTAACTGTTATACTTTTATTATTTACTTATTAGACTCTAATAAACATTTTGAGACCCGTTAGAACTTTTTGCTATGTGAATTGCACATTTGGCACCATATAGTTCACAAGGCACTTTTTAGGACCTATATAACTAATGTATAGTGCAAATTTTTTAGTTAAGTTCTTTTAACGATAACAGACAAACCTTTTATTGGTTAACTGTTATACTTTTATTATTTACTTATTAGACTCTAATAAACATTTTGAGACCCGTTAGAACTTTTTGCAATGTGAATTGCACATTTGGCACCATATAGTTCACAAGGCACTTTTTAGGACCTATATAACTAATGTATAGTGCAAATTTTTTAGTTAAGTTCTTTTAACGATAACAGACAAACCTTTTATTGGTTAACTGTTATACTTTTATTATTTACTTATTAGAATCTAATAAACATTTTGAGACCCGTTAGAACTTTTCGCAATGTGAATTGCACATTTGGCACCATATAGTTCACAAGGCACTTTTTAGGACCTATATAACTAATGTATAGTGCAAATGTTTTAGTTAAGTTCTTTTAACGATAACAGACAAACCTTTTATTGGTTAACTGTTATACTTTTATTATTTACTTATTAGACTCTAATAAACATTTTGAGACCCGTTAGAACTTTTTGCAATGTGAATTGCACATTTGGCACCATATAGTTCACAAGGCACTTTTTAGGACCTATATAACTAATGTATAGTGCAAATTTTTTAGTTAAGTTCTTTTAACGATAACAGACAAACCTTTTATTGGTTAACTGTTATACTTTTATTATTTACTTATTAGACTCTAATAAACATTTTGAGACCCGTTAGAACTTTTTGCTATGTGAATTGCACATTTGGCACCATATAGTTCACAAGGCACTTTTTAGGACCTATATAACTAATGTATAGTGCAAATGTTTTAGTTAAGTTCTTTTAACGATAACAGACAAACCTTTTATTGGTTAACTGTTATACTTTTATTATTTACTTATTAGACTCTAATAAACATTTTGAGACCCGTTAGAACTTTTTGCAATGTAAATTGCACATTTGGCACCATATAGTTCACAAGGCACTTTTTAGGACCTATATAACTAATGTATAGTGCAAATTTTTTAGTTAAGTTTTTTTAACGATAACAGACAAACCTTT
The DNA here is from genome assembly GCF_947623445.1 of Clavelina lepadiformis. NCBI lineage: Eukaryota > Metazoa > Chordata > Ascidiacea > Aplousobranchia > Clavelinidae > Clavelina > Clavelina lepadiformis. The sequence goes on along the minus strand of NC_135245.1, from coordinate 10,435,918 downwards.
TATTGGTTAACTGTTATACTTTTATTATTTACTTATTAGACTCTAATAAACATTTTGAGACCCGTTAGAACTTTTTGCAATGTGAATTGCACATTTGGCACCATATAGTTCACAAGGCACTTTTTAGGACCTATATAACTAATGTATAGTGCAAATTTTTTAGTTAAGTTCTTTTAACGATAACAGACAAACCTTTTATTGGTTAGCTGTTATACTTTTATTATTTACTTATTAGACTCTAATAAACATTTTGAGACCGGTTAGAACTTTTTTCAATGTGAATTGCACATTTGGCACCATATAGTTCACAAGGCACTTTTTAGGACCTATATAACTAATGTATAGTGCAAATGTTTTAGTTAAGTTCTTTTAACGATAACAGACAAACCTTTTATTGGTTAACTGTTATACTTTTATTATTTACTTATTAGACGCTAATAAACATTTTGAGACCCGTTAGAAGTTTTTGCAATGTGAATTGCATATTTGGCACCATATAGTTCACAAGGCACTTTTTAGGACCTATATAACTAATGTATAGTGCAAATGTTTTAGTTAAGTTCTTTTAACGATAACAGACAAACCTTTTATTGGTTAACTGTTATACTTTTATTATTTACTTATTAGACTCTAATAAACATTTTGAGACCCGTTAGAACTTTTTGCTATGTGAATTGCACATTTGGCACCATATAGTTCACAAGGCACTTTTTAGGACCTATATAACTAATGTATAGTGCAAATGTTTTAGTTAAGTTCTTTTAACGATAACAGACAAACCTTTTATTGGTTAACTGTTATACTTTTATTATTTACTTATTAGACGCTAATAAACATTTTGAGACCCGTTAGAACTTTTTGCAATGTGAATTAAACATTTGGCACCATATAGTTCACAAGGCACTTTTTAGGACCTATATAACTAATGTATAGTGCAAATGTTTTAGTTAAGTTCTTTTAACGATAACAGACAAACCTTTTATTGGTTAACTGTTATACTTTTATTATTTACTTATTAGACTCTAATAAACATTTTGAGACCCGTTAGAACTTTTTGCAATGTGAATTGCACATTTGGCACCATATAGTTCACAAGGCACTTTTTAGGACCTATATAACTAATGTATAGTGCAAATTTTTTAGTTAAGTTCTTTTAACGATAACAGACAAACCTTTTATTGGTTAACTGTTATACTTTTATTATTTACTTATTAGACTCTAATAAACATTTTGAGACCCGTTAGAACTTTTTGCAATGTGAATTGCACATTTGGCACCATATAGTTCACAAGGCACTTTTTAGGACCTATATAACTAATGTATAGTGCAAATTTTTTAGTTAAGTTCTTTTAACGATAACAGACAAACCTTTTATTGGTTAACTGTTATACTTTTATTATTTACTTATTAGACTCTAATAAACATTTTGAGACCCGTTAGAACTTTTTGCAATGTGAATTGCACATTTGGCACCATATAGTTCACAAGGCACTTTTTAGGACCTATATAACTAATGTATAGTGCAAATTTTTTAGTTAAGTTCTTATAACGATAACAGACAAACCTTTTATTGGTTAGCTGTTATACTTTTATTATTTACTTATTAGACTCTAATAAACATTTTGAGACCGGTTAGAACTTTTTTCAATGTGAATTGCACATTTGGCACCATATAGTTCACAAGGCACTTTTTAGGACCTATATAACTAATGTATAGTGCAAATGTTTTAGTTAAGTTCTTTTAACGATAACAGACAAACCTTTTATTGGTTAACTGTTATACTTTTATTATTTACTTATTAGACTCTAATAAACATTTTGAGACCCGTTAGAAGTTTTTGCAATGTGAATTGCACATTTGGCACCATATAGTTCACAAGTCACTTTTTAGGACCTATATAACTAATGTATAGTGCAAATTTTTTAGTTAAGTTCTTTTAACGATAACAGACAAACCTTTTATTGGTTAACTGTTATACTTTTATTATTTACTTATTAGACGCTAATAAACATTTTGAGACCCGTTAGAACTTTTTGCAATGTGAATTGCACATTTGGCACCATATAGTTCACAAGGCACTTTTTAGGACCTATATAACTAATGTATAGTGCAAATTTTTTAGTTAAGTTCTTTTAACGATAACAGACAAACCTTTTATTGGTTAACTGTTATACTTTTATTATTTACTTATTAGACTCTAATAAACATTTTGAGACCCGTTAGAACTTTTTGCTATGTGAATTGCACATTTGGCACCATATAGTTCACAAGGCACTTTTTAGGACCTATATAACTAATGTATAGTGCAAATTTTTTAGTTAAGTTCTTTTAACGATAACAGACAAACCTTTTATTGGTTAACTGTTATACTTTTATTATTTACTTATTAGACTCTAATAAACATTTTGAGACCCGTTAGAACTTTTTGCAATGTGAATTGCACATTTGGCACCATATAGTTCACAAGGCACTTTTTAGGACCTATATAACTAATGTATAGTGCAAATTTTTTAGTTAAGTTCTTTTAACGATAACAGACAAACCTTTTATTGGTTAACTGTTATACTTTTATTATTTACTTATTAGAATCTAATAAACATTTTGAGACCCGTTAGAACTTTTCGCAATGTGAATTGCACATTTGGCACCATATAGTTCACAAGGCACTTTTTAGGACCTATATAACTAATGTATAGTGCAAATGTTTTAGTTAAGTTCTTTTAACGATAACAGACAAACCTTTTATTGGTTAACTGTTATACTTTTATTATTTACTTATTAGACTCTAATAAACATTTTGAGACCCGTTAGAACTTTTTGCAATGTGAATTGCACATTTGGCACCATATAGTTCACAAGGCACTTTTTAGGACCTATATAACTAATGTATAGTGCAAATTTTTTAGTTAAGTTCTTTTAACGATAACAGACAAACCTTTTATTGGTTAACTGTTATACTTTTATTATTTACTTATTAGACTCTAATAAACATTTTGAGACCCGTTAGAACTTTTTGCTATGTGAATTGCACATTTGGCACCATATAGTTCACAAGGCACTTTTTAGGACCTATATAACTAATGTATAGTGCAAATGTTTTAGTTAAGTTCTTTTAACGATAACAGACAAACCTTTTATTGGTTAACTGTTATACTTTTATTATTTACTTATTAGACTCTAATAAACATTTTGAGACCCGTTAGAACTTTTTGCAATGTAAATTGCACATTTGGCACCATATAGTTCACAAGGCACTTTTTAGGACCTATATAACTAATGTATAGTGCAAATTTTTTAGTTAAGTTTTTTTAACGATAACAGACAAACCTTTTATTGGTTAACTGTTATACTTTTATTATTTACTTATTAGACTCTAATAAACATTTTGAGACCCGTTAGAACTTTTTGCAATGTGAATTGCACATTTGGCACCATATAGTTCACAAGGCACTTTTTAGGACCTATATAACTAATGTATAGTGCAAATTTTTTAGTTAAGTTCTTTTAACGATAACAGACAAACCTTTTATTGGTTAGCTGTTATACTTTTATTATTTACTTATTAGACTCTAATAAACATTTTGAGACCCGTTAGAACTTTTTGCAATGTAAATTGCACATTTGGCACCATATAGTTCACAAGGCACTTTTTAGGACCTATATAACTAATGTATAGTGCAAATTTTTTAGTTAAGTTTTTTTAACGATAACAGACAAACCTTTTATTGGTTAACTGTTATACTTTTATTATTTACTTATTAGACTCTAATAAACATTTTGAGACCCGTTAGAACTTTTTGCAATGTGAATTGCACATTTGGCACCATATAGTTCACAAGGCACTTTTTAGGACCTATATAACTAATGTATAGTGCAAATTTTTTAGTTAAGTTCTTTTAACGATAACAGACAAACCTTTTATTGGTTAGCTGTTATACTTTTATTATTTACTTATTAGACTCTAATAAACATTTTGAGACCGGTTAGAACTTTTTTCAATGTGAATTGCACATTTGGCACCATATAGTTCACAAGGCACTTTTTAGGACCTATATAACTAATGTATAGTGCAAATGTTTTAGTTAAGTTCTTTTAACGATAACAGACAAACCTTTTATTGGTTAACTGTTATACTTTTATTATTTACTTATTAGACGCTAATAAACATTTTGAGACCCGTTAGAAGTTTTTGCAATGTGAATTGCATATTTGGCACCATATAGTTCACAAGGCACTTTTTAGGACCTATATAACTAATGTATAGTGCAAATGTTTTAGTTAAGTTCTTTTAACGATAACAGACAAACCTTTTATTGGTTAACTGTTATACTTTTATTATTTACTTATTAGACTCTAATAAACATTTTGAGACCCGTTAGAACTTTTTGCTATGTGAATTGCACATTTGGCACCATATAGTTCACAAGGCACTTTTTAGGACCTATATAACTAATGTATAGTGCAAATGTTTTAGTTAAGTTCTTTTAACGATAACAGACAAACCTTTTATTGGTTAACTGTTATACTTTTATTATTTACTTATTAGACGCTAATAAACATTTTGAGACCCGTTAGAACTTTTTGCAATGTGAATTGCACATTTGGCACCATATAGTTCACAAGGCACTTTTTAGGACCTATATAACTAATGTATAGTGCAAATTTTTTAGTTAAGTTCTTTTAACGATAACAGACAAAACCTTTTATTGGTTAACTGTTATACTTTTATTATTTACTTATTAGACTCTAATAAACATTTTGAGACCGGTTAGAACTTTTCGCAATGTGAATTGCACATTTGGCACCATATAGTTCACAAGGCACTTTTTAGGACCTATATAACTAATGTATAGTGCAAATGTTTTAGTTAAGTTCTTTTAACGATAACAGACAAACCTTTTATTGGTTAACTGTTATACTTTTATTATTTACTTATTAGACTCTAATAAACATTTTGAGACCCGTTAGAACTTTTTGCAATGTGAATTGCACATTTGGCACCATATAGTTCACAAGGCACTTTTTAGGACCTATATAACTAATGTATAGTGCAAATTTTTTAGTTAAGTTCTTTTAACGATAACAGACAAACCTTTTATTGGTTAAATGTTATACTTTTATTATTTACTTATTAGACTCTAATAAACATTTTGAGACCCGTTAGAAGTTTTTGCAATGTGAATTGCACATTTGGCACCATATAGTTCACAAGTCACTTTTTAGGACCTATATAACTAATGTATAGTGCAAATATTTTAGTTAAGTGCTTTTAACGATAACAGACAAACCTTTTATTGGTTAACTGTTATACTTTTATTATTTACTTATTAGACTCTAATAAACATTTTGAGACCGGTTAGAACTTTTTTCAATGTGAATTGCACATTTGGCACCATATAGTTCACAAGGCACTTTTTAGGACCTATATAACTAATGTATAGTGCAAATGATTTAGTTAAGTTCTTTTAACGATAACAGACAAACCTTTTATTGGTTAACTGTTATACTTTTATTATTTACTTATTAGACGCTAATAAACATTTTGAGACCCGTTAGAAGTTTTTGCAATGTGAATTGCACATTTGGCACCATATAGTTCACAAGGCACTTTTTAGGACCTATATAACTAATGTATAGTGCAAATGTTTTAGTTAAGTTCTTTTAACGATAACAGACAAACCTTTTATTGGTTAACTGTTATACTTTTATTATTTACTTATTAGACTCTAATAAACATTTTGAGACCCGTTAGAACTTTTTGCAATGTGAATTGCACATTTGGCACCATATAGTTCACAAGGCACTTTTTAGGACCTATATAACTAATGTATAGTGCAAATTTTTTAGTTAAGTTCTTTTAACGATAACAGACAAACCTTTTATTGGTTAACTGTTATACTTTCATTATTTACTTATTAGACTCTAATAAACATTTTGAGACCCGTTAGAACTTTTTGCTATGTGAATTGCACATTTGGCACCATATAGTTCACAAGGCACTTTTTAGGACCTATATAACTAATGTATAGTGCAAATGTTTTAGTTAAGTTCTTTTAACGATAACAGACAAACCTTTTATTGGTTAACTGTTATACTTTTATTATTTACTTATTAGACGCTAATAAACATTTTGAGACCCGTTAGAACTTTTTGCAATGTGAATTGCACATTTGGCACCATATAGTTCACAAGGCACTTTTTAGGACCTATATAACTAATGTATAGTGCAAATTTTTTAGTTAAGTTCTTTTAACGATAACAGACAAACCTTTTATTGGTTAACTGTTATACTTTTATTATTTACTTATTAGACTCTAATAAACATTTTGAGACCCGTTAGAACTTTTTGCTATGTGAATTGCACATTTGGCACCATATAGTTCACAAGGCACTTTTTAGGACCTATATAACTAATGTATAGTGCAAATTTTTTAGTTAAGTTCTTTTAACGATAACAGACAAACCTTTTATTGGTTAACTGTTATACTTTTATTATTTACTTATTAGACTCTAATAAACATTTTGAGACCCGTTAGAACTTTTTGCAATGTGAATTGCACATTTGGCACCATATAGTTCACAAGGCACTTTTTAGGACCTATATAACTAATGTATAGTGCAAATTTTTTAGTTAAGTTCTTTTAACGATAACAGACAAACCTTTTATTGGTTAACTGTTATACTTTTATTATTTACTTATTAGAATCTAATAAACATTTTGAGACCCGTTAGAACTTTTCGCAATGTGAATTGCACATTTGGCACCATATAGTTCACAAGGCACTTTTTAGGACCTATATAACTAATGTATAGTGCAAATGTTTTAGTTAAGTTCTTTTAACGATAACAGACAAACCTTTTATTGGTTAACTGTTATACTTTTATTATTTACTTATTAGACTCTAATAAACATTTTGAGACCCGTTAGAACTTTTTGCAATGTGAATTGCACATTTGGCACCATATAGTTCACAAGGCACTTTTTAGGACCTATATAACTAATGTATAGTGCAAATTTTTTAGTTAAGTTCTTTTAACGATAACAGACAAACCTTTTATTGGTTAACTGTTATACTTTTATTATTTACTTATTAGACTCTAATAAACATTTTGAGACCCGTTAGAACTTTTTGCTATGTGAATTGCACATTTGGCACCATATAGTTCACAAGGCACTTTTTAGGACCTATATAACTAATGTATAGTGCAAATGTTTTAGTTAAGTTCTTTTAACGATAACAGACAAACCTTTTATTGGTTAACTGTTATACTTTTATTATTTACTTATTAGACTCTAATAAACATTTTGAGACCCGTTAGAACTTTTTGCAATGTAAATTGCACATTTGGCACCATATAGTTCACAAGGCACTTTTTAGGACCTATATAACTAATGTATAGTGCAAATTTTTTAGTTAAGTTCTTTTAACGATAACAGACAAACCTTTTATTGGTTAACTGTTATACTTTTATTATTTACTTATTAGACTCTAATAAACATTTTGAGACCCGTTAGAACTTTTTGCAATGTGAATTGCACATTTGGCACCATATAGTTCACAAGGCACTTTTTAGGACCTATATAACTAATGTATAGTGCAAATTTTTTAGTTAAGTTCTTTTAACGATAACAGACAAACCTTTTATTGGTTAACTGTTATACTTTTATTATTTACTTATTAGACTCTAATAAACATTTTGAGACCCGTTAGAACTTTTTGCAATGTGAATTGCACATTTGGCACCATATAGTTCACAAGGCACTTTTTAGGACCTATATAACTAATGTATAGTGCAAATTTTTTAGTTAAGTTCTTTTAACGATAACAGACAAACCTTTTATTGGTTAGCTGTTATACTTTTATTATTTACTTATTAGACTCTAATAAACATTTTGAGACCGGTTAGAACTTTTTTCAATGTGAATTGCACATTTGGCACCATATAGTTCACAAGGCACTTTTTAGGACCTATATAACTAATGTATAGTGCAAATGTTTTAGTTAAGTTCTTTTAACGATAACAGACAAACCTTTTATTGGTTAACTGTTATACTTTTATTATTTACTTATTAGACTCTAATAAACATTTTGAGACCCGTTAGAACTTTTTGCAATGTGAATTGCACATTTGGCACCATATAGTTCACAAGGCACTTTTTAGGACCTATATAACTAATGTATAGTGCAAATTTTTTAGTTAAGTTCTTTTAACGATAACAGACAAACCTTTTATTGGTTAACTGTTATACTTTCATTATTTACTTATTAGAATCTAATAAACATTTTGAGACCCGTTAGAACTTTTCGCAATGTGAATTGCACATTTGGCACCATATAGTTCACAAGGCACTTTTTAGGACCTATATAACTAATGTATAGTGCAAATGTTTTAGTTAAGTTCTTTTAACGATAACAGACAAACCTTTTATTGGTTAACTGTTATACTTTTATTATTTACTTATTAGACTCTAATAAACATTTTGAGACCCGTTAGAACTTTTTGCAATGTGAATTGCACATTTGGCACCATATAGTTCACAAGGCACTTTTTAGGACCTATATAACTAATGTATAGTGCAAATTTTTTAGTTAAGTTCTTTTAACGATAACAGACAAACCTTTTATTGGTTAACTGTTATACTTTTATTATTTACTTATTAGACTCTAATAAACATTTTGAGACCCGTTAGAACTTTTTGCAATGTGAATTGCACATTTGGCACCATATAGTTCACAAGGCACTTTTTAGGACCTATATAACTAATGTATAGTGCAAATTTTTTAGTTAAGTTCTTTTAACGATAACAGACAAACCTTTTATTGGTTAACTGTTATACTTTTATTATTTACTTATTAGACTCTAATAAACATTTTGAGACCCGTTAGAACTTTTTGCAATGTGAATTGCACATTTGGCACCATATAGTTCACAAGGCACTTTTTAGGACCTATATAACTAATGTATAGTGCAAATTTTTTAGTTAAGTTCTTATAACGATAACAGACAAACCTTTTATTGGTTAGCTGTTATACTTTTATTATTTACTTATTAGACTCTAATAAACATTTTGAGACCGGTTAGAACTTTTTTCAATGTGAATTGCACATTTGGCACCATATAGTTCACAAGGCACTTTTTAGGACCTATATAACTAATGTATAGTGCAAATGTTTTAGTTAAGTTCTTTTAACGATAACAGACAAACCTTTTATTGGTTAACTGTTATACTTTTATTATTTACTTATTAGACGCTAATAAACATTTTGAGACCCGTTAGAAGTTTTTGCAATGTGAATTGCATATTTGGCACCATATAGTTCACAAGGCACTTTTTAGGACCTATATAACTAATGTATAGTGCAAATGTTTTAGTTAAGTTCTTTTAACGATAACAGACAAACCTTTTATTGGTTAACTGTTATACTTTTATTATTTACTTATTAGACTCTAATAAACATTTGAGACCCGTTAGAACTTTTTGCAATGTGAATTGCACATTTGGCACCATATAGTTCACAAGGCACTTTTTAGGACCTATATAACTAATGTATAGTGCAAATTTTTTAGTTAAGTTCTTTTAACGATAACAGACAAACCTTTTATTGGTTAACTGTTATACTTTCATTATTTACTTATTAGACTCTAATAAACATTTTGAGACCCGTTAGAACTTTTTGCTATGTGAATTGCACATTTGGCACCATATAGTTCACAAGGCACTTTTTAGGACCTATATAACTAATGTATAGTGCAAATGTTTTAGTTAAGTTCTTTTAACGATAACAGACAAACCTTTTATTGGTTAACTGTTATACTTTTATTATTTACTTATTAGACGCTAATAAACATTTTGAGACCCGTTAGAACTTTTTGCAATGTGAATTGCACATTTGGCACCATATAGTTCACAAGGCACTTTTTAGGACCTATATAACTAATGTATAGTGCAAGTTTTTTAGTTAAGTTCTTTTAACGATAACAGACAAAACTTTTATTGGTTAACTGTTATACTTTTATTATTTACTTATTAGACTCTAATAAACATTTTGAGACCCGTTAGAACTTTTTGCAATGTGAATTGCACATTTGGCACCATATAGTTCACAAGGCACTTTTTAGGACCTATATAACTAATGTATAGTGCAAATTTTTTAGTTAAGTTCTTTTAACGATAACAGACAAAACTTTTATTGGTTAACTGTTATACTTTTATTATTTACTTATTAGACTCTAATAAACATTTTGAGACCCGTTAGAACTTTTTGCTATGTGAATTGCACATTTGGCACCATATAGTTCACAAGGCACTTTTTAGGACCTATATAACTAATGTATAGTGCAAATTTTTTAGTTAAGTTCTTTTAACGATAACAGACAAACCTTTTATTGGTTAACTGTTATACTTTTATTATTTACTTATTAGAATCTAATAAACATTTTGAGACCCGTTAGAACTTTTCGCAATGTGAATTGCACATTTGGCACCATATAGTTCACAAGGCACTTTTTAGGACCTATATAACTAATGTATAGTGCAAATGTTTTAGTTAAGTTCTTTTAACGATAACAGACAAACCTTTTATTGGTTAACTGTTATACTTTTATTATTTACTTATTAGACTCTAATAAACATTTTGAGACCCGTTAGAAGTTTTTGCAATGTGAATTGCACATTTGGCACCATATAGTTCACAAGTCACTTTTTAGGACCTATATAACTAATGTATAGTGCAAATTTTTTAGTTAAGTTCTTTTAACGATAACAGACAAACCTTTTATTGGTTAACTGTTATACTTTTATTATTTACTTATTAGACTCTAATAAACATTTTGAGACCCGTTAGAACTTTTTGCAATGTGAATTGCACATTTGGCACCATATAGTTCACAAGGCACTTTTTAGGACTTATATAACTAATGTATAGTGCAAATATTTTAGTTAAGTGCTTTTAACGATAACAGACAAACCTTTTATTGGTTAACTGTTATACTTTTATTATTTACTTATTAGACTCTAATAAACATTTTGAGACCCGTTAGAACTTTTTGCTATGTGAATTGCACATTTGGCACCATATAGTTCACAAGGCACTTTTTAGGACCTATATAACTAATGTATAGTGCAAATGTTTTAGTTAAGTTCTTTTAACGATAACAGACAAACCTTTTATTGGTTAACTGTTATACTTTTATTATTTACTTATTAGACTCTAATAAACATTTTGAGACCCGTTAGAACTTTTTGCTATGTGAATTGCACATTTGGCACCATATAGTTCACAAGGCACTTTTTAGGACCTATATAACTAATGTATAGTGCAAATGTTTTAGTTAAGTTCTTTTAACGATAACAGACAAACCTTTTATTGGTTAACTGTTATACTTTTATTATTTACTTATTAGACTCTAATAAACATTTTGAGACCCGTTAGAACTTTTTGCAATGTGAATTGCACATTTGGCACCATATAGTTCACAAGGCACTTTTTAGGACCTATATAACTAATGTATAGTGCAAATTTTTTAGTTAAGTTCTTTTAACGATAACAGACAAACCTTTTATTGGTTAACTGTTATACTTTTATTATTTACTTATTAGACTCTAATAAACATTTTGAGACCCGTTAGAACTTTTCGCAATGTGAATTGCACATTTGGCACCATATAGTTCACAAGGCACTTTTTAGGACCTATATAACTAATGTATAGTGCAAATTTTTTAGTTAAGTTCTTTTAACGATAACAGACAAACCTTTTATTGGTTAACTGTTATACTTTTATTATTTACTTATTAGACTCTAATAAACATTTTGAGACCCGTTAGAAGTTTTTGCAATGTGAATTGCACATTTGGCACCATATAGTTCACAAGGCACTTTTTAGGACCTATATAACTAATGTATAGTGCAAATTTTTTAGTTAAGTTCTTTTAACGATAACAGACAAACCTTTTATTGGTTAGCTGTTATACTTTTATTATTTACTTATTAGACTCTAATAAACATTTTGAGACCGGTTAGAACTTTTTGCAATGTGAATTGCACATTTGGCACCATATAGTTCACAAGGCACTTTTTAGGACCTATATAACTAATGTATAGTGCAAATGTTTTAGTTAAGTTCTTTTAACGATAACAAACAAACCTTTTATTGGTTAACTGTTATACTTTTATTATTTACTTATTAGACGCTAATAAACATTTTGAGACCCGTTAGAAGTTTTTGCAATGTGAATTGCATATTTGGCACCATATAGTTCACAAGGCACTTTTTAGGACCTATATAACTAATGTATAGTGCAAATGTTTTAGTTAAGTTCTTTTAACGATAACAGACAAACCTTTTATTGGTTAACTGTTATACTTTCATTATTTACTTATTAGACTCTAATAAACATTTTGAGACCCGTTATAACTTTTTGCTATGTGAATTGCACATTTGGCACCATATAGTTCACAAGGCACTTTTTAGGACCTATATAACTAATGTATAGTGCAAATGTTTTAGTTAAGTTCTTTTAACGATAACAGACAAACCTTTTATTGGTTAACTGTTATACTTTTATTATTTACTTATTAGACGCTAATAAACATTTTGAGACCCGTTAGAACTTTTTGCAATGTGAATTGCACATTTGGCACCATATAGTTCACAAGGCACTTTTTAGGACCTATATAACTAATGTATAGTGCAAATTTTTTAGTTAAGTTCTTTTAACGATAACAGACAAACCTTTTATTGGTTAACTGTTATACTTTTATTATTTACTTATTAGACTCTAATAAACATTTTGAGACCCGTTAGAACTTTTTGCTATGTGAATTGCACATTTGGCACCATATAGTTCACAAGGCACTTTTTAGGACCTATATAACTAATGTATAGTGCAAATTTTTTAGTTAAGTTCTTTTAACGATAACAGACAAACCTTTTATTGGTTAACTGTTATACTTTTATTATTTACTTATTAGACTCTAATAAACATTTTGAGACCCGTTAGAAGTTTTTGCAATGTGAATTGCACATTTGGCACCATATAGTTCACAAGGCACTTTTTAGGACCTATATAACTAATGTATAGTGCAAATTTTTTAGTTAAGTTCTTTTAACGATAACAGACAAACCTTTTATTGGTTAACTGTTATACTTTTATTATTTACTTATTAGAATCTAATAAACATTTTGAGACCCGTTAGAACTTTTCGCAATGTGAATTGCACATTTGGCACCATATAGTTCACAAGGCACTTTTTAGGACCTATATAACTAATGTATAGTGCAAATGTTTTAGTTAAGTTCTTTTAACGATAACAGACAAACCTTTTATTGGTTAACTGTTATACTTTTATTATTTACTTATTAGACTCTAATAAACATTTTGAGACCCGTTAGAACTTTTTGCAATGTGAATTGCACATTTGGCACCATATAGTTCACAAGGCACTTTTTAGGACCTATATAACTAATGTATAGTGCAAATTTTTTAGTTAAGTTCTTTTAACGATAACAGACAAACCTTTTATTGGTTAACTGTTATACTTTTATTATTTACTTATTAGACTCTAATAAACATTTTGAGACCCGTTAGAACTTTTTGCAATGTGAATTGCACATTTGGCACCATATAGTTCACAAGGCACTTTTTAGGACCTATATAACTAATGTATAGTGCAAATATTTTAGTTAAGTGCTTTTAACGATAACAGACAAACCTTTTATTGGTTAACTGTTATACTTTTATTATTTACTTATTAGACTCTAATAAACATTTTGAGACCCGTTAGAACTTTTTGCTATGTGAATTGCACATTTGGCACCATATAGTTCACAAGGCACTTTTTAGGACCTATATAACTAATGTATAGTGCAAATGTTTTAGTTAAGTTCTTTTAACGATAACAGACAAACCTTTTATTGGTTAACTGTTATACTTTTATTATTTACTTATTAGACTCTAATAAACATTTTGAGACCCGTTAGAACTTTTTGCTATGTGAATTGCACATTTGGCACCATATAGTTCACAAGGCACTTTTTAGGACCTATATAACTAATGTATAGTGCAAATGTTTTAGTTAAGTTCTTTTAACGATAACAGACAAACCTTTTATTGGTTAACTGTTATACTTTTATTATTTACTTATTAGACTCTAATAAACATTTTGAGACCGGTTAGAACTTTTTTCAATGTGAATTGCACATTTGGCACCATATAGTTCACAAGGCACTTTTTAGGACCTATATAACTAATGTATAGTGCAAATGTTTTAGTTAAGTTCTTTTAACGATAACAGACAAACCTTTTATTGGTTAACTGTTATACTTTTATTATTTACTTATTAGACGCTAATAAACATTTTGAGACCCGTTAGAACTTTTTGCAATGTGAATTGCACATTTGGCACCATATAGTTCACAAGGCACTTTTTAGGACCTATATAACTAATGTATAGTGCAAATGTTTTAGTTAAGTTCTTTTAACGATAACAGACAAACCTTTTATTGGTTAACTGTTATACTTTTATTATTTACTTATTAGACGCTAATAAACATTTTGAGACCCGTTAGAACTTTTTGCAATGTGAATTGCACATTTGGCACCATATAGTTCACAAGGCACTTTTTAGGACCTATATAACTAATGTATAGTGCAAATTTTTTAGTTAAGTTCTTTTAACGATAACAGACAAACCTTTTATTGGTTAACTGTTATACTTTTATTATTTACTTATTAGACTCTAATAAACATTTTGAGACCCGTTAGAACTTTTTGCAATGTGAATTGCACATTTGGCACCATATAGTTCACAAGGCACTTTTTAGGACCTATATAACTAATGTATAGTGCAAATTTTTTAGTTAAGTTCTTTTAACGATAACAGACAAACCTTTTATTGGTTAACTGTTATACTTTTATTATTTACTTATTAGACTCTAATAAACATTTTGAGCCCGGTTAGAACTTTTTGCAATGTGAATTGCACATTTGGCACCATATAGTTCACAAGGCACTTTTTAGGACCTATATAACTAATGTATAGTGCAAATTTTTTAGTTAAGTTCTTTTAACGATAACAGACAAACCTTTTATTGGTTAACTGTTATACTTTTATTATTTACTTATTAGACTCTAATAAACATTTTGAGACCCGTTAGAACTTTTTGCTATGTGAATTGCACATTTGGCACCATATAGTTCACAAGGCACTTTTTAGGACCTATATAACTAATGTATAGTGCAAATGTTTTAGTTAAGTTCTTTTAACGATAACAGACAAACCTTTTATTGGTTAACTGTTGTACTTTTATTATTTACTTATTAGACGCTAATAAACATTTTGAGACCCGTTAGAACTTTTTGCAATGTGAATTGCACATTTGGCACCATATAGTTCACAAGGCACTTTTTAGGACCTATATAACTAATGTATAGTGCAAATTTTTTAGTTAAGTTCTTTTAACGATAACAGACAAACCTTTTATTGGTTAACTGTTATACTTTTATTATTTACTTATTAGACTCTAATAAACATTTTGAGACCCGTTAGAACTTTTTGCAATGTGAATTGCACATTTGGCACCATATAGTTCACAAGGCACTTTTTAGGACCTATATAACTAATGTATAGTGCAAATTTTTTAGTTAAGTTCTTTTAACGATAACAGACAAACCTTTTATTGGTTAACTGTTATACTTTTATTATTTACTTATTAGAATCTAATAAACATTTTGAGACCCGTTAGAACTTTTTGCAATGTGAATTGCACATTTGGCACCATATAGTTCACAAGGCACTTTTTAGGACCTATATAACTAATGTATAGTGCAAATGTTTTAGTTAAGTTGTTTTAACGATAACAGACAAACCTTTTATTGGTTAACTGTTATACTTTTATTATTTACTTATTAGACTCTAATAAACATTTTGAGACCCGTTAGAACTTTTTGCAATGTGAATTGCACATTTGGCACCATATAGTTCACAGGGCACTTTTTAGGACCTATATAACTAATGTATAGTGCAAATTTTTTAGTTAAGTTCTTTTAACGATAACAGACAAACCTTTTATTGGTTAACTGTTATACTTTTATTATTTACTTATTAGACTCTAATAAACATTTTGAGACCCGTTAGAAGTTTTTGCAATGTGAATTGCACATTTGGCACCATATAGTTCACAAGGCACTTTTTAGGACCTATATAACTAATGTATAGTGCAAATTTTTTAGTTAAGTTCTTTTAACGATAACAGACAAACCTTTTATTGGTTAACTGTTATACTTTTATTATTTACTTATTAGACTCTAATAAACATTTTGAGACCCGTTAGAACTTTTTGCTATGTGAATTGCACATTTGGCACCATATAGTTCACAAGGCACTTTTTAGGACCTATATAACTAATGTATAGTGCAAATTTTTTAGTTAAGTTCTTTTAACGATAACAGACAAACCTTTTATTGGTTAACTGTTATACTTTTATTATTTACTTATTAGACTCTAATAAACATTTTGAGACCCGTTAGAACTTTTTGCAATGTGAATTGCACATTTGGCACCATATAGTTCACAAGGCACTTTTTAGGACCTATATAACTAATGTATAGTGCAAATGTTTTAGTTAAGTTCTTTTAACGATAACAGACAAACCTTTTATTGGTTAACTGTTATACTTTTATTATTTACTTATTAGACTCTAATAAACATTTTGAGACCCGTTAGAACTTTTTGCAATGTGAATTGCACATTTGGCACCATATAGTTCACAAGGCACTTTTTAGTACCTATATAACTAATGTATAGTGCAAATTTTTTAGTTAAGTTCTTTTAACGATAACAGACAAACCTTTTATTGGTTAACTGTTATACTTTTATTATTTACTTATTAGACTCTAATAAACATTTTGAGACCCGTTAGAAGTTTTTGCAATGTGAATTGCACATTTGGCACCATATAGTTCACAAGGCACTTTTTAGGACCTATATAACTAATGTATAGTGCAAATGTTTTAGTTAAGTTCTTTTAACGATAACAGACAAACCTTTTATTGGTTAACTGTTATACTTTTATTATTTACTTATTAGACTCTAATAAACATTTTGAGACCCGTTAGAACTTTTTGCTATGTGAATTGCACATTTGGCACCATATAGTTCACAAGGCACTTTTTAGGACCTATATAACTAATGTATAGTGCAAATGTTTTAGTTAAGTTCTTTTAACGATAACAGACAAACCTTTTATTGGTTAACTGTTATACTTTTATTATTTACTTATTAGACTCTAATAAACATTTTGAGACCCGTTAGAACTTTTTGCAATGTGAATTGCACATTTGGCACCATATAGTTCACAAGGCACTTTTTAGGACCTATATAACTAATGTATAGTGCAAATTTTTTAGTTAAGTTCTTTTAACGATAACAGACAAACCTTTTATTGGTTAACTGTTATACTTTTATTATTTACTTATTAGACTCTAATAAACATTTTGAGACCCGTTAGAACTTTTTGCAGTGTGAATTGCACATTTGGCACCATATAGTTCACAAGGCACTTTTTAGGACCTATATAACTAATGTATAGTGCAAATTTTTTAGTTAAGTTCTTTTAACGATAACAGACAAACCTTTTATTGGTTAACTTTTATACTTTTATTATTTACTTATTAGACTCTAATAAACATTTTGAGACCCGTTAGAAATTTTTGCTATGTGAATTGCACATTTGGCACCATATAGTTCACAAGGCACTTTTTAGGACCTATATAACTAATGTATAGTGCAAATGTTTTAGTTAAGTTCTTTTAACGATAACAGACAAACCTTTTATTGGTTAACTGTTATACTTTTATTATTTACTTATTAGACTCTAATAAACATTTTGAGACCCGTTAGAACTTTTTGCAATGTGAATTGCACATTTGGCACCATATAGTTCACAAGGCACTTTTTAGGACCTATATAACTAATGTATAGTGCAAATTTTTTAGTTAAGTTCTTTTAACGATAACAGACAAAACTTTTATTGGTTAACTGTTATACTTTTATTATTTACTTATTAGACTCTAATAAACATTTTGAGACCCGTTAGAACTTTTTGCAATGTGAATTGCACATTTGGCACCATATAGTTCACAAGGCACTTTTTAGGACCTATATAACTAATGTATAGTGCAAATGTTTTAGTTAAGTTCTTTTAACGATAACAGACAAACCTTTTATTGGTTAACTGTTATACTTTTATTATTTACTTATTAGACTCTAATAAACATTTTGAGACCCGTTAGAACTTTTTGCTATGTGAATTGCACATTTGGCACCATATAGTTCACAAGGCACTTTTTAGGACCTATATAACTAATGTATAGTGCAAATGTTTTAGTTAAGTTCTTTTAACGATAACAGACAAACCTTTTATTGGTTAACTGTTATACTTTTATTATTTACTTATTAGACTCTAATAAACATTTTGAGACCCGTTAGAACTTTTTGCTATGTGAATTGCACATTTGGCACCATATAGTTCACAAGGCACTTTTTAGGACCTATATAACTAATGTATAGTGCAAATGTTTTAGTTAAGTTCTTTTAACGATAACAGACAAACCTTTTATTGGTTAACTGTTATACTTTTATTATTTACTTATTAGACTCTAATAAACATTTTGAGACCGGTTAGAACTTTTTGCAATGTGAATTGCACATTTGGCACCATATAGTTCACAAGGCACTTTTTAGGACCTATATAACTAATGTATAGTGCAAATTTTTTAGTTAAGTTCTTTTAACGATAACAGACAAACCTTTTATTGGTTAACTGTTATACTTTTATTATTTACTTATTAGACTCTAATAAACATTTTGAGACCCGTTAGAACTTTTTGCAATGTGAATTGCACATTTGGCACCATATAGTTCACAAGGCACTTTTTAGGACCTATATAACTAATGTATAGTGCAAATGTTTTAGTTAAGTTCTTTTAACGATAACAGACAAACCTTTTATTGGTTAACTGTTATACTTTTATTATTTACTTATTAGACTCTAATAAACATTTTGAGCCCGGTTAGAACTTTTTGCAATGTGAATTGCACATTTGGCACCATATAGTTCACAAGGCACTTTTTAGGACCTATATAACTAATGTATAGTGCAAATTTTTTAGTTAAGTTCTTTTAACGATAACAGACAAACCTTTTATTGGTTAACTGTTATACTTTTATTATTTATTTATTAGACTCTAATAAACATTTTGAGACCCGTTAGAACTTTTTGCTATGTGAATTGCACATTTGGCACCATATAGTTCACAAGGCACTTTTTAGGACCTATATAACTAATGTATAGTGCAAATGTTTTAGTTAAGTTCTTTTAACGATAACAGACAAACCTTTTATTGGTTAACTGTTATACTTTTATTATTTACTTATTAGACTCTAATAAACATTTTGAGACCCGTTAGAACTTTTTGCAATGTGAATTGCACATTTGGCACCATATAGTTCACAAGGCACTTTTTAGGACCTATATAACTAATGTATAGTGCAATTTTTTTAGTTAAGTTCTTTTAACGATAACAGACAAACCTTTTATTGGTTAACTGTTATACTTTTATTATTTACTTATTAGACTCTAATAAACATTTTGAGACCCGTTAGAACTTTTTGCAGTGTGAATTGCACATTTGGCACCATATAGTTCACAAGGCACTTTTTAGGACCTATATAACTAATGTATAGTGCAAATTTTTTAGTTAAGTTCTTTTAACGATAACAGACAAACCTTTTATTGGTTAACTGTTATACTTTTATTATTTACTTATTAGACTCTAATAAACATTTTGAGACCCGTTAGAACTTTTTGCTATGTGAATTGCACATTTGGCACCATATAGTTCACAAGGCACTTTTTAGGACCTATATAACTAATGTATAGTGCAAATGTTTTAGTTAAGTTCTTTTAACGATAACAGACAAACCTTTTATTGGTTAACTGTTATACTTTTATTATTTACTTATTAGACTCTAATAAACATTTTGAGACCCGTTAGAACTTTTTGCAATGTGAATTGCACATTTGGCACCATATAGTTCACAAGGCACTTTTTAGGACCTATATAACTAATGTATAGTGCAAATTTTTTAGTTAAGTTCTTTTAACGATAACAGACAAACCTTTTATTGGTTAACTGTTATACTTTTATTATTTACTTATTAGACTCTAATAAACATTTTGAGACCCGTTAGAACTTTTTGCTATGTGAATTGCACATTTGGCACCATATAGTTCACAAGGCACTTTTTAGGACCTATATAACTAATGTATAGTGCAAATGTTTTAGTTAAGTTCTTTTAACGATAACAGACAAACCTTTTATTGGTTAACTGTTATACTTTTATTATTTACTTATTAGACTCTAATAAACATTTTGAGACCCGTTAGAACTTTTTGCTATGTGAATTGCACATTTGGCACCATATAGTTCACAAGGCACTTTTTAGGACCTATATAACTAATGTATAGTGCAAATGTTTTAGTTAAGTTCTTTTAACGATAACAGACAAACCTTTTATTGGTTAACTGTTATACTTTTATTATTTACTTATTAGACTCTAATAAACATTTTGAGACCGGTTAGAACTTTTTGCAATGTGAATTGCACATTTGGCACCATATAGTTCACAAGGCACTTTTTAGGACCTATATAACTAATGTATAGTGCAAATTTTTTAGTTAAGTTCTTTTAACGATAACAGACAAACCTTTTATTGGTTAACTGTTATACTTTTATTATTTACTTATTAGACTCTAATAAACATTTTGAGACCCGTTAGAACTTTTTGCAATGTGAATTGCACATTTGGCACCATATAGTTCACAAGGCACTTTTTAGGACCTATATAACTAATGTATAGTGCAAATTTTTTAGTTAAGTTCTTTTAACGATAACAGACAAACCTTTTATTGGTTAACTGTTATACTTTTATTATTTACTTATTAGACTCTAATAAACATTTTGAGCCCGGTTAGAACTTTTTGCAATGTGAATTGCACATTTGGCACCATATAGTTCACAAGGCACTTTTTAGGACCTATATAACTAATGTATAGTGCAAATTTTTTAGTTAAGTTCTTTTAACGATAACAGACAAACCTTTTATTGGTTAACTGTTATACTTTTATTATTTACTTATTAGAATCTAATAAACATTTTGAGACCCGTTAGAACTTTTCGCAATGTGAATTGCACATTTGGCACCATATAGTTCACAAGGCACTTTTTAGGACCTATATAACTAATGTATAGTGCAAATGTTTTAGTTAAGTTCTTTTAACGATAACAGACAAACCTTTTATTGGTTAACTGTTATACTTTTATTATTTACTTATTAGACTCTAATAAACATTTTGAGACCCGTTAGAACTTTTTGCAATGTGAATTGCACATTTGGCACCATATAGTTCACAAGGCACTTTTTAGGACCTATATAACTAATGTATAGTGCAAATTTTTTAGTTAAGTTCTTTTAACGATAACAGACAAACCTTTTATTGGTTAACTGTTATACTTTTATTATTTACTTATTAGACTCTAATAAACATTTTGAGACCCGTTAGAACTTTTTGCTATGTGAATTGCACATTTGGCACCATATAGTTCACAAGGCACTTTTTAGGACCTATATAACTAATGTATAGTGCAAATGTTTTAGTTAAGTTCTTTTAACGATAACAGACAAACCTTTTATTGGTTAACTGTTATACTTTTATTATTTACTTATTAGACTCTAATAAACATTTTGAGACCCGTTAGAACTTTTTGCAATGTAAATTGCACATTTGGCACCATATAGTTCACAAGGCACTTTTTAGGACCTATATAACTAATGTATAGTGCAAATTTTTTAGTTAAGTTCTTTTAACGATAACAGACAAACCTTTTATTGGTTAACTGTTATACTTTTATTATTTACTTATTAGACTCTAATAAACATTTTGAGACCCGTTAGAACTTTTTGCAATGTGAATTGCACATTTGGCACCATATAGTTCACAAGGCACTTTTTAGGACCTATATAACTAATGTATAGTGCAAATTTTTAGTTAAGTTCTTTTAACGATAACAGACAAACCTTTTATTGGTTAACTGTTATACTTTTATTATTTACTTATTAGACTCTAATAAACATTTTGAGACCCGTTAGAACTTTTTGCAATGTGAATTGCACATTTGGCACCATATAGTTCACAAGGCACTTTTTAGGACCTATATAACTAATGTATAGTGCAAATTTTTTAGTTAAGTTCTTTTAACGATAACAGACAAACCTTTTATTGGTTAACTGTTATACTTTTATTATTTACTTATTAGACTCTAATAAACATTTTGAGACCGGTTAGAACTTTTTTCAATGTGAATTGCACATTTGGCACCATATAGTTCACAAGGCACTTTTTAGGACCTATATAACTAATGTATAGTGCAAATGTTTTAGTTTAGTTCTTTTAACGATAACAGACAAACCTTTTATTGGTTAACTGTTATACTTTTATTATTTACTTATTAGACGCTAATAAACATTTTGAGACCCGTTAGAAGTTTTTGCAATGTGAATTGCATATTTGGCACCATATAGTTCACAAGGCACTTTTTAGGACCTATATAACTAATGTATAGTGCAAATTTTTTAGTTAAGTTCTTTTAACGATAACAGACAAACCTTTTATTGGTTAACTGTTATACTTTTATTATTTACTTATTAGACTCTAATAAACATTTTGAGACCGGTTAGAACTTTTTGCAATGTGATTTGCACATTTGGCACCATATAGTTCACAAGGCACTTTTTAGGACCTATATAACTAATGTATAGTGCAAATGTTTTAGTTAAGTTCTTTTAACGATAACAGACAAACCTTTTATTGGTTAACTGTTATACTTTTATTATTTACTTATTAGACGCTAATAAACATTTTGAGACCCGTTAGAAGTTTTTGCAATGTGAATTGCACATTTGGCACCATATAGTTCACAAGGCACTTTTTAGGACCTATATAACTAATGTATAGTGCAAATGTTTTAGTTAAGTTCTTTTAACGATAACAGACAAACCTTTTATTGGTTAACTGTTATACTTTTATTATTTACTTATTAGACTCTAATAAAAATTTTGAGACCCGTTAGAACTTTTTGCAATGTGAATTGCACATTTGGCACCATATAGTTCACAAGGCACTTTTTAGGACCTATATAACTAATGTATAGTGCAAATTTTTTAGTTAAGTTCTTTTAACGATAACAGACAAACCTTTTATTGGTTAACTGTTATACTTTCATTATTTACTTATTAGACTCTAATAAACATTTTGAGACCCGTTAGAACTTTTTGCTATGTGAATTGCACATTTGGCACCATATAGTTCACAAGGCACTTTTTAGGACATATATAACTAATGTATAGTGCAAATGTTTTAGTTAAGTTCTTTTAACGATAACAGACAAACCTTTTATTGGTTAACTGTTATACTTTTATTATTTACTTATTAGACGCTAATAAACATTTTGAGACCCGTTAGAACTTTTTGCAATGTGAATTGCACATTTGGCACCATATAGTTCACAAGGCACTTTTTAGGACCTATATAACTAATGTATAGTGCAAATTTTTTAGTTAAGTTCTTTTAACGATAACAGACAAACCTTTTATTGGTTAACTGTTATACTTTTATTATTTACTTATTAGACTCTAATAAACATTTTGAGACCCGTTAGAACTTTTTGCTATGTGAATTGCACATTTGGCACCATATAGTTCACAAGGCACTTTTTAGGACCTATATAACTAATGTATAGTGCAAATTTTTTAGTTAAGTTCTTTTAACGATAACAGACAAACCTTTTATTGGTTAACTGTTATACTTTTATTATTTACTTATTAGACTCTAATAAACATTTTGAGACCCGTTAGAACTTTTTGCAATGTGAATTGCACATTTGGCACCATATAGTTCACAAGGCACTTTTTAGGACCTATATAACTAATGTATAGTGCAAATTTTTTAGTTAAGTTCTTTTAACGATAACAGACAAACCTTTTATTGGTTAACTGTTATACTTTTATTATTTACTTATTAGACTCTAATAAACATTTTGAGACCCGTTAGAACTTTTCGCTATGTGAATTGCACATTTGGCACCATATAGTTCACAAGGCACTTTTTAGGACCTATATAACTAATGTATAGTGCAAATGTTTTAGTTAAGTTCTTTTAACGATAACAGACAAACCTTTTATTGGTTAACTGTTATACTTTTATTATTTACTTATTAGACTCTAATAAACATTTTGAGACCCGTTAGAACTTTTTGCAATGTGAATTGCACATTTGGCACCATATAGTTCACAAGGCACTTTTTAGGACCTATATAACTAATGTATAGTGCAAATTTTTTAGTTAAGTTCTTTTAACGATAACAGACAAACCTTTTATTGGTTAACTGTTATACTTTTATTATTTACTTATTAGACTCTAATAAACATTTTGAGACCCGTTAGAACTTTTTGCTATGTGAATTGCACATTTGGCACCATATAGTTCACAAGGCACTTTTTAGGACCTATATAACTAATGTATAGTGCAAATGTTTTAGTTAAGTTCTTTTAACGATAACAGACAAACCTTTTATTGGTTAACTGTTATACTTTTATTATTTACTTATTAGACTCTAATAAACATTTTGAGACCGGTTAGAACTTTTTGCAATGTGAATTGCACATTTGGCACCATATAGTTCACAAGGCACTTTTTAGGACCTATATAACTAATGTATAGTGCAAATTTTTTAGTTAAGTTCTTTTAACGATAACAGACAAACCTTTTATTGGTTAACTGTTATACTTTTATTATTTACTTATTAGACTCTAATAAACATTTTGAGACCCGTTAGAACTTTTTGCAATGTGAATTGCACATTTGGCACCATATAGTTCACAAGGCACTTTTTAGGACCTATATAACTAATGTATAGTGCAAATTTTTTAGTTAAGTTCTTTTAACGATAACAGACAAACCTTTTATTGGTTAACTGTTATACTTTTATTATTTACTTATTAGACTCTAATAAACATTTTGAGACCGGTTAGAACTTTTTGCAATGTGATTTGCACATTTGGCACCATATAGTTCACAAGGCACTTTTTAGGACCTATATAACTAATGTATAGTGCAAATGTTTTAGTTAAGTTCTTTTAACGATAACAGACAAACCTTTTATTGGTTAACTGTTATACTTTTATTATTTACTTATTAGACGCTAATAAACATTTTGAGACCCGTTAGAAGTTTTTGCAATGTGAATTGCACATTTGGCACCATATAGTTCACAAGGCACTTTTTAGGACCTATATAACTAATGTATAGTGCAAATGTTTTAGTTAAGTTCTTTTAACGATAACAGACAAACCTTTTATTGGTTAACTGTTATACTTTTATTATTTACTTATTAGACTCTAATAAACATTTTGAGACCCGTTAGAACTTTTTGCAATGTGAATTGCACATTTGGCACCATATAGTTCACAAGGCACTTTTTAGGACCTATATAACTAATGTATAGTGCAAATTTTTTAGTTAAGTTCTTTTAACGATAACAGACAAACCTTTTATTGGTTAACTGTTATACTTTCATTATTTACTTATTAGACTCTAATAAACATTTTGAGACCCGTTAGAACTTTTTGCTATGTGAATTGCACATTTGGCACCATATAGTTCACAAGGCACTTTTTAGGACATATATAACTAATGTATAGTGCAAATGTTTTAGTTAAGTTCTTTTAACGATAACAGACAAACCTTTTATTGGTTAACTGTTATACTTTTATTATTTACTTATTAGACGCTAATAAACATTTTGAGACCCGTTAGAACTTTTTGCAATGTGAATTGCACATTTGGCACCATATAGTTCACAAGGCACTTTTTAGGACCTATATAACTAATGTATAGTGCAAATTTTTTAGTTAAGTTCTTTTAACGATAACAGACAAACCTTTTATTGGTTAACTATTATACTTTTATTATTTACTTATTAGACTCTAATAAACATTTTGAGACCCGTTAGAACTTTTTGCTATGTGAATTGCACATTTGGCACCATATAGTTCACAAGGCACTTTTTAGGACCTATATAACTAATGTATAGTGCAAATTTTTTAGTTAAGTTCTTTTAACGATAACAGACAAACCTTTTATTGGTTAACTGTTATACTTTTATTATTTACTTATTAGACTCTAATAAACATTTTGAGACCCGTTAGAACTTTTTGCAATGTGAATTGCACATTTGGCACCATATAGTTCACAAGGCACTTTTTAGGACCTATATAACTAATGTATAGTGCAAATTTTTTAGTTAAGTTCTTTTAACGATAACAGACAAACCTTTTATTGGTTAACTGTTATACTTTTATTATTTACTTATTAGACTCTAATAAACATTTTGAGACCCGTTAGAACTTTTCGCTATGTGAATTGCACATTTGGCACCATATAGTTCACAAGGCACTTTTTAGGACCTATATAACTAATGTATAGTGCAAATGTTTTAGTTAAGTTCTTTTAACGATAACAGACAAACCTTTTATTGGTTAACTGTTATACTTTTATTATTTACTTATTAGACTCTAATAAACATTTTGAGACCCGTTAGAACTTTTTGCAATGTGAATTGCACATTTGGCACCATATAGTTCACAAGGCACTTTTTAGGACCTATATAACTAATGTATAGTGCAAATTTTTTAGTTAAGTTCTTTTAACGATAACAGACAAACCTTTTATTGGTTAACTGTTATACTTTTATTATTTACTTATTAGACTCTAATAAACATTTTGAGACCCGTTAGAACTTTTTGCAATGTGAATTGCACATTTGGCACCATATAGTTCACAAGGCACTTTTTAGGACCTATATAACTAATGTATAGTGCAAATTTTTTAGTTAAGTTCTTTTAACGATAACAGACAAACCTTTTATTGGTTAACTGTTATACTTTTATTATTTACTTATTAGAATCTAATAAACATTTTGAGACCCGTTAGAACTTTTTGCAATGTGAATTGCACATTTGGCACCATATAGTTCACAAGGCACTTTTTAGGACCTATATAACTAATGTATAGTGCAAATGTTTTAGTTAAGTTGTTTTAACGATAACAGACAAACCTTTTATTGGTTAACTGTTATACTTTTATTATTTACTTATTAGACTCTAATAAACATTTTGAGACCCGTTAGAACTTTTTGCAATGTGAATTGCACATTTGGCACCATATAGTTCACAGGGCACTTTTTAGGACCTATATAACTAATGTATAGTGCAAATTTTTTAGTTAAGTTCTTTTAACGATAACAGACAAACCTTTTATTGGTTAACTGTTATACTTTTATTATTTACTTATTAGACTCTAATAAACATTTTGAGACCCGTTAGAAGTTTTTGCAATGTGAATTGCACATTTGGCACCATATAGTTCACAAGGCACTTTTTAGGACCTATATAACTAATGTATAGTGCAAATTTTTTAGTTAAGTTCTTTTAACGATAACAGACAAACCTTTTATTGGTTAACTGTTATACTTTTATTATTTACTTATTAGACTCTAATAAACATTTTGAGACCCGTTAGAACTTTTTGCTATGTGAATTGCACATTTGGCACCATATAGTTCACAAGGCACTTTTTAGGACCTATATAACTAATGTATAGTGCAAATTTTTTAGTTAAGTTCTTTTAACGATAACAGACAAACCTTTTATTGGTTAACTGTTATACTTTTATTATTTACTTATTAGACTCTAATAAACATTTTGAGACCCGTTAGAACTTTTTGCAATGTGAATTGCACATTTGGCACCATATAGTTCACAAGGCACTTTTTAGGACCTATATAACTAATGTATAGTGCAAATGTTTTAGTTAAGTTCTTTTAACGATAACAGACAAACCTTTTATTGGTTAACTGTTATACTTTTATTATTTACTTATTAGACTCTAATAAACATTTTGAGACCCGTTAGAACTTTTTGCAATGTGAATTGCACATTTGGCACCATATAGTTCACAAGGCACTTTTTAGTACCTATATAACTAATGTATAGTGCAAATTTTTTAGTTAAGTTCTTTTAACGATAACAGACAAACCTTTTATTGGTTAACTGTTATACTTTTATTATTTACTTATTAGACTCTAATAAACATTTTGAGACCCGTTAGAAGTTTTTGCAATGTGAATTGCACATTTGGCACCATATAGTTCACAAGGCACTTTTTAGGACCTATATAACTAATGTATAGTGCAAATGTTTTAGTTAAGTTCTTTTAACGATAACAGACAAACCTTTTATTGGTTAACTGTTATACTTTTATTATTTACTTATTAGACTCTAATAAACATTTTGAGACCCGTTAGAACTTTTTGCTATGTGAATTGCACATTTGGCACCATATAGTTCACAAGGCACTTTTTAGGACCTATATAACTAATGTATAGTGCAAATGTTTTAGTTAAGTTCTTTTAACGATAACAGACAAACCTTTTATTGGTTAACTGTTATACTTTTATTATTTACTTATTAGACTCTAATAAACATTTTGAGACCCGTTAGAACTTTTTGCAATGTGAATTGCACATTTGGCACCATATAGTTCACAAGGCACTTTTTAGGACCTATATAACTAATGTATAGTGCAAATTTTTTAGTTAAGTTCTTTTAACGATAACAGACAAACCTTTTATTGGTTAACTGTTATACTTTTATTATTTACTTATTAGACTCTAATAAACATTTTGAGACCCGTTAGAACTTTTTGCAGTGTGAATTGCACATTTGGCACCATATAGTTCACAAGGCACTTTTTAGGACCTATATAACTAATGTATAGTGCAAATTTTTTAGTTAAGTTCTTTTAACGATAACAGACAAACCTTTTATTGGTTAACTTTTATACTTTTATTATTTACTTATTAGACTCTAATAAACATTTTGAGACCCGTTAGAAATTTTTGCTATGTGAATTGCACATTTGGCACCATATAGTTCACAAGGCACTTTTTAGGACCTATATAACTAATGTATAGTGCAAATGTTTTAGTTAAGTTCTTTTAACGATAACAGACAAACCTTTTATTGGTTAACTGTTATACTTTTATTATTTACTTATTAGACTCTAATAAACATTTTGAGACCCGTTAGAACTTTTTGCAATGTGAATTGCACATTTGGCACCATATAGTTCACAAGGCACTTTTTAGGACCTATATAACTAATGTATAGTGCAAATTTTTTAGTTAAGTTCTTTTAACGATAACAGACAAAACTTTTATTGGTTAACTGTTATACTTTTATTATTTACTTATTAGACTCTAATAAACATTTTGAGACCCGTTAGAACTTTTTGCAATGTGAATTGCACATTTGGCACCATATAGTTCACAAGGCACTTTTTAGGACCTATATAACTAATGTATAGTGCAAATGTTTTAGTTAAGTTCTTTTAACGATAACAGACAAACCTTTTATTGGTTAACTGTTATACTTTTATTATTTACTTATTAGACTCTAATAAACATTTTGAGACCCGTTAGAACTTTTTGCTATGTGAATTGCACATTTGGCACCATATAGTTCACAAGGCACTTTTTAGGACCTATATAACTAATGTATAGTGCAAATGTTTTAGTTAAGTTCTTTTAACGATAACAGACAAACCTTTTATTGGTTAACTGTTATACTTTTATTATTTACTTATTAGACTCTAATAAACATTTTGAGACCCGTTAGAACTTTTTGCTATGTGAATTGCACATTTGGCACCATATAGTTCACAAGGCACTTTTTAGGACCTATATAACTAATGTATAGTGCAAATGTTTTAGTTAAGTTCTTTTAACGATAACAGACAAACCTTTTATTGGTTAACTGTTATACTTTTATTATTTACTTATTAGACTCTAATAAACATTTTGAGACCGGTTAGAACTTTTTGCAATGTGAATTGCACATTTGGCACCATATAGTTCACAAGGCACTTTTTAGGACCTATATAACTAATGTATAGTGCAAATTTTTTAGTTAAGTTCTTTTAACGATAACAGACAAACCTTTTATTGGTTAACTGTTATACTTTTATTATTTACTTATTAGACTCTAATAAACATTTTGAGACCCGTTAGAACTTTTTGCAATGTGAATTGCACATTTGGCACCATATAGTTCACAAGGCACTTTTTAGGACCTATATAACTAATGTATAGTGCAAATGTTTTAGTTAAGTTCTTTTAACGATAACAGACAAACCTTTTATTGGTTAACTGTTATACTTTTATTATTTACTTATTAGACTCTAATAAACATTTTGAGCCCGGTTAGAACTTTTTGCAATGTGAATTGCACATTTGGCACCATATAGTTCACAAGGCACTTTTTAGGACCTATATAACTAATGTATAGTGCAAATTTTTTAGTTAAGTTCTTTTAACGATAACAGACAAACCTTTTATTGGTTAACTGTTATACTTTTATTATTTATTTATTAGACTCTAATAAACATTTTGAGACCCGTTAGAACTTTTTGCTATGTGAATTGCACATTTGGCACCATATAGTTCACAAGGCACTTTTTAGGACCTATATAACTAATGTATAGTGCAAATGTTTTAGTTAAGTTCTTTTAACGATAACAGACAAACCTTTTATTGGTTAACTGTTATACTTTTATTATTTACTTATTAGACTCTAATAAACATTTTGAGACCCGTTAGAACTTTTTGCAATGTGAATTGCACATTTGGCACCATATAGTTCACAAGGCACTTTTTAGGACCTATATAACTAATGTATAGTGCAATTTTTTTAGTTAAGTTCTTTTAACGATAACAGACAAACCTTTTATTGGTTAACTGTTATACTTTTATTATTTACTTATTAGACTCTAATAAACATTTTGAGACCCGTTAGAACTTTTTGCAGTGTGAATTGCACATTTGGCACCATATAGTTCACAAGGCACTTTTTAGGACCTATATAACTAATGTATAGTGCAAATTTTTTAGTTAAGTTCTTTTAACGATAACAGACAAACCTTTTATTGGTTAACTGTTATACTTTTATTATTTACTTATTAGACTCTAATAAACATTTTGAGACCCGTTAGAACTTTTTGCTATGTGAATTGCACATTTGGCACCATATAGTTCACAAGGCACTTTTTAGGACCTATATAACTAATGTATAGTGCAAATGTTTTAGTTAAGTTCTTTTAACGATAACAGACAAACCTTTTATTGGTTAACTGTTATACTTTTATTATTTACTTATTAGACTCTAATAAACATTTTGAGACCCGTTAGAACTTTTTGCAATGTGAATTGCACATTTGGCACCATATAGTTCACAAGGCACTTTTTAGGACCTATATAACTAATGTATAGTGCAAATTTTTTAGTTAAGTTCTTTTAACGATAACAGACAAACCTTTTATTGGTTAACTGTTATACTTTTATTATTTACTTATTAGACTCTAATAAACATTTTGAGACCCGTTAGAACTTTTTGCTATGTGAATTGCACATTTGGCACCATATAGTTCACAAGGCACTTTTTAGGACCTATATAACTAATGTATAGTGCAAATGTTTTAGTTAAGTTCTTTTAACGATAACAGACAAACCTTTTATTGGTTAACTGTTATACTTTTATTATTTACTTATTAGACTCTAATAAACATTTTGAGACCCGTTAGAACTTTTTGCTATGTGAATTGCACATTTGGCACCATATAGTTCACAAGGCACTTTTTAGGACCTATATAACTAATGTATAGTGCAAATGTTTTAGTTAAGTTCTTTTAACGATAACAGACAAACCTTTTATTGGTTAACTGTTATACTTTTATTATTTACTTATTAGACTCTAATAAACATTTTGAGACCGGTTAGAACTTTTTGCAATGTGAATTGCACATTTGGCACCATATAGTTCACAAGGCACTTTTTAGGACCTATATAACTAATGTATAGTGCAAATTTTTTAGTTAAGTTCTTTTAACGATAACAGACAAACCTTTTATTGGTTAACTGTTATACTTTTATTATTTACTTATTAGACTCTAATAAACATTTTGAGACCCGTTAGAACTTTTTGCAATGTGAATTGCACATTTGGCACCATATAGTTCACAAGGCACTTTTTAGGACCTATATAACTAATGTATAGTGCAAATTTTTTAGTTAAGTTCTTTTAACGATAACAGACAAACCTTTTATTGGTTAACTGTTATACTTTTATTATTTACTTATTAGACTCTAATAAACATTTTGAGCCCGGTTAGAACTTTTTGCAATGTGAATTGCACATTTGGCACCATATAGTTCACAAGGCACTTTTTAGGACCTATATAACTAATGTATAGTGCAAATTTTTTAGTTAAGTTCTTTTAACGATAACAGACAAACCTTTTATTGGTTAACTGTTATACTTTTATTATTTACTTATTAGAATCTAATAAACATTTTGAGACCCGTTAGAACTTTTCGCAATGTGAATTGCACATTTGGCACCATATAGTTCACAAGGCACTTTTTAGGACCTATATAACTAATGTATAGTGCAAATGTTTTAGTTAAGTTCTTTTAACGATAACAGACAAACCTTTTATTGGTTAACTGTTATACTTTTATTATTTACTTATTAGACTCTAATAAACATTTTGAGACCCGTTAGAACTTTTTGCAATGTGAATTGCACATTTGGCACCATATAGTTCACAAGGCACTTTTTAGGACCTATATAACTAATGTATAGTGCAAATTTTTTAGTTAAGTTCTTTTAACGATAACAGACAAACCTTTTATTGGTTAACTGTTATACTTTTATTATTTACTTATTAGACTCTAATAAACATTTTGAGACCCGTTAGAACTTTTTGCTATGTGAATTGCACATTTGGCACCATATAGTTCACAAGGCACTTTTTAGGACCTATATAACTAATGTATAGTGCAAATGTTTTAGTTAAGTTCTTTTAACGATAACAGACAAACCTTTTATTGGTTAACTGTTATACTTTTATTATTTACTTATTAGACTCTAATAAACATTTTGAGACCCGTTAGAACTTTTTGCAATGTAAATTGCACATTTGGCACCATATAGTTCACAAGGCACTTTTTAGGACCTATATAACTAATGTATAGTGCAAATTTTTTAGTTAAGTTCTTTTAACGATAACAGACAAACCTTTTATTGGTTAACTGTTATACTTTTATTATTTACTTATTAGACTCTAATAAACATTTTGAGACCCGTTAGAACTTTTTGCAATGTGAATTGCACATTTGGCACCATATAGTTCACAAGGCACTTTTTAGGACCTATATAACTAATGTATAGTGCAAATTTTTAGTTAAGTTCTTTTAACGATAACAGACAAACCTTTTATTGGTTAACTGTTATACTTTTATTATTTACTTATTAGACTCTAATAAACATTTTGAGACCCGTTAGAACTTTTTGCAATGTGAATTGCACATTTGGCACCATATAGTTCACAAGGCACTTTTTAGGACCTATATAACTAATGTATAGTGCAAATTTTTTAGTTAAGTTCTTTTAACGATAACAGACAAACCTTTTATTGGTTAACTGTTATACTTTTATTATTTACTTATTAGACTCTAATAAACATTTTGAGACCGGTTAGAACTTTTTTCAATGTGAATTGCACATTTGGCACCATATAGTTCACAAGGCACTTTTTAGGACCTATATAACTAATGTATAGTGCAAATGTTTTAGTTTAGTTCTTTTAACGATAACAGACAAACCTTTTATTGGTTAACTGTTATACTTTTATTATTTACTTATTAGACGCTAATAAACATTTTGAGACCCGTTAGAAGTTTTTGCAATGTGAATTGCATATTTGGCACCATATAGTTCACAAGGCACTTTTTAGGACCTATATAACTAATGTATAGTGCAAATTTTTTAGTTAAGTTCTTTTAACGATAACAGACAAACCTTTTATTGGTTAACTGTTATACTTTTATTATTTACTTATTAGACTCTAATAAACATTTTGAGACCGGTTAGAACTTTTTGCAATGTGATTTGCACATTTGGCACCATATAGTTCACAAGGCACTTTTTAGGACCTATATAACTAATGTATAGTGCAAATGTTTTAGTTAAGTTCTTTTAACGATAACAGACAAACCTTTTATTGGTTAACTGTTATACTTTTATTATTTACTTATTAGACGCTAATAAACATTTTGAGACCCGTTAGAAGTTTTTGCAATGTGAATTGCACATTTGGCACCATATAGTTCACAAGGCACTTTTTAGGACCTATATAACTAATGTATAGTGCAAATGTTTTAGTTAAGTTCTTTTAACGATAACAGACAAACCTTTTATTGGTTAACTGTTATACTTTTATTATTTACTTATTAGACTCTAATAAAAATTTTGAGACCCGTTAGAACTTTTTGCAATGTGAATTGCACATTTGGCACCATATAGTTCACAAGGCACTTTTTAGGACCTATATAACTAATGTATAGTGCAAATTTTTTAGTTAAGTTCTTTTAACGATAACAGACAAACCTTTTATTGGTTAACTGTTATACTTTCATTATTTACTTATTAGACTCTAATAAACATTTTGAGACCCGTTAGAACTTTTTGCTATGTGAATTGCACATTTGGCACCATATAGTTCACAAGGCACTTTTTAGGACATATATAACTAATGTATAGTGCAAATGTTTTAGTTAAGTTCTTTTAACGATAACAGACAAACCTTTTATTGGTTAACTGTTATACTTTTATTATTTACTTATTAGACGCTAATAAACATTTTGAGACCCGTTAGAACTTTTTGCAATGTGAATTGCACATTTGGCACCATATAGTTCACAAGGCACTTTTTAGGACCTATATAACTAATGTATAGTGCAAATTTTTTAGTTAAGTTCTTTTAACGATAACAGACAAACCTTTTATTGGTTAACTGTTATACTTTTATTATTTACTTATTAGACTCTAATAAACATTTTGAGACCCGTTAGAACTTTTTGCTATGTGAATTGCACATTTGGCACCATATAGTTCACAAGGCACTTTTTAGGACCTATATAACTAATGTATAGTGCAAATTTTTTAGTTAAGTTCTTTTAACGATAACAGACAAACCTTTTATTGGTTAACTGTTATACTTTTATTATTTACTTATTAGACTCTAATAAACATTTTGAGACCCGTTAGAACTTTTTGCAATGTGAATTGCACATTTGGCACCATATAGTTCACAAGGCACTTTTTAGGACCTATATAACTAATGTATAGTGCAAATTTTTTAGTTAAGTTCTTTTAACGATAACAGACAAACCTTTTATTGGTTAACTGTTATACTTTTATTATTTACTTATTAGACTCTAATAAACATTTTGAGACCCGTTAGAACTTTTCGCTATGTGAATTGCACATTTGGCACCATATAGTTCACAAGGCACTTTTTAGGACCTATATAACTAATGTATAGTGCAAATGTTTTAGTTAAGTTCTTTTAACGATAACAGACAAACCTTTTATTGGTTAACTGTTATACTTTTATTATTTACTTATTAGACTCTAATAAACATTTTGAGACCCGTTAGAACTTTTTGCAATGTGAATTGCACATTTGGCACCATATAGTTCACAAGGCACTTTTTAGGACCTATATAACTAATGTATAGTGCAAATTTTTTAGTTAAGTTCTTTTAACGATAACAGACAAACCTTTTATTGGTTAACTGTTATACTTTTATTATTTACTTATTAGACTCTAATAAACATTTTGAGACCCGTTAGAACTTTTTGCTATGTGAATTGCACATTTGGCACCATATAGTTCACAAGGCACTTTTTAGGACCTATATAACTAATGTATAGTGCAAATGTTTTAGTTAAGTTCTTTTAACGATAACAGACAAACCTTTTATTGGTTAACTGTTATACTTTTATTATTTACTTATTAGACTCTAATAAACATTTTGAGACCGGTTAGAACTTTTTGCAATGTGAATTGCACATTTGGCACCATATAGTTCACAAGGCACTTTTTAGGACCTATATAACTAATGTATAGTGCAAATTTTTTAGTTAAGTTCTTTTAACGATAACAGACAAACCTTTTATTGGTTAACTGTTATACTTTTATTATTTACTTATTAGACTCTAATAAACATTTTGAGACCCGTTAGAACTTTTTGCAATGTGAATTGCACATTTGGCACCATATAGTTCACAAGGCACTTTTTAGGACCTATATAACTAATGTATAGTGCAAATTTTTTAGTTAAGTTCTTTTAACGATAACAGACAAACCTTTTATTGGTTAACTGTTATACTTTTATTATTTACTTATTAGACTCTAATAAACATTTTGAGACCGGTTAGAACTTTTTGCAATGTGATTTGCACATTTGGCACCATATAGTTCACAAGGCACTTTTTAGGACCTATATAACTAATGTATAGTGCAAATGTTTTAGTTAAGTTCTTTTAACGATAACAGACAAACCTTTTATTGGTTAACTGTTATACTTTTATTATTTACTTATTAGACGCTAATAAACATTTTGAGACCCGTTAGAAGTTTTTGCAATGTGAATTGCACATTTGGCACCATATAGTTCACAAGGCACTTTTTAGGACCTATATAACTAATGTATAGTGCAAATGTTTTAGTTAAGTTCTTTTAACGATAACAGACAAACCTTTTATTGGTTAACTGTTATACTTTTATTATTTACTTATTAGACTCTAATAAACATTTTGAGACCCGTTAGAACTTTTTGCAATGTGAATTGCACATTTGGCACCATATAGTTCACAAGGCACTTTTTAGGACCTATATAACTAATGTATAGTGCAAATTTTTTAGTTAAGTTCTTTTAACGATAACAGACAAACCTTTTATTGGTTAACTGTTATACTTTCATTATTTACTTATTAGACTCTAATAAACATTTTGAGACCCGTTAGAACTTTTTGCTATGTGAATTGCACATTTGGCACCATATAGTTCACAAGGCACTTTTTAGGACATATATAACTAATGTATAGTGCAAATGTTTTAGTTAAGTTCTTTTAACGATAACAGACAAACCTTTTATTGGTTAACTGTTATACTTTTATTATTTACTTATTAGACGCTAATAAACATTTTGAGACCCGTTAGAACTTTTTGCAATGTGAATTGCACATTTGGCACCATATAGTTCACAAGGCACTTTTTAGGACCTATATAACTAATGTATAGTGCAAATTTTTTAGTTAAGTTCTTTTAACGATAACAGACAAACCTTTTATTGGTTAACTGTTATACTTTTATTATTTACTTATTAGACTCTAATAAACATTTTGAGACC